>NC_136265.1:102142186-102234686 GCF_964187855.1 Myxine glutinosa
TGATGAGTGGCAAAGGAGTGGCAGTAATGATTGGCAGATGATGGGTAGTGATTGGCAAATTTTTGATTTATTGAAATTTGATGTGCAAAATTGGTAGTGAGCGATGGGCCCGGTGGGTAAGGGTGGCATCCCTGCCACCCTTCCCATGGTGGGGGCAAAGGAGCAATAGCTTATGGGGTGTATGGCATTGAAAACTAGCCTGGGTGGGTTAGGATATTGATAGGGATCTAGCGAAGATGACATTAGGTAACGTTAAGGTTAGTTAGTGACTGATACCTGTAGTGGGGACGCAGGTAGATTAGTGTGGATTATAATGACGAGGGAGCGCAATAGTTTATAGGGGCGACTGGGAAGCGCAAGTTTCAGAGGGGAGTAGTTAGATGAGATGATGCCGTGTGGTTGAGAATTGAACAGGTGTGATTGCACAGGTGTGCAACTGGACAGGTGTGTGGAGCAGTGTATGAGTAGTGAGTGTTGTGGATCAGCGCGAATGCGCTTGGGGAGAGAAGGGTGCAGGCGGCACCAAGAGTGAGAGCACAGGTGTGCAAGTACAGGTGTGTGGAGAGAGTTGGAGTAAGTGGTACGGAGTGGTGTGCATGGTGCGAAGGTGTGGATGGGGGAAGAGTGGACCCCTTTCACGAGTACCCGGGGCGGTTAGTGTAAGTGTTAGGTAGAGGGTATAGGTAAATTGTGGTTGGATATTGGCATTTGTGGTGCGGTTGCAGAATTGTATTGTGGATGGGTGCATTAGTGTTGTGGAAATGGCTGGGCGTGTAGCCTGTTAGTGTGTGTAGTTGGTTGGGCACTCCACCACTGTGAGGATGTCGGCCAGGTAAGGCCGCAGGTGGGCTCTGGGAGCCGTTAGTGTCAGTGGGGCCCGAGGATCCGGAGGACGGACCCGGGTAGCCCAGTGCCAGAGAGGGCACCGAGTGGGGAGAGCGCCAGAGGGCCTTCCCCAGGTAGTTAGGTTAGGGTAAGGAGCAGGTAAGCTCGGAGGCAACTGCAGTGGTGGAGGTGTGCAGGTGGGTAGACCCGCTGGGAGAGGTACACGCCACAGCCCAGAAATTGTGCGAGGGCACCGGGAGATGAATCGGGGGAGTGAGACCCCAAATTGAAAAGCACCACAGTTGGTCAATGGGAATTGGTTTTTAGAACCCATAGTGTAAGAGGGCCAATGGTTTGGCAGGAGAAAGACCCCGGGTAATGTAAAGTTGTTAAAGTCATTTAGGAAATAGTTAGGATTGATGAACCTGTCGCACCATACGCAGCCACATACCTGTGGTGATGATGATGACTCCACACCTGTGTTTTCTTTGTTCTGTGTGCAGGAAATGAGAATTGCTGTGTGGATTGGTGAGACGCATCACGACGTGGATGAGACATTGGGGTGATTCCATCTCTCCCTCCCTAGGAGGGACTGATGATGAATTGGTGATGGCAAATTTTGATGAGAGTTGGAAATGGCAAATTTGATTGGTTAGGAGGGAGAGAAGACGAATTTGGTTTATGGGAGGAACGGGGAAGACAGTAGGGACGGTTGTTGATTTGTAAAGTAGATGTTTATGGGTAGTGTTGTGTTTTGTGGATACAGTAAGGGGTAAGGGAGGGGCAATGTAGGTTACCTGGTGGGGGGGGGGGGGGGGTGTACGGTAGGAACGTACCTGTCTCACCTGGTTCCCATGTGCCCCCAGTGTGCATCACCTTGTATTGCGTGCACTTTTGCGCCCTTACCACCTTACTCACTTGTCTTCTTCTTTTGTCTCCCACCTCCGAGGATCTGGCTTTGGGGCAGAGAGAGAGAGGAGAGAGAGAGAGGTGCTGGCTCCGCAGTTGTGGGCCTGCACTTTCGCTGCTTGCTGCCGGGATCGATACACCATATGGACCGCAATGTTTGTGGCCGCCCACCATGGACTGCAGTCTTTTGCGGGCAAGCACCCCCCGTTGATGGACCTATGGGTCAACGTGGCACCTATGCCATACAGGTGAACCACTAATAGTTGGCCCCCTGACGGCCACAATAAAGAAATGGACGCGGTTGGCGCCTTTCTTTATTTTTGAAAGAAGCCAGAAGGCCAAGTACACCACAGGAAGGCAAGACCAGCGGCAGAACATCGGCCGGCTGCGACACCACCGGTGACTATAAACACTTTATTGGTGCACCGGATGGTGCTGACTGTGTTATGGGGTGGTGCTTTTGGTGCTTGGAAGGGGTGCTCTGCACATTATTAAAGGCCGTAAGGCCACAGAGCACTCGTGGGTTGGTGTATCGATGCTGGCATGCGTGCTCTCTCTATGCATAACATCTGCATGTGTTCCTCCAAAAACAGGTCCTGGATCGTAGTGTAAATATCAGTGTAGTCTTATGTAAATAATGCTCCCTACCGGCTGTATGTTTAGTTTGAGAATTCTTTCCGCGATTCGGTTATCCTGTGGGTGTGTTTCTGTGAGGAGAAGGGTGCAACGTCGCAGGGGGACATATTTACTCATTTGTGAACATCTGTAAAACTGTCGCACTCAGGGTAGAGTTAATAGTAGAGGGAACTACATCTGAGTGCCACACTAAAGTAGGTAAAAATTTATCGGGTCGGGACGCCCCGAGGGTAGAGAAGGGTGCAATGTTGCGGATATGGGATTTGGCCTCCATCCATATCCGCTTGTAAATATTCCCCTATTTCCCCAATACTCCCCAACTATCCCCAATCCCCCATTCCCTAGTCCCATTGTCTGTAAACAACACTCTGTAGAACCGACCTTCCCCTTTTTCCCCCATTAAATGTCGTGCCCAGGTTCACCGCATCTCACGTAGACAACTATAGGACATCTTGCTAGTTATTCTTAGTCTATGTCAGTTAAGGACTTGTTTCCATTAATTCTGACTCTTCGTTGCACCAGAATGTGATTGTATGGCACCAGTAGTGAGTTTAGGACCTCCCCATACCTCCTCCCATCTTCCTCATGAAACTACAACAACAACAACAACTACAACAACAGCGCGCGGGGAGTGTGCGTCCTCACTCCGGCTTGGTTAGCCGCCATTGCCCATGTGCTCCGACGGGGTTACCACGAAGGGGCTGACTGTCAGCTCCTTGTCAAGGGCGGAGCCCGGTAACCCCCCCGCACCCAATAAGAAGCGGCGGGCTGATTCCATCTGGGGCGGAGCTAACGAGCCGAGGGCGTGTCACTCCCCGCTGGATATACGCAGCCACTTACCGGAGGTGACGTGAGATGCGCCCCGAGCTTGAAGAGAAACAGACGCCACCTCCAGCGCGACGATACCTCCCCGCATATCTGGACCGGACCGTGTGGATCCTGTCCCTGAGCCAAGGTGCACCTTGTGCTATCCATCGACTACCTGCCCTTCCTTGCCATCAATCCCTGTGTGAGTCAGTCTTGTCCTGTTTATCTGTGGTCTGTCGGGGCTACTATAAGACCGTGATTAAGTGCCCACCTTCCTATGCTGTACCTCTTGTCGGTGTAATCTAAACGTTCTGCATACAAATATTATAACCTCCTCCGGAGGTCTTGAGAACTGTACCCCTGGTGTCGTGTCATCTAACCCAGCCGTTGCGTCCTTTCCTTAATTGATTTAGCATAGCGCGATTTGGCCAACGTTCGAGTATAATCGGGTAAACTGTGCAGACGCGGTCATACCAAACCGCTCGGTAAACTAACATCCAAAACCGCGTCTGTAACTATGTATATGTATGTATGTATGTATGTGTATGTATGTATGTATGTGTATGTATGTATGTATGTATATATATGTATATATATATATGTATGTATATATATATATGTATGTATATATACATATATATATATATATATATATATATATATATATATATATATATATATATATATATATATATATATATATATATATATATATATATATATTGTTACAGATCGCGGTTTAGATGTTATGATGGGCCGAGCGGATGGTCCAACCGCGACCGTTACAGGATCCCCAATTGGCCCGACTCTCCCAACGTTGACCAGATCGCACCACAGATATTCAATCGGGAAACCTCTAAAGCGACCGAAAGAGAAGGAAAAGAGAAGAAGACAGAGTACGGAGGAAGAACAGATTTATTATTTACACACAAGCAAAAAGAAGGAGCGACCAAAATTATTTACAAGCAATGGATGGAAGAAGCAGTCACACAGTGAATCGTTAACTTATACTATTCAATTTACTTAACCCCAGGACAACATTCAAGACAGACGACGTTCACACTTACACGGGAGAAATTGCAGGCAGGATTGGCGGAGGTGGGTTGCTGGAGAGGGAGGCAGGGTCAGGTCCCTGCAACCGGCAGGGCTGGAGGTAGCAGCTCTCAATTCTTCGCGTTTTTGGCGGGAAAACCCTCGGTCGCGTCGACGCTGCTGATGCTGTAGACGTCACGCGCTGGCTCGGTCACACCTGTTCCTCTCCTTCTGGTGGAGCCGTCTCCCTCCTCTCAGCGCGTCTCTTCAAACCTTGTTTCCTCCCCAAGTATCTCTCCTTTTTGGTTTGGAGCGTCTCATCTCACAGTTCACAGCTCACAGCTCACAGCTCATCTCTCATGTCCTCTCTCATGTCATCTCCGAAGCAGTCCCTTCCAGTCGCTTTTATTACTCCGGGCGGAATCAAGCCGCCGGCTGCGAGGGCACGCCTACCGGGTCGCTAACCGCGGTGCTGGTTGGCTGTTAGGGCTGTCCGATTCCTCTTTTGATCATGACGACGTGCCACGCCTGTGAGTTGGCGGCTCCTACCCCCCCTCTTCTCCGAGATGAGCACATGGCCAATGGTGGCTTGCGGGATTGAACACCACTTGCACCGATTTTGAAAGGAACTTTGGAGAGCGGAGATGATTGGGGAAATTGAAAGGGGCCTACGCTTATTTCGTTTGATACAATGCAGAGTCAATCTAGTGGGAAACACATATTTAGCCTACATAGAATAAGGAAATAAACTATTTAAAAAGATATATCGTGGCCTGTGTGTAAGTTTCATGGAATTAACTAGGAGGACGGCTGCGACCATTATTTACATTACGAGGGTGTTACACACAACAAAACCATACTTTTCACATTCGTTACACTTTCTCCAAAATTGTTACACTTCTCAAAAACCGTTACACTTCTCAAATTCGTTACACTTCTCAAAACCGTTACACTGCACCCTCCTTTCTTCAGGCCCGTACTCGGGCCTACAAAACTTTAACTTAGTGTGACACGTAGGTGTAATTCCCTCTACAATTAACCTGACCCTGAGTGTGACAATCTTAAAACACAAATAAATATGTCCCCCCTGCTGCATTGCACCCTGTCTAACAGATTTGCGCCCACAGGATAACCGAATTACGGAATTGTTTTCAAACTATACATTTATGGTGGGGAGCATTATTTACAGTGACGTTATTTCTTATTTCCAACGCAACCCAGGACCTGTGTTTTTCTTTTTTTCTTTTTAGGGAACAAGAAAAAGAAATTCCTGTTGGGAGGGAGGAGACAGCACGCATTGCATCGATGCACCAGTACCAATACCACCAAAGCACCCAAAAGCACCACAAAGCACCAAAAGCACCACTCGGTGCACAGTCACCACGGTTCATAATAAACACAACAAAACAACTGGTGGTGGTCTTCTCTTTCTCTGCTGGGCCGATGTTCTTCCCGACGTCTTCTGGCTTCATGCGGCCTACTTGGAAATAATAAAAAGCACAACTTGTGTTCATTTTTATTTAGGGCCTCAGGGGCCAACTAAGGGTGGTCCACCTGTTTGGCATAGATGCCGCCTTACCGAGGTCCGCAAGCAAGATTCCCTGGCCACTATGGCCGGTCTCCAACAGAGGTGCCCTGCCCCAGAACCTGGGGTCCATCAAGTGGTACTTGGCCGCAGAACAGCGGTCCATAAAGTGGTACATCAACGCAATGCATGCTGGTTCTGGGAATCTCGTGCGCACAATGGCCACCTCACGCACGCTCCCCTCGGCACCCAATGGCGCACAGGTCCTCAAGTGGGAGACAAAAGGGGGGAAGACAAATGAGCGAGGGGTAAGGTCACAAGGGTACACGTCAATAAAGGCAATGCAGGGTGAAGTGCGTACGGAGAGCGAAGTGAGAAAAACTCGTCCCTACCGTACGTCACCCCCCCTGTCACCTACACTACCCTTGCCCTTACCGCATATTTACAAGAATTTACACCTTTACAAATTCGTCACTACGTCTTATCTTTCCCTTCTACACCAAATTCGTCTCCAATCCCTCTACTTCAAAATTTGCCATCACCAATTCATCATCAATCCTCATAAGGAGGGAGAGATGGAATTACGCACAAGGTCACACCCACGTCATGATGCGTCTCACAATCCAAAACATTTGCATTAATGAAAAATAATAAAACATGGCATGGTGTGGAGTTACCTCATCTCAGGTGAGTGGATGCAGATGGTGCGAGGAGACTCCAATCCTAACTATCCTCTAAATGACCTTAACACGCTTTACACTACCCGGGGTCTTTTCCTGGCAATCCATTGGCCACTTACACTATGGGTTCTAAAAACCAAATTCCCATTGACCAAACTGTGGTGCTTCTCAATTTGGGGTCTCACTCCCCCGATTCATCTCCCGGTGCCCTCGCACAATTTCTGGGCTGTGGCGTGTAGCTCTCCCAGCAGGTCTACCCACCTGCACACGTCCACCACTGTAGTTGCCACCCGAGCTTACCTGCTCCTCACCCTAACCTATCTAACTGGGGAAAGCCCCTCCTGGCTCTGTCACCCCTTGGTGCCCTCTGGCACTGGGCTACCCGGGTCCGTCCTCCGGATCCTCGGGCCCCATCCACAACAACTACCGGCTCCCAGAGCCCACCTGCGGCCTCACCTGGCCGACATCCTCACAGTGGTGGAGTGCCCAAACCAACTACACACACTAACAGGCTACACGCCCAGCCATTTCCACAACACTAATGCACCCATCCAAATACCATTCTTCCACCCGCACCACAGATGCCAATATCCAACCACAATTTACCTATACCCTCTACCTAACACTTACTCTACCCGCCCCGGGTATTCGTGATGGGGGTCCATCCTTCCCCCATTCACACCTTCGCACCATCCACTCCACTCCATAGTTTCCATCCTACTCACTCCACGACCATGCATTCCAATACTCCATAAATTCCACACTCCATGTCTTCCACACAACCATTCTCCATACCTGTTGTTGCGCACCTGTGCACTCATACCTGGTGCCACCTGCACCCTCCTTTCTTCCTGGACCATTTGGTCATCACAATACACAATCACCACTACTATCACTCAAACACTGCTCCACACACCTGTTCAGTTGCACACCTGTGCAATCACACCTGTTCAATTCTCAAACACACGGCATCATCTCAGCTAACTACTCCCCTCTGAAACTTGCGCTTCCCAGTCGTCCCTTTAAACTATTGCGCTCCCACATCATTATCATCCACACTAAACTACCTGCGTCCCCACTACAGGTATCAGTCACTAACTAATCTTAACGTTACCTAATGTCATCTTCGCTAGATCCCTACACACAATATCCTAACCCACCCGGGCTAGTTTTCACTGCCATCAACCCCATAAACCTCGTGCTCCTTTGCCCCCCCGCTGTGAGGGATGGTGGATTTGCCATCCCACCACATCGGGGAGGTCCTACTATCAATTTCGCTCTTCCAAATCCAACAAATCAAAAATTTGCCATTTACCGCTAATCACCGTACCAATCATCAAATTTTGCCTTTTTTTCTAATTTCGGGGCCAAAACACTATCCTCATCACCCGTCTACTTATTAGATCCTCTCGGTGCGCCAATTCCCTTCTAAAGCTCGGCTTCGTACAGCCGAGCAATGAATACGGGTTGTTTTGTGCCAGCGGCTGCCTACGTCCCGCATTCGGGGCAGGGATGGGGGCTTACCCGGGCCGAGATCCCACGCACCACCTCGGCGTGGAGCCATCCAATGTCCCGATCTCGACCTGCCGGCACGTCTCAACAAAAAGTGGTCGCCATGACGACCCTTCCTATCGAGCTGCCCGCTCCGCCTAGTTGAGCACGGACGCGGCCGTTCCAAGCGAGGCCCAGCGTGGATCGCGTACGGCGGTCCTTTCGAACCCGCCGTGGCTCGGATCCCCGCTGGTTCTCGCGGCACGCGAAGCCCGGCACGCACCGAGGGCCCGATTCGGCTAAAAGTCGCTCTAACCGCTAACCCGGTTACCGTCGATGCCTCACCTGCATGTTTACACGCATACGCTACCCCTTTCTTGCTCATACCTCCAGCTGTTCCCATGCTCCTCGTACCTTTCCTTACACACCTCGGTACACTCATTCCGCTCACCGACTTGGTCACACACCTGACCACCGTACACCTTGGCACACATTCGTCGCTCGCACACCTCACCAACACACCTCTTCGCGCCCAATTCCTCGGTCACCTCCTCTGTGACAATCACAGGTGTGCTTTCACTCGCACACCCACCCACGTGCCTCACGACCAACTCAAGTGTGCATTCCCACACACGCTCTACCATTCCATGTGTGCATCCTTCCATTCTAGGTGTACATCCTCGCTCACCTGTCACAACCAACTCACGCTCCGTGTCACTCTCACTACTCTCACCTCCATTCTTGACAGCGCACTCACCCTTACTCTCGACAGCACACTCTTTCCTCATGCACCCGTCCGTTACACACCTTTCTCACGCACACTCTTGCGCACACTCTCCCGTTACATCCTCTGTAACACTCACCACAGGCGTACACTTTCTCGTTACATCCTCTGTAACACTCACCACCGGCGTGCATTCCCCCTTACTCTTGACAGCGCACTCTTTCCCCATGCACCTGTCCGTTACACACCTTTCTCGCACATCCACTTGCGCACACTCTTTCGTTACTTCCTCCGTAACACTTACCACACCGCGCTTCCATGTACCCCCTCGCACACGCGCTACGACCGACTCACTCTCGACAGCACACTCACTGGTCGGCGCGCACTTTTTCCTCACACACCCCATGGTCGGACATTCTCGCACACCTCTTTTTTCGCACACCTGACCTGTCACACACTTCACCAACGGCCTTTCACGAACACCCGGATCCAAACCAATCCCCAAGCCGACTGAAGCTTTCCTCACATCATGTACATTTCCGATTATATCGCCACTCACCTTGGCACCTCGTCTCCGCACCTCTTTTGCCACCTGCAAACTTTTTATTTGGTCAGTGAGCAGCACATCATGATTTGAACACAGGCCTTGTACATATTCCATGACTTCCTCCTTTATCTCCCTCTTAGTTTCCCTCCGTCTCTTCTTAATTTCACTCACCTCTTCTTCCACTTCCTCTAATTTTTGCTTCACCTCTTTTATTTCCCGGTGCGTCTCCTCAAGTTCGTCCTCTAAGGCTACCGTGACCGTTTCTATGTGCGTCCTTACCTGCCGGTCGTTCGTCTCCATTACTTCTGTCACCTCCTCCAACTTCTTCGTCAACCCCTCATGTACCATCTGACATTGCCTCTGTGTCGCTATTAAGTCATTACCTTCGCAAAAGCGGAAGGTTATGTTTTGATCGCTGTGTATTTATTTGTATGTCTGTGTGTGTGTGTGTATGTTATTCGCATAACTCAAAAAGTATTCAACCGAATTGCATGAAATTTGGTGGGATGATTGGTTATTATACGGGACACATTTGATTAGATTTTGGGAGCAATCGGGTCAAAGGTCAAGGTCAAGGTCACGAAAAGGTCAAAATCGTATTTTTACCAAGTACAGAACAGTAGCTGCGGCGAAGGTATGCGCACTACCGAGTGCCCGTTCTAGTTTTTAATTTCTTTTTGTGTCGCCTTTAACCCTCCTAGTACCGCAGTGTTCCTTTGAACCTGCTCCACTAACTCAGTCTGTCCCTCCGTCAGCTGTTCCACCTCCTCCGTCAGGTCCTCTATGCCCCCTTGTAACCTAGCCGTATTATTTCTCACCTCTTTCTCCATACGCTTCTCACCTCGCTTTACCTACTCGCGTAGCCCCGAGACCTCCTCACTCACACCTCGTCGTATCTCCTCCATCTCCTTTGTAGATGCCACCCTCATCTGTCCCAATTCATCCCTCTGAGCATCCAGTTTACTTTCTAACCCGATTTGCACCTCCTCTATCTGGTTCCCCATTTGTTGGATTTCCCGGGCAGATTGTTCCCCTATTTCCCGCAATTTGTCCTCCATCCTATTTTCTAACCCCATTAACCCATTTTTCACCTCTTTTATCCCGTTGTCTAACCCCTCAAATTTCTTGTCTAATCCTTCAAATTTCTTGTCTAATCCCTCACGGGTACCCCTCGCTTCGTCCCTCATTACCCCTATCATTCTGCTTTCCATTTTCTCACTATCAGCCCTCCTTCTGTCTTCCATTTGTTCCATACTGTCGTTTTTTTTCTGCATTTCCACCATGAATTGGGCCATGAAGGCTTGCATTTGGACCGCGCTCATTGGTTCCGCGGCCGTGGCCCCCTCAACCACGTGCGCGAGAGCGCCATTTTGTGCGCCTGATACCCCCTCAACCGCCTCCTCATTGCTCTCCTCCTCCCTTTCTTCCCCTAAGTCCTGGGTTACCCCTAACCCGTCTATCTCCCCCACCGACATCCGATCGCCTTGATTGTCCATGGCGCGATCTCAAAATTCGGGTTTTATTAAACAAAATTTCGGCAGCTCGTAATTTTGACCAAAACATTTTTTTTTTCTACACCTTTTAAAAATTTGGTTCGGGCCTCTAATCCCACTCCCAGACACCAATTGTTACGGTTGCGGTTTAACCATCCGCTCGGCCCATCATAACATCTAAACCGCGATCTGTAACAATTGGTGTCAGGAGTGGGATTCGAGGCCCGAACCAAATTTTTAAAAGGTGTAGAAAAAAAAAAATAGTTTATCCCACCAAAAAGAAGGAGCGACCAAAATTATTTACAAGCAATGGATGGAAGAAGCAGTCACACAGTGAATCGTTAACTTATACTATTCAATTTACTTAACCCCAGGACAACATTCAAGACAGACGACGTTCACACTTACACGGGGGAAATTGCAGGCAGGATTGGCGGAGGTGGGTTGCTGGAGAGGGATGCAGGGTCAGGTCCCTGCAACCGGCAGGGCTGGAGGTAGCAGCTCTCAATTCTTCGCGTTTTTGGCGGGAAAACCCTCGGTCGCGTCGACGCTGCCGATGCTGTAGACGTCACGCGCTGGCTCGGTCACACCTGCTCCTCTCCTTCTGGTGGAGCCGTCTCCCTCCTCTCAGCGCGTCTCTTCAAAGCTGGTTTCCTCTCCAAGTATCTCTCCTTTTTGGTTTGGAGCGTCTCACAGCTCACAGCTCACAGCTCACAGCTCACAGCTCATCTCTCATGTCCTCTGTCATGTCATCTGCCGAAGCAGTCCCTTCCAGTCGCTTTTATTACTCCGGGCGGAATCAAGCCGCCGGCTGCGAGGGCACGCCTACCGGGTCGCTAACCGCGGTGCTGGTTGGCTGTTAGGGCTGTCCGATTCCTCTTTTGATCATGACGACGTGCCACGCCTGTGAGTTGGCGGCTCCTACCCCCCTCTTCTCCGAGATGAGCACATGGGCAATGGCGGCTTGCGGGATTGAACACCACTCGCACCGCTTTTGAAAGGAACTTTGGAGAGCGGAGATGATTGGGGAAATTGAAAGGGGCCTACGCTTATTTCGTTTGATACAATGCAGAGTCAATCTAGTGGGAAACACATATTTAGCCTACATAGAATAAGGAAATAAACTATTTAAAAAGATATATCGTGGCCTGTGTGTAAGTTTCATGGAAATTAAGATTGAGATCTCGCGAGATCTTGGAGACGGCGGCAGGGATTTTCGAAGCTCCACACGGTCTCCACGTTTTTCGAAGTTAAGTCTGTTCACAATTGTATTTTGTCGAAACTGTATTTATCTTTCGGTGTGTGAAGTTATTGTGTGCAACTTTGGTTGTTTCTCGGTGTTTATCTTGCATAAATTGATCGTCTGTTTGCCGTGTCGCGAGCAAGGCCTTGTACAGTGTGCACTGTACAACCTTGAGGCTTTGTTTTTCTCTCAGTGGTCCGTCGTTTGTGATCCAATAACTTTCGTTCTCTGTATTCCCAGGCTTTTCACCCATAGCCTACTTCCTTGTGTAAATCTCAACTCAAAAAAAAAAACAAACAAAAAAAAAAACATTTCCTTCTCTGTTCTCATTCGTTTATTCATTCGTATTCGTTCGTTCGTTCTTCGACCACGTGTTTCTCCCCCATTTCCCCAGATAGTTTTCACTCATTAACCTTCAATGTTTACACTTTCCCCTCAAGTTATGTATTCCGTCATATTTTATAACACCTTTTTCTTCTTCTTCTTTAAAAGGCTGCTTTCGACTTGCTCACCAAATCAATTCATCCCCAAAAAAATATCCATCTCCTATAGTGCCTTTTTTCTACATTCCCTAAACTCTCCTGCACTCCATCCTCCATCCAGCGTCCTTAAACGTATTTTTAACTCGAAGGTCACAAGAAACTCATTTTGCAATAAATGTTCGTTTCCCATAAATCGTACACTTTCAAAAATCCAATCTCACCCCTCCCCTCCAAATCTTCCCCATAACCCCTCCCCTCCAAATCTTCCCCATCACCCCTCCCCTCCAAATCTTCCCCATCACCCATCCCTTTCAAATCTCCCCCCTTGCCCCCTCCCTCCTAAACTACCCCCTCACCCCTCCCCGCCAAGACGCCCCCTCGCCCCTCCCCTCCTAGACTCCTGCCTCACCCCTCCCCTCCAAATCTCCCCCATATCCCATCCCTTTCAAATCCCTCCCCTTGTCTCTTCCCTCCCAAACTCCCCCCTCACCCCTCCCCTTCAAATCTCCCCACCCTCATTGCTTCTCAATTTCCCCCCGCTCACTCCCCCTCCTCAAAGCGTCCTCCCCGCTTCTTCCCCCTTCAAACTCTCACCTCCATCTCCCCCAACCTTCTGCCTCGCTCTTCCCCCTCCTCAAATAACACCTCATTGTGGCTCACCCAATCACCATCAAACCTTTTGTCCGCCCCATCCTTCCCTTTCTCCAAGCTATTCTGAAATCTCTGACACACCTTCAACAGCTCTCCCTACCTCTTCCACCTCTTCCACATCTTACCCTACCCCTCCTCCCCCCTGTGCTGTATCTGATGCTCCCCCTTCCTCTTCATTAACGGTATGGACCTCAAACATCCGGGGCCTTTGTTCAAACTTAACTGATCTCTCCATACAGGTTGCTTCTGTCAAACCAGACGTGATCTGCTTAACAGAAACTTTCCTCCTTTATGATGTCTCTGATTCCATAGTATCTCTCCCGGGCTACTCCCTCCTCCGGTCTGATAGACCTGAGCCTCGTCCTGGAGGCGGGGTTGCTATCTTTATCAAAAACTCTCTTCCTCACTCGCCCTGCACTGCACTCTCTCCACCTCACCCCCAGGAATACCTCTGGCTACGGCTTCCCCTTCGCTCCCACCTCTTGTTCATATGTGTGTTGTACCGTCCACCAAACAGTGATGACTCCATCTACATCTCGCTGTCTGATGATATGGACCAACTTCTATCTACTCATCCCAACTCTCTCTTCCTCATATGTGGTGATTTCAACTGTCATCATGCCAGTTGGCTGGGTGTGGGTACCTCTCTCACCAGCCATGGCTCCTCAGCAAAGGACTTCTGCGACTCACTGGGACTGACACAATCTGTCAATTTCCCGACCCGGATCTCAGTCAACGGAACATCTTCTCTTCTGGACTTGGTTATGACTAACTTCCCTGAAAATGTCTGCTGCTCTTCTTCTGCTCCGATCGGATCATCTGATCATGTCCTTGTTAAAGTGGACATCTCTCTGACCATCCTCAGGGAGCCTGCTCAGCGTCGACGAGTCTGGCATTTCACTCAGGCCAACTGGCACGGTCTTCAAGCAGCCATCAATCATCTGGACTGGTCTCCCATCTCTACCACCTCTGACATCAACTCATCCTGGGAATTCTTCCAAAGTAAATTGCTCTCTCTCATGCACAGATTTATCCCATCTCGTCTTCAGTTGTCATACCCTTCCTCCCGTCCATGGTACACGGAATCTTGTGGTGAGGCTGTTGCCCAGAAACAACTTGCCTTCGTCTCCTGGAAAGCAAATCCAACGGAAGGAAATCTCATTTCCTTTCACAAAGCCCGAAACAAGTGTGTGTCCACCCTCAGGAGAGCCAGGAAACAATATCTCTCCGTTCTCAAGACCGAACTCTCTTATCTGTCTCCCTCTTCCAAATCCTGGTGGCGTCTGGTCAAATCCGTTTCTGGTGTTTGTTCCCCCTCCATCCCCTCCCTTACCTCAAACGGCTACACAGCTGACTCCGCACGTGAAAAAGCTGAATGCCTCAACTCTGTGTTTGCCTCTAAATCTTGTGTCCCAAACCCATCCCTCTCTGTACCCACCATACCCAGTCGTACCCTGCTGCTCCTGGACTCCGTGTCCTTTCCTCCTGACAAGGTGGAAAAGTTTCTGTCAACCCTCGACTCTGATTCTGCAACTGGACCCGACGGCATCAGCCCACGGGTCCTAAAATCCTGCTCTGCTGCTCTATCTCACCCTCTCTCTGTTCTCTTCACCCTCTCTTTTGCTCAAGGTCAACTGCCATCTGCTTGGAAATCAGCCAACATCACCGCTTTGCACAAAAAAGGTGCAAAAACAGATCCTAGCAACTACAGACCAATCAGCCTTCTCCCAATTATCAGCAAAGTCATGGAATCCATCATTGCTTCTGATATGAAATCTTTCCTCTTCTCCAATGGCTTGATCTCTGATCATCAATTTGATTTCAGACCAGGTCACTCTACTCTGGACATGCTGCTTCTGCTGTCTCAACAATGGATGGAGGTCCTCAATGCTAAACAGGAAATTAGAGCTGTCTCCCTCGACATATCACGTGCCTTCGACACGGTCTGGCACCCCGCTCTGCTCACCAAACTCTCCTCCTTTGGTATCCATGGAAATCTCCACGCATGGCTGGCGGACTTCCTCTCTAGTCGTCGTCAACGTGTGGCCCTGAATGGGTTTCTCTCATCTCCTCTTCCTGTTCAGGCTGGAGTTCCCCAAGGCAGTGTTCTGGGCCCCGTGCTTTTTCTGGTCTTCATCAATGATCTCTCTGACTCTCTCGAAAATCCTCTCTATCTCTTTGCTGATGACTCCACTCTCTGCCGCTCCATTCCTCTTCCCTCAGATCGGCAGTCTGCTGCCTCCTCACTCTCTGAAGACCTGGACAAAATCACAGACTGGTCAAACAAGTGGAACATGTCTTTCAATCCTGACAAATCTCACACTCTTACTATGTCTCTCCGAAAAGATCGACTGGACAACCCTCCCATCTACTTTCTCAACAATCCTCTCCAAGAAGTTCTGTCGCTCAAGATTTTGGGTCTCACTATCTGCCATGATCTTTCTTGGGAAAACCACATTTCCAAGCTGGCCTCCAAAGCCAGTCGCCGACTGGGCATCCTCCGTCGTGCGAAGTCCTTCCTCGGCACACCTGAGCTCCTCACCACATACAAGGCTTTCATCCGCAGCTCAATGGAATACTGTTCTCCCCTATGGGCCAGTGCTCCTGCCTCACACCTAGCTCGGCTTCACGCTGTTGAAACCAAAGCTTTCAGAATTATTGGAATCTCCCGCGATGAAGCTATCTCTGAGGGCCTTTCACTCACTCACCGCAGGCAGGTAGGTGGTCTTTCTGTCTTCTACCGACTCCTCTCCGGCCTTGCACCCCCAGCTCTCTCTGTGCTCTGTCCCCCAAATATTCCTACAGGTCGCACAAGATCTGCCAGCAACCCTCTGATGGTTAAACTGCCGAAATCTCGGCTCTCCGCTCACCTTCACTCTTTCATTCCTCTTTTCTCCCGCCTCTGGAACAAACTCCCTCACTCCCTTCAATCCCACTCCTCCCTCCAGGTCTTTAAAACAGCTGTTCACCACCATCTCTTATCTTCCCCCATCCAAAACCTTGATCTTTTCTACCCCCGCTAATTCACCCCAGATCCACCTTGTTTGAAATTCCAACTTCTTTCCTGGAAGTCCTGGCAGTGTCCATATGTTTTATACCTCTCCCACTGCCCCCTTCCCACGCCCCCCCCCCCCCCAAAGCCCTCGCCCTCTCTCAGATCTCTCGATGTCTCCATGTCTCTCGGTCCCTGCTCTCAAATGTTGTGTTTGTGTCCTTCCCCCTCTCTCCCCATCTTGTCTACCGCTCCCTATGTTATATGTTTTATGTGTCGGTTTGTCTTTCTGTGTGATTAATGTTCGCTCTTTCACGAGCCTCGATCTTGTATACAAAAAACAAAAAAAAATAACTAGGAGGACGGCTGCGACCATTATTTACATTACGAGGGTGTTACACACAACAAAACCATACTTTTCACATTCGTTACACTTCCTCCAAAATTGTTACACTTCTCAAAAACCGTTACACTTCTCAAATTCGTTACACTTCTCAAAACCGTTACACTGCACCCTCCTTTCTTCAGGCCCGTACTCGGGTCTACAAAACTTTAACTTAGTGTGACACGTAGGTGTAATTCCCTCTACAATTAACCTGACCCTGAGTGTGACAATCTTAAAACACAAATAAGTATGTCCCCCTATTGCATTGCACCCTGTCTAACAGACTCAAGCCCACAGCTAACCGAATTACGGAATTGTTCTCAAACTATACATTTACGGTGGGGAGCATTATTTACAGTGACGTTATTTCTTATTTAAAACGCAACCCAGGACCTGTGTTTTTTTTTTCTTTTTAGGGAACAAGAAAAAGAAATTCCTGTTGGGAGGGAGGAGACAGCACGCATTGCATCGATGCACCAGTACCAATACCACCAAAGCACCCCAAAAGCACCACAAAGCACCAAAAGCACCACTCGGTGCACAGTCACCACGGTTCATAATAAACACAACAAAACAACTGGTGGTGGTCTTCTCTTTCTCTGCTGGGCCGATGTTCTTCCTGACGTCTTCTGGCTTCATGCGGCCTACTTGGAAATAATAAAAAGCACAACTTGTGTTCATTTTTATTTAGGGCCTCAGGGGCCAACTAAGGGTGGTCCACCTGTTTGGCATAGGTGCCACCTTACCGAGGTCCGCAAGCAAGATTCCCTGGCCACTATGGCCGGTCTCCAACAGAGGTGCCCTGCCCCAGAACCTGGGGTCCATCAAGTGGTACTTGGCCGCAGAACAGCGGTCCATAAAGTGGTACATCAACGCAATGCATGCTGGTTCTGAGAATCTCGTACGCACAATGGCCATCTCACGCACGCTCCCCTCGGCACCCAATGGCGCACAGG
This sequence comes from Myxine glutinosa, assembly GCF_964187855.1. Classification (NCBI taxonomy): domain Eukaryota; kingdom Metazoa; phylum Chordata; class Myxini; order Myxiniformes; family Myxinidae; genus Myxine; species Myxine glutinosa. The sequence continues at coordinate 102,159,565 of NC_136265.1, forward strand.
TCCTCAAGTGGGAGACAAAAGGGGGGAAGACAAATGAGCGAGGGGTAAGGTCACAAGGGTACACGTCAATAAAGGCAATGCAGGGTGAAGTGCGTACGTAGAGCGAAGTGAGAAAAACTCGTCCCTACCGTACGTCACCCCCCCTGTCACCTACACTACCCTTGCCCTTACCCCATATTTACAAGAATTTACACCTTTACAAATTCGTCACTACGTCTTGTCTTCCCCATCTTTCCCTTCTACACCAAATTCGTCTCCAATCCCTCTACTTCAAAATTTGCCATCACCAATTCATCATCAATCCTCATAAGGAGGGAGAGATGGAATTACGCACAATGTCACACCCACGTCATGATGCGTCTCACAATCCAAAACATTTGCATTAATGAAAAATAATAAAACATGGCATGGTGTGGAGTTACTTCATCTCAGGTGAGTGGATGCAGATGGCGCGAGGAGACTCCAATCCTAACTATCCTCTAAATGACCTTAACACTCTTTACACTACCCGGGGTCTCTCCCTGCCAATCCATTGGCCAACTTACACTATGGGTTCTAAAAACCAATTCCCATTGACCAAACTGTGGTGCTTCTCAATTTGGGGTCTCACTCCCCCGATTCATCTCCCGATGCCCTCGCACAATTTCTGGGCTGCGACGTGTAGCTCTCCCAGCAGGTCTACCCACCTGCACACCTCCACCACTGTAGTTGCCACCCGAGCTTACCTGCTCCTCACCCTAACCTAACTAACTGGGGAAGGCCCTCTCGCACTCTCACCCCCTCAGTGCCCTCTCTGGCACGGGCTGCCCGATCCACACCCGGGATCCTCAGGCACCCACTGACACTAACGGCTCCCAGAGCCCACCTGCGGCCTCACCTGGCCGACATCCTCACAGTGGTGGAGCGCCCAACCAACTACACACACTAACAGGCTACACGCCCAGCCATTTCCACAACACTAATGCACCCATCCAAAGACCATTCTTTCACCCGCACCACAGATGCCAATATCCAACCACAATTTACCTATACCCTCTACCTAACACTTAGTCTACCCGCCCCGGGTATCCGTGATGGGGGTCCACTCTTCCCCCATTCACACCTTCGCACCATCCACTCCACTCCACAATTTCCATCCTACTCACTCCACGACCATCCATTCCAATACTCCATTTATTCCACACTACCATTCTCCATACCTGTTGTTGCACACCTGTGCCCTCACGCCTGGTGCCACCTGCACCCTCCTTTCTTCCTGGACCATTTGGTCAGCACAACACGCAATCACCACTACTCCCTCATACACTGCTCCATTCACCTGTTCAGTTGCACACCTGTGCAATCACACCTGTTCAGTTCTCAAACACACGGCATCATCTCATCTAACTATTCCCTGCTAACTTAGTGCTCCCCGTCTTCCCTTTAAACTAAGCACATACCACGTCATTATCATCCATACTAATCTACCTGCGTCCCCACTACAGGTATCAGTCACTAACTAAACTCTCGCGTCACTAACTAAACGTCACTAAAGTCACTAACTAAACGCGGTCCTTTCGAACCCGCCGTGGCTCGGATCCCCGCTGGTTCTCGCGGGACGCGAAGCCCGGCACGCACCGAGGGCCCGATTCGGCTATAAGTCGCTCTAACCGCTAACCCGGTTACCGTCGATGCCTCACCTGGATGCTTACACGCATACGCTACCCCTTTCTTGCTCATACCTCCAGCTGTTCCCATGTTCCTCGTACCTTTCCTTACACACCTCGGTACACTCATTCCGCTCACCGACTTGGTCACACACCTGACCACCGAACACCTTGGCACACATTCGTCGCTCGCACACCTCACCAACACACCTCTTCGCGCCCCCTCCTCGGTCACCTCCTCTGTGACAATCACAGGTGTGCTTTCACTCGCACACCCCACCACGTGCCTCACGACCAACTCAAGTGTGCATTCCCACACACGCTCTACCATTCCAGGTGTGCATCCTTCCATTCCAGGTGTACATCCTCGCTCACCTGTCACAACCAACTCACGCTCCGTGTCACTCTCACTACTCTCACCTCCATTCTTGACAGCGCACTCACCCTTACTCTCGACAGCGCACTCTTTCCTCATGCCCCTGTCCGTTACACACCTTTCTCACGCACACTCTTGCGCACACTCTCCCGTTATACCCTCTGTAACACTCACCACAGGTGTACACTCTCTTGTTACTTCCTCTGTAACACTCACCACAGGTGTACACTCTCTCGTTACATCCTCTGTAACACTCACCACAGGCGTGCATTCCCCCTTACTCTTGACAGCGCACTCTTTCCCCATGCACCTGTCCGTTACACACCTTTCTCGCGCATCCTCTTGCGCACACTCTTTCGTTACTTCCTCCGTAACACTTACCACACCGCGCTTCCATGTACCCCCTCGCACACGCGCTACGACCGACTCACTCTCGACAGCACACTCACTGGTCGGCGCGCACTTTTTCCTCACACACCCCATGGTCGGACATTCTCGCACACCTCTTTTTTCGCACACCAGACCTGTTGCACACTTCACCAACGGCCTTTCACGAACACCCGGATCCAAACCAATCCCCAAGCCGACTGAAGCTTTCCTCACATCATGTACATTGCCACTCACCTTCGTACCTCGTCGTCGCACCTCCTCTGCCACCTGCAAACTTTTTATTTGGTTAGTGAGCACCTCATCATGATTTGAACACAGGCCTTGTACATATTCCATGACTTCCTCCTTTATCTCTCTCTTAGTTTCTGTCCGTCTCTTCTTAATTTCACTCACCTCTTGTGCCACTTCCTCTAATTTTTGCTTCACCTCTTTTATTTCCCAGTGCGTCTCCTCAAGTTCGTCCTCTAAGGCTACCGTGACCGTCTCTATGTGCATCCTCACCTGCCGGTCCTTTGTCTCCATTACCTCTGTCACCTCGTCCAACCTCATTGTCAGCCCCTCACGTACCATCTGACATTGCCTCTGTGTCGCTATTAAGTCTTCCTTGATGTCTCTTTGTGTCGCTTTTAACCCTCCTAGTACCGCAGTGTTCCTTTGAACCTGCTCCACTAACTCAGTTTGTCCCTCTGTCAGCTGTTCCACCTCCTCCGTCAGATCTTCTATTCCCCCCTGTAACCTAGCCGTATTATTCCTCACCTCTTTCTCCATACGCTTCTCACCTCGCTTTACCTCCTCGCGTTAGCCCCGAAACCTCCTCACTTACACCTCGTCGTATCTCCTCCATCTCTTTTGTAGATGCCACCCTCATCTGTCCCAATTCATCCCTCTGAGCATCCAGTTTACTTTCTAACCCGATTTGCACCTCCTCTATCTGGTTCCCCATTCGTTTGATTTCCCTGGCAGATTGTTCCCCTATTTCCCGCAATTTGTCCTCCATCCTATTTTCTAACCCCATTAACCCATTTTTCACCTCTTTTATCCCGTTGTCTAACCCCTCAAAATTATTGTCTAACTTCCCCAATTTCTTGTCTAACTCCTCACCGGTACCCCTCGCTTCGTCCCTCATTACCCCCATTTGGCCCTCCAATCGCTCACCCAATCGCTCACTATCAGCCCTCATTTGCTCACTATTAGCCCTCATATCGTCCTTCTGCAGGTTGAGGGACGCCTGCATTTGTACGATAAATTGCTCCATGAGGGCCTGCATTTGGGCCATCCCTCCCACTTGTGCAGCGGGTGCGACCGCCGTAGCCATGTGCGAGGACGCCATTTTGTGCGTCTGATACCCCCTCAACCGCCTCCTCATTGCTCTCCTCCTCCCTTTCTTCCCCTAAGTCCTGGGTTACCCCTAACCCGTCTATCTCCCCCACCGACATCCGATCGCCTTGATTGTCCATGGCGCGATCTCAAAATTCGGGTTTTATAAAACAAAATTTCGGCAGCTCGTAATTTTGACCAAAAATTTTTATTTTTTTTGCTACACGTTTTAAAATTTTGGTTCGGGCCTCGAGTCCCACTCCCAGACACCAATTGTTACGGATCGCGGTTTAGATGTTATGATGGGCCGAGCGGATGGTCCAACCGCGACCGTTACAGGATCCCCAATTGGCCCGACTCTCCCAACGTTGACCAGATCGCACCACAGATATTCAATCGGGAAACCTCTAAAGCGACCGAAAGAGAAGGAAAAGAGAAGAAGACAGAGTACGGAGGAAGAACAGATTTATTATACACACACAAGCAAAAAGAAGGAGCGACCAAAATTATTTACAAGCAATGGATGGAAGAAGCAGTCACACAGTGAATCGTTAACTTATACTATTCAATTTACTTAACCCCAGGACAACATTCAAGACAGACGACGTTCACACTTACACGGGGGAAATTGCAGGCAGGATTGGCAGAGGTGGGTTGCTGGAGAGGGAGGCAGGGTCAGGTCCCTGCAACCGGCAGGGCTGGAGGTAGCAGCTCTCAATTCTTCGCGTTTTTGGCGGGAAAACCCTCGGTCGCGTCGACGCTGCTGATGCTGTAGACGTCACGCGCTGGCTCGGTCACACCTGTTCCTCTCCTTCTGGTGGAGCCGTCTTCCTCCTCTCAGCGCGTCTCTTCAAACCTTGTTTCCTCCCCAAGTATCTCTCCTTTTTGGTTTGGAGCGTCTCTCATCTCACAGCTCACAACTCACAGCTCACAGCTCATCTCTCATGTCATCTCCGAAGCAGTCCCTTCCAGTCGCTTTTATTACTCCGGGCGGAATCAAGCCGCCGGCTGCGAGGGCACGCCTACCGAGTCGCTAACCGCGGTGCTGGTTGGCTGTTAGGGCTGTCCGATTCCTCTTTTGATCATGACGACGTGCCACGCCTGTGAGTTGGCGGCTCCTACCCCCCTCTTCTCCGAGATGAGCACATGGCCAATTGCGGCTTGCGGGATTGAACACCACTCGCACCGCTTTTGAAAGGAACTTTGGAGAGCGGAGATGATTGGGGAAATTGAAAGGGGCCTACGCTTATTTCGTTTGATACAATGCAGAGTCAATCTAGTGGGAAACACATATTTAGCCTACATAGAATAAGGAAATAAACTATTAAAAAAGATATATCGTGGCCTGTGTGTAAGTTTCATGGAATTAACTAGGAGGACGGCTGCGACCATTATTTACATTACGAGGGTGTTACACACAACAAAACCATACTTTTCACATTCGTTACACTTTCTCCAAAATTGTTACACTTCTCAAAAACCGTTACACTTCTCAAATTCGTTACACTTCTCAAAACCGTTACAATATATATATATATATATATATATATATATATATATATATATATATATATATATATATATATATATATATATATATATATATATATTGTTACGGATCACGGCTTAGATGTTATGATGGGCCGAGCGGATGGTCCAACCGCGACCTAACAGGATCCCCAATTGGCCCGACTCCCCCAACGTTGACCAGATCGCACCACAGATATTCAATCGGGAAACCTCTAAAGTGACCGAAAGAGAAGGAAAAGAGAAGAAGACAGAGTACGGAGGAAGAACAGATTTATTATACACACACAAGCAAAAAGAAGGAGCGACCAAAATTATTTACAAGCAATGGATGGAAGAAGCAGTCACACAGTGCATCGTTAGCTTATACTATTCAATTTACTTAACCCCAGGACAACGATTAGGACAGACGACGTTCACACTTACACGGGGGATATTGCAGGCAGGTATGGCTTGAGGTGGGTTGCTGGAGAGGGAGGCAGGGTCGGAGGTAGCAGCTCTCAATTCTTTTCGTTTTTGGCGGGAAAACCCTCGGTCGCGTATCCGCTGCCGATGCTGTAGACGTCACGCGCTGGCTCGGTCACACCTGTTCCTCTCCTTCTGGTGGAGCCGTCTCCCTCCTCTCAGCGCGTCTCTTCAAATCTTGTTTCCTCCCCAAGTATCTCTCCTTTTTGGTTTGGAGCGTCTCACAGCTCACAGCTCACAGCTCACAGCTCATCTCTCATGTCCTCTCTCATGTCATCTGCCGAAGCAGTCCCTTCCAGTCGCTTTTATTACTCCGGGCGGAATCAAGCCGCCGGCTGCGAGGGCACGCCTACCGGGTCGCTAACCGCGGTGCTGGTTGGCTGTTAGGGCTGTCCGATTCCTCTTTTGATCATGACGACGTGCCACGCCTGTGAGTTGGCGGCTCCTACCCCCCTCTTCTCCGAGATGAGCACATGGGCAATGGCGGCTTGCGGGATTGAACACCACTCGCACCGCTTTTGAAAGGAACTTTGGAGAGCGGAGATGATTGGGGAAATTGAAAGGGGCCTACGCTTATTTCGTTTGATACAATGCAGAGTCAATCTAGTGGGAAACACATATTTAGCCTACATAGAATAAGGAAATAAACTATTTAAAAAGATATATCGTGGCCTGTGTGTAAGTTTCATGGAAATTAAGATTGAGATCTCGCGAGATCTTGGAGACGGCGGCAGGGATTTTCGAAGCTCCACACGGTCTCCACGTTTTTCGAAGTTAAGTCTGTTCACAATTGTATTTTGTCGAAACTGTATTTATCTTTCGGTGTGTGAAGTTATTGTGTGCAACTTTGGTTGTTTCTCGGTGTTTATCTTGCATAAATTGATCGTCTGTTTGCCGTGTCGCGAGCAAGGCCTTGTACAGTGTGCACTGTACAACCTTGAGGCTTTGTTTTTCTCTCAGTGGTCCGTCGTTTGTGATCCAATAACTTTCGTTCTCTGTATTCCCAGGCTTTTCACCCATAGCCTACTTCCTTGTGTAAATCTCAACTCAAAAAAAAAAAAAAAAAAAAAAAAAAACATTTCCTTCTCTGTTCTCATTCGTTTATTCATTCGTATTCGTTCGTTCGTTCTTCGACCACGTGTTTCTCCCCCATTTCCCCAGATAGTTTTCACTCATTAACCTTCAATGTTTACACTTTCCCCTCAAGTTATGTATTCCGTCATATTTTATAACACCTTTTTCTTCTTCTTCTTTAAAAGGCTGCTTTCGACTTGCTCACCAAATCAATTCATCCCAAAAAAAATATCCATCTCCTATAGTGCCTTTTTTCTACATTCCCTAAACTCTCCTGCACTCCATCCTCCATCCAGCGTCCTTAAACGTATTTTTAACTCGAAGGTCACAAGAAACTCATTTTGCAATAAATGTTCGTTTCCCATAAATCGTACACTTTCAAAAATCCAATCTCACCCCTCCCCTCCAAATCTTCCCCATAACCCCTCCCCTCCAAATCTTCCCCATCACCCCTCCCCTCCAAATCTTCCCCATCACCCATCCCTTTCAAATCTCCCCCCTTGCCCCCTCCCTCCTAAACTACCCCCTCACCCCTCCCCGCCAAGACGCCCCCTCGCCCCTCCCCTCCTAGACTCCTGCCTCACCCCTCCCCTCCAAATCTCCCCCATATCCCATCCCTTTCAAATCCCTCCCCTTGTCCCTTCCCTCCCAAACTCCCCCCTCACCCCTCCCCTTCAAATCTCCCCACCCTCATTGCTTCTCAATTTCCCCCCGCTCACTCCCCCTCCTCAAAGCGTCCTCCCCGCTTCTTCCCCCTTCAAACTCTCACCTCCATCTCCCCCAACCTTCTGCCTCGCTCTTCCCCCTCCTCAAATAACACCTCATTGTGGCTCACCCAATCACCATCAAACCTTTTGTCCGCCCCATCCTTCCCTTTCTCCAAGCTATTCTGAAATCTCTGACACACCTTCAACAGCTCTCCCTACCTCTTCCACCTCTTCCACATCTTACCCTACCCCTCCTCCCCCCTGTGCTGTATCTGATGCTCCCCCTTCCTCTTCATTAACGGTATGGACCTCAAACATCCGGGGCCTTTGTTCAAACTTAACTGATCTCTCCATACAGGTTGCTTCTGTCAAACCAGACGTGATCTGCTTAACAGAAACTTTCCTCCTTTATGATGTCTCTGATTCCATAGTATCTCTCCCGGGCTACTCCCTCCTCCGGTCTGATAGACCTGAGCCTCGTCCTGGAGGCGGGGTTGCTATCTTTATCAAAAACTCTCTTCCTCACTCGCCCTGCACTGCACTCTCTCCACCTCACCCCCAGGAATACCTCTGGCTACGGCTTCCCCTTCGCTCCCACCTCTTGTTCATATGTGTGTTGTACCGTCCACCAAACAGTGATGACTCCATCTACATCTCGCTGTCTGATGATATGGACCAACTTCTATCTACTCATCCCAACTCTCTCTTCCTCATATGTGGTGATTTCAACTGTCATCATGCCAGTTGGCTGGGTGTGGGTACCTCTCTCACCAGCCATGGCTCCTCAGCAAAGGACTTCTGCGACTCACTGGGACTGACACAATCTGTCAATTTCCCGACCCGGATCTCAGTCAACGGAACATCTTCTCTTCTGGACTTGGTTATGACTAACTTCCCTGAAAATGTCTGCTGCTCTTCTTCTGCTCCGATCGGATCATCTGATCATGTCCTTGTTAAAGTGGACATCTCTCTGACCATCCTCAGGGAGCCTGCTCAGCGTCGACGAGTCTGGCATTTCACTCAGGCCAACTGGCACGGTCTTCAAGCAGCCATCAATCATCTGGACTGGTCTCCCATCTCTACCACCTCTGACATCAACTCATCCTGGGAATTCTTCCAAAGTAAATTGCTCTCTCTCATGCACAGATTTATCCCATCTCGTCTTCAGTTGTCATACCCTTCCTCCCGTCCATGGTACACGGAATCTTGTGGTGAGGCTGTTGCCCAGAAACAACTTGCCTTCGTCTCCTGGAAAGCAAATCCAACGGAAGGAAATCTCATTTCCTTTCACAAAGCCCGAAACAAGTGTGTGTCCACCCTCAGGAGAGCCAGGAAACAATATCTCTCCGTTCTCAAGACCGAACTCTCTTATCTGTCTCCCTCTTCCAAATCCTGGTGGCGTCTGGTCAAATCCGTTTCTGGTGTTTGTTCCCCCTCCATCCCCTCCCTTACCTCAAACGGCTACACAGCTGACTCCGCACGTGAAAAAGCTGAATGCCTCAACTCTGTGTTTGCCTCTAAATCTTGTGTCCCAAACCCATCCCTCTCTGTACCCACCATACCCAGTCGTACCCTGCTGCTCCTGGACTCCGTGTCCTTTCCTCCTGACAAGGTGGAAAAGTTTCTGTCAACCCTCGACTCTGATTCTGCAACTGGACCCGACGGCATCAGCCCACGGGTCCTAAAATCCTGCTCTGCTGCTCTATCTCACCCTCTCTCTGTTCTCTTCACCCTCTCTTTTGCTCAAGGTCAACTGCCATCTGCTTGGAAATCAGCCAACATCACCGCTTTGCACAAAAAAGGTGCAAAAACAGATCCTAGCAACTACAGACCAATCAGCCTTCTCCCAATTATCAGCAAAGTCATGGAATCCATCATTGCTTCTGATATGAAATCTTTCCTCTTCTCCAATGGCTTGATCTCTGATCATCAATTTGATTTCAGACCAGGTCACTCTACTCTGGACATGCTGCTTCTGCTGTCTCAACAATGGATGGAGGTCCTCAATGCTAAACAGGAAATTAGAGCTGTCTCCCTCGACATATCACGTGCCTTCGACACGGTCTGGCACCCCGCTCTGCTCACCAAACTCTCCTCCTTTGGTATCCATGGAAATCTCCACGCATGGCTGGCGGACTTCCTCTCTAGTCGTCGTCAACGTGTGGCCCTGAATGGGTTTCTCTCATCTCCTCTTCCTGTTCAGGCTGGAGTTCCCCAAGGCAGTGTTCTGGGCCCCGTGCTTTTTCTGGTCTTCATCAATGATCTCTCTGACTCTCTCGAAAATCCTCTCTATCTCTTTGCTGATGACTCCACTCTCTGCCGCTCCATTCCTCTTCCCTCAGATCGGCAGTCTGCTGCCTCCTCACTCTCTGAAGACCTGGACAAAATCACAGACTGGTCAAACAAGTGGAACATGTCTTTCAATCCTGACAAATCTCACACTCTTACTATGTCTCTCCGAAAAGATCGACTGGACAACCCTCCCATCTACTTTCTCAACAATCCTCTCCAAGAAGTTCTGTCGCTCAAGATTTTGGGTCTCACTATCTGCCATGATCTTTCTTGGGAAAACCACATTTCCAAGCTGGCCTCCAAAGCCAGTCGCCGACTGGGCATCCTCCGTCGTGCGAAGTCCTTCCTCGGCACACCTGAGCTCCTCACCACATACAAGGCTTTCATCCGCAGCTCAATGGAATACTGTTCTCCCCTATGGGCCGGTGCTCCTGCCTCACACCTAGCTCGGCTTCACGCTGTTGAAACCAAAGCTTTCAGAATTATTGGAATCTCCCGCGATGAAGCTATCTCTGAGGGCCTTTCACTCACTCACCGCAGGCAGGTAGGTGGTCTTTCTGTCTTCTACCGACTCCTCTCCGGCCTTGCACCCCCAGCTCTCTCTGTGCTCTGTCCCCCAAATATTCCTACAGGTCGCACAAGATCTGCCAGCAACCCTCTGATGGTTAAACTGCCGAAATCTCGGCTCTCCGCTCACCTTCACTCTTTCATTCCTCTTTTCTCCCGCCTCTGGAACAAACTCCCTCACTCCCTTCAATCCCACTCCTCCCTCCAGGTCTTTAAAACAGCTGTTCACCACCATCTCTTATCTTCCCCCATCCAAAACCTTGATCTTTTCTACCCCCGCTAATTCACCCCAGATCCACCTTGTTTGAAATTCCAACTTCTTTCCTGGAAGTCCTGGCAGTGTCCATATGTTTTATACCTCTCCCACTGCCCCCTTCCCACGCCCCCCCCCCCCCCAAAGCCCTCGCCCTCTCTCAGATCTCTCGATGTCTCCATGTCTCTCGGTCCCTGCTCTCAAATGTTGTGTTTGTGTCCTTCCCCCTCTCTCCCCATCTTGTCTACCGCTCCCTATGTTATATGTTTTATGTGTCGGTTTGTCTTTCTGTGTGATTAATGTTCGCTCTTTCACGAGCCTCGATCTTGTATACAAAAAACAAAAAAAAATAACTAGGAGGACGGCTGCGACCATTATTTACATTACGAGGGTGTTACACACAACAAAACCATACTTTTCACATTCGTTACACTTCCTCCAAAATTGTTACACTTCTCAAAAACCGTTACACTTCTCAAATTCGTTACACTTCTCAAAACCGTTACACTGCACCCTCCTTTCTTCAGGCCCGTACTCGGGTCTACAAAACTTTAACTTAGTGTGACACGTAGGTGTAATTCCCTCTACAATTAACCTGACCCTGAGTGTGACAATCTTAAAACACAAATAAGTATGTCCCCCTATTGCATTGCACCCTGTCTAACAGACTCAAGCCCACAGCTAACCGAATTACGGAATTGTTCTCAAACTATACATTTACGGTGGGGAGCATTATTTACAGTGACGTTATTTCTTATTTAAAACGCAACCCAGGACCTGTGTTTTTTTTTTCTTTTTAGGGAACAAGAAAAAGAAATTCCTGTTGGGAGGGAGGAGACAGCACGCATTGCATCGATGCACCAGTACCAATACCACCAAAGCACCCCAAAAGCACCACAAAGCACCAAAAGCACCACTCGGTGCACAGTCACCACGGTTCATAATAAACACAACAAAACAACTGGTGGTGGTCTTCTCTTTCTCTGCTGGGCCGATGTTCTTCCTGACGTCTTCTGGCTTCATGCGGCCTACTTGGAAATAATAAAAAGCACAACTTGTGTTCATTTTTATTTAGGGCCTCAGGGGCCAACTAAGGGTGGTCCACCTGTTTGGCATAGGTGCCACCTTACCGAGGTCCGCAAGCAAGATTCCCTGGCCACTATGGCCGGTCTCCAACAGAGGTGCCCTGCCCCAGAACCTGGGGTCCATCAAGTGGTACTTGGCCGCAGAACAGCGGTCCATAAAGTGGTACATCAACGCAATGCATGCTGGTTCTGAGAATCTCGTACGCACAATGGCCATCTCACGCACGCTCCCCTCGGCACCCAATGGCGCACAGGTCCTCAAGTGGGAGACAAAAGGGGGGAAGACAAATGAGCGAGGGGTAAGGTCACAAGGGTACACGTCAATAAAGGCAATGCAGGGTGAAGTGCGTACGTAGAGCGAAGTGAGAAAAACTCGTCCCTACCGTACGTCACCCCCCCTGTCACCTACACTACCCTTGCCCTTACCCCATATTTACAAGAATTTACACCTTTACAAATTCGTCACTACGTCTTGTCTTCCCCATCTTTCCCTTCTACACCAAATTCGTCTCCAATCCCTCTACTTCAAAATTTGCCATCACCAATTCATCATCAATCCTCATAAGGAGGGAGAGATGGAATTACGCACAATGTCACACCCACGTCATGATGCGTCTCACAATCCAAAACATTTGCATTAATGAAAAATAATAAAACATGGCATGGTGTGGAGTTACTTCATCTCAGGTGAGTGGATGCAGATGGTGCGAGGAGACTCCAATCCTAACTATCCTCTAAATGACCTTAACACTCTTTACACTACCCGGGGTCTCTCCCTGCCAATCCATTGGCCAACTTACACTATGGGTTCTAAAAACCAATTCCCATTGACCAAACTGTGGTGCTTCTCAATTTGGGGTCTCACTCCCCCGATTCATCTCCCGATGCCCTCGCACAATTTCTGGGCTGCGACGTGTAGCTCTCCCAGCAGGTCTACCCACCTGCACACCTCCACCACTGTAGTTGCCACCCGAGCTTACCTGCTCCTCACCCTAACCTAACTAACTGGGGAAGGCCCTCTCGCACTCTCACCCCCTCAGTGCCCTCTCTGGCACGGGCTGCCCGATCCACACCCGGGATCCTCAGGCACCCACTGACACTAACGGCTCCCAGAGCCCACCTGCGGCCTCACCTGGCCGACATCCTCACAGTGGTGGAGCGCCCAACCAACTACACACACTAACAGGCTACACGCCCAGCCATTTCCACAACACTAATGCACCCATCCAAAGACCATTCTTTCACCCGCACCACAGATGCCAATATCCAACCACAATTTACCTATACCCTCTACCTAACACTTAGTCTACCCGCCCCGGGTATCCGTGATGGGGGTCCACTCTTCCCCCATTCACACCTTCGCACCATCCACTCCACTCCACAATTTCCATCCTACTCACTCCACGACCATCCATTCCAATACTCCATTTATTCCACACTACCATTCTCCATACCTGTTGTTGCACACCTGTGCCCTCACGCCTGGTGCCACCTGCACCCTCCTTTCTTCCTGGACCATTTGGTCAGCACAACACGCAATCACCACTACTCCCTCATACACTGCTCCATTCACCTGTTCAGTTGCACACCTGTGCAATCACACCTGTTCAGTTCTCAAACACACGGCATCATCTCATCTAACTATTCCCTGCTAACTTAGTGCTCCCCGTCTTCCCTTTAAACTAAGCACATACCACGTCATTATCATCCATACTAATCTACCTGCGTCCCCACTACAGGTATCAGTCACTAACTAAACTCTCGCGTCACTAACTAAACGTCACTAAAGTCACTAACTAAACGCGGTCCTTTCGAACCCGCCGTGGCTCGGATCCCCGCTGGTTCTCGCGGGACGCGAAGCCCGGCACGCACCGAGGGCCCGATTCGGCTATAAGTCGCTCTAACCGCTAACCCGGTTACCGTCGATGCCTCACCTGGATGCTTACACGCATACGCTACCCCTTTCTTGCTCATACCTCCAGCTGTTCCCATGTTCCTCGTACCTTTCCTTACACACCTCGGTACACTCATTCCGCTCACCGACTTGGTCACACACCTGACCACCGAACACCTTGGCACACATTCGTCGCTCGCACACCTCACCAACACACCTCTTCGCGCCCCCTCCTCGGTCACCTCCTCTGTGACAATCACAGGTGTGCTTTCACTCGCACACCCCACCACGTGCCTCACGACCAACTCAAGTGTGCATTCCCACACACGCTCTACCATTCCAGGTGTGCATCCTTCCATTCCAGGTGTACATCCTCGCTCACCTGTCACAACCAACTCACGCTCCGTGTCACTCTCACTACTCTCACCTCCATTCTTGACAGCGCACTCACCCTTACTCTCGACAGCGCACTCTTTCCTCATGCCCCTGTCCGTTACACACCTTTCTCACGCACACTCTTGCGCACACTCTCCCGTTATACCCTCTGTAACACTCACCACAGGTGTACACTCTCTTGTTACTTCCTCTGTAACACTCACCACAGGTGTACACTCTCTCGTTACATCCTCTGTAACACTCACCACAGGCGTGCATTCCCCCTTACTCTTGACAGCGCACTCTTTCCCCATGCACCTGTCCGTTACACACCTTTCTCGCGCATCCTCTTGCGCACACTCTTTCGTTACTTCCTCCGTAACACTTACCACACCGCGCTTCCATGTACCCCCTCGCACACGCGCTACGACCGACTCACTCTCGACAGCACACTCACTGGTCGGCGCGCACTTTTTCCTCACACACCCCATGGTCGGACATTCTCGCACACCTCTTTTTTCGCACACCAGACCTGTTGCACACTTCACCAACGGCCTTTCACGAACACCCGGATCCAAACCAATCCCCAAGCCGACTGAAGCTTTCCTCACATCATGTACATTGCCACTCACCTTCGTACCTCGTCGTCGCACCTCCTCTGCCACCTGCAAACTTTTTATTTGGTTAGTGAGCACCTCATCATGATTTGAACACAGGCCTTGTACATATTCCATGACTTCCTCCTTTATCTCTCTCTTAGTTTCTGTCCGTCTCTTCTTAATTTCACTCACCTCTTGTGCCACTTCCTCTAATTTTTGCTTCACCTCTTTTATTTCCCAGTGCGTCTCCTCAAGTTCGTCCTCTAAGGCTACCGTGACCGTCTCTATGTGCATCCTCACCTGCCGGTCCTTTGTCTCCATTACCTCTGTCACCTCGTCCAACCTCATTGTCAGCCCCTCACGTACCATCTGACATTGCCTCTGTGTCGCTATTAAGTCTTCCTTGATGTCTCTTTGTGTCGCTTTTAACCCTCCTAGTACCGCAGTGTTCCTTTGAACCTGCTCCACTAACTCAGTTTGTCCCTCTGTCAGCTGTTCCACCTCCTCCGTCAGATCTTCTATTCCCCCCTGTAACCTAGCCGTATTATTCCTCACCTCTTTCTCCATACGCTTCTCACCTCGCTTTACCTCCTCGCGTTAGCCCCGAAACCTCCTCACTTACACCTCGTCGTATCTCCTCCATCTCTTTTGTAGATGCCACCCTCATCTGTCCCAATTCATCCCTCTGAGCATCCAGTTTACTTTCTAACCCGATTTGCACCTCCTCTATCTGGTTCCCCATTCGTTTGATTTCCCTGGCAGATTGTTCCCCTATTTCCCGCAATTTGTCCTCCATCCTATTTTCTAACCCCATTAACCCATTTTTCACCTCTTTTATCCCGTTGTCTAACCCCTCAAAATTATTGTCTAACTTCCCCAATTTCTTGTCTAACTCCTCACCGGTACCCCTCGCTTCGTCCCTCATTACCCCCATTTGGCCCTCCAATCGCTCACCCAATCGCTCACTATCAGCCCTCATTTGCTCACTATTAGCCCTCATATCGTCCTTCTGCAGGTTGAGGGACGCCTGCATTTGTACGATAAATTGCTCCATGAGGGCCTGCATTTGGGCCATCCCTCCCACTTGTGCAGCGGGTGCGACCGCCGTAGCCATGTGCGAGGACGCCATTTTGTGCGTCTGATACCCCCTCAACCGCCTCCTCATTGCTCTCCTCCTCCCTTTCTTCCCCTAAGTCCTGGGTTACCCCTAACCCGTCTATCTCCCCCACCGACATCCGATCGCCTTGATTGTCCATGGCGCGATCTCAAAATTCGGGTTTTATAAAACAAAATTTCGGCAGCTCGTAATTTTGACCAAAAATTTTTATTTTTTTTGCTACACGTTTTAAAATTTTGGTTCGGGCCTCGAATCCCACTCCCAGACACCAATTGTTACGGATCGCGGTTTAGATGTTATGATGGGCCGAGCGGATGGTCCAACCGCGACCGTTACAGGATCCCCAATTGGCCCGACTCTCCCAACGTTGACCAGATCGCACCACAGATATTCAATCGGGAAACCTCTAAAGCGACCGAAAGAGAAGGAAAAGAGAAGAAGACAGAGTACGGAGGAAGAACAGATTTATTATACACACACAAGCAAAAAGAAGGAGCGACCAAAATTATTTACAAGCAATGGATGGAAGAAGCAGTCACACAGTGAATCGTTAACTTATACTATTCAATTTACTTAACCCCAGGACAACATTCAAGACAGACGACGTTCACACTTACACGGGGGAAATTGCAGGCAGGATTGGCAGAGGTGGGTTGCTGGAGAGGGAGGCAGGGTCAGGTCCCTGCAACCGGCAGGGCTGGAGGTAGCAGCTCTCAATTCTTCGCGTTTTTGGCGGGAAAACCCTCGGTCGCGTCGACGCTGCTGATGCTGTAGACGTCACGCGCTGGCTCGGTCACACCTGTTCCTCTCCTTCTGGTGGAGCCGTCTTCCTCCTCTCAGCGCGTCTCTTCAAACCTTGTTTCCTCCCCAAGTATCTCTCCTTTTTGGTTTGGAGCGTCTCTCATCTCACAGCTCACAACTCACAGCTCACAGCTCATCTCTCATGTCCTCTCTCATGTCATCTCTCATGTCATCTCCGAAGCAGTCCCTTCCAGTCGCTTTTATTACTCCGGGCGGAATCAAGCCGCCGGCTGCGAGGGCACGCCTACCGAGTCGCTAACCGCGGTGCTGGTTGGCTGTTAGGGCTGTCCGATTCCTCTTTTGATCATGACGACGTGCCACGCCTGTGAGTTGGCGGCTCCTACCCCCCTCTTCTCCGAGATGAGCACATGGCCAATTGCGGCTTGCGGGATTGAACACCACTCGCACCGCTTTTGAAAGGAACTTTGGAGAGCGGAGATGATTGGGGAAATTGAAAGGGGCCTACGCTTATTTCGTTTGATACAATGCAGAGTCAATCTAGTGGGAAACACATATTTAGCCTACATAGAATAAGGAAATAAACTATTAAAAAAGATATATCGTGGCCTGTGTGTAAGTTTCATGGAATTAACTAGGAGGACGGCTGCGACCATTATTTACATTACGAGGGTGTTACACACAACAAAACCATACTTTTCACATTCGTTACACTTTCTCCAAAATTGTTACACTTCTCAAAAACCGTTACACTTCTCAAATTCGTTACACTTCTCAAAACTGTTACAATATATATATATATATATATATATATATATATATATATATATATATATATATATATATATATATATATATATATATATATATATATTGTTACGGATCACGGCTTAGATGTTATGATGGGCCGAGCGGATGGTCCAACCGCGACCTAACAGGATCCCCAATTGGCCCGACTCCCCCAACGTTGACCAGATCGCACCACAGATATTCAATCGGGAAACCTCTAAAGTGACCGAAAGAGAAGGAAAAGAGAAGAAGACAGAGTACGGAGGAAGAACAGATTTATTATACACACACAAGCAAAAAGAAGGAGCGACCAAAATTATTTACAAGCAATGGATGGAAGAAGCAGTCACACAGTGCATCGTTAGCTTATACTATTCAATTTACTTAACCCCAGGACAACGATTAGGACAGACGACGTTCACACTTACACGGGGGATATTGCAGGCAGGTATGGCTTGAGGTGGGTTGCTGGAGAGGGAGGCAGGGTCGGAGGTAGCAGCTCTCAATTCTTTTCGTTTTTGGCGGGAAAACCCTCGGTCGCGTATCCGCTGCCGATGCTGTAGACGTCACGCGCTGGCTCGGTCACACCTGTTCCTCTCCTTCTGGTGGAGCCGTCTCCCTCCTCTCAGCGCGTCTCTTCAAATCTTGTTTCCTCCCCAAGTATCTCTCCTTTTTGGTTTGGAGCGTCTCTCATCTCACAGCTCACAGCTCACAGCTCACAGCTCAGGTCCTCTCTCATGTCATCTCCCGTGTCATCTCCCGAAGCAGTCCCTTCCAGTTGCTTTTATTACTCGGGGCGGAATCAAGCCGCCGGCTGCGAGGGCACGCCTACCGGGTCGCTCACCGCGGTGCTGATTGGCTGTTAGGGCTGTCCGATTTCCCCCCTTGATCATGACGACGTGCCACGCCTGTGAGTTGGCGGCTCCTACCCCCCTCTTCTCCGAGATGAGCACATGGGCAATGGCGGCTTGCGGGATTGAACACCACTCGCACCGCTTTTGAAAGGAACTTTGGAGAGCGGAGATGATTGGGGAAATTGAAAGGGGCCTACGCTTATTTTGTTTGATACAATGCAGAGTCAATCTAGTGGGAAACACATATTTAACCTACATAGAATAAGGAAATAAACTATTTAAAAAGATATATCGTGGCCTGTGTGTAAGTTTCATGGAATCAACGAGGAGGACGGCTGCGACCATTATTTACATTACGAGGGTGTTACACACAACAAAACCATACTTTTCACATTCGTTACACTTCCTCCAAAATTGTTACACTTCTCAAAAACCGTTACACTTCTCAAATTCGTTACACTTCTCAAAACCGTTACACTGCACCCTCCTTTCTTCAGGCCCGTACTCGGGCCTACAAAACTTTAACTTAGTGTGACACGTAGGTGTAATTCCCTCTACAATTAACCTGACCCTGAGTGTGACAATCTTAAAACACCAATAAATATGCCCCCCTGCTGCATTGCACCCTGTCTAACAGATTCGCGCCCACAGGATAACCGAATTACGGAATTGTTTTCAAACTATACATTTACGGTGGGGAGCATTATTTACAGTAACGTTATTTCTTATTTACAACGCAACCCAGGACCTGTGTTTTTTTCTTTTTTCTTTTTAGGGAACAAGAAAAAGAAATTCCTGTTGGGAGGGAGGAGACAGCACGCATTGCATCGATGCACCAGGACCAATACCACCAAAGCACCCAAAAGCACCAAAAGCACCACAAAAGCACCTCTCGGTGCACAGTCACCACGGTTCATAATAAACACAACAAAACAACTGGTGGTGGTCTTCTCTTTCTCTGCTGGGCCGATGTTCTTCCCGACGTCTTCTAGCTTCATGCGGCCTACTTGGAAATAATAAAAAGCACAACTTGTGTTCGTTTTTATTTCGGGCCTCAAGGGCCAACTAAGGGTGGTCAACCTGTTTGGCATAGGTGCCACCTTACCGAGGTCCGCAAGCAAGATTCCCTGGCCACTATGGCCGGTCTCCAACAGAGGTGCCCTGCCCCAGAACCTGGGGTCCATCAAGTGGTACTTGGCCGCAGAACAGCGGTCCATAAAGTGGTACATCAACGCAATGCATGCTGGTTCTGGGAATCTCGTGCGCACAATGGCCACCTCACGCACGCTCCCCTCGGCACCCAATGGCGCACAGGTCCTCAAGTGGGAGACAAAAGGGGGGAAGACAATGAGCGAGGGGTAAGGTCACAAGGGTACACGTCAATAAAGGCAATGCAGGGTGAAGTGCATACGGAGAGCGAAGTGAGAAAAACTCGTCCCTACCGTACGTCACCCCCACCCTGTCACCTACACTACCCTTGCCCTTACCCCATATTTACAAGAATTTACACCTTTACAAATTCGTCACTACGTCTTGTCTTCCCCATCTTTCCTTTCTACACCAAATTCGTCTCCAATCCCTCTACTTCAAAATTTGCCATCACCAATTCATCATCAATCCTCATAAGGAGGGAGAGATGGAATTACGCACAATGTCACACCCACGTCATGATGCGTCTCACAATCCAAAACATTTGCATTAATGAAAAATAATAAAACATGGCATGGTGTGGAGTTACCTCATCTCAGGTGAGTGGATGCAGATGGTGCGAGGAGACTTCAATCCTAACTATCCTCTAAATGACTTTAACACACTTTACACTACCCGGGGTCTTTCCCCGCCAATCCATTGGCCAACTTACACTATGGGTTCTAAAAACCAATTCCCATTGACCAAACTGTGGTGCTTCTCAATTTGGGGTCTCACTCCCCCGATTCATCTCCCGGTGCCCTCGCACAATTTCTGGGCTGCGACGTGTAGCTCTCCCAGCAGGTCTACCCACCTGCACACCTCCACCACTGTAGTTGCCACCCGAGCTTACCTAGCTCCTCACCCTAACCTAACTAACTGGGGAAGACCCCTCCTGGCTCTGTCACCCCACTCGGTGCCCTCTGGCACTGGGCTACCCTGGTCCGTCCTCCGGATCCTCGGGCCCCATCCACAACAACTACTACCGGCTCCCAGAGCCCACCTGCGGCCTCACCTGGCCGACATCCCCACAGTGGTGGAGTGCCCAAACCAACTACACACACTAACAGGCTACACGCCCAGCCATTTCCACAACACTAATGCACCCATCCAAAGACCATTCTTTCACCCGCACCACAGATGCCAATATCCAACCACAATTTACCTATACCCTCTACCTAACACTTACACTACCCGCCCCGGGTATCCGTGATGGGGGTCCACTCTTCCCCCATTCACACCTTCGCACCATCCACTCCACTCCACAATTTCCACCGTACTCACTCCACGACCATCCATTCCAATACTCCATATATCCCATACCATTTATTCCACACAACCATTCTCCATACCTGTTGTTGCACACCTGTGCCCTCCTTTCTTCCTGGACCATTTGGTCATCACAATACACATCACCATTGCCATCACTCACTCATACTCCATCCACCTGTTCAGTTGCACACCTGTGCAATCACACCTGTTCAATCCTCACACACACGGCATCATCTCAGCTAACTACTCCCCTCTGAAACTTGCGCTTCCCAGTCGTCCCTTTAAACTATTGCGCTCCCACGTCATTATCATCCACTCTACTCTACCTGCGTCCCCACTACAGGTGTCATTGTCACTAACTAATCTTAACGTTACCTAATATCATCTTCGCTAGATCCCTACACACGATATATCCTAACCCTCCCGGGCTAGTTTTCACTGCCATAAACCCCATAAACTAGTGCGCATTTGCCCCCCCACCTGTGAGGGATGATGGATTTGCCATCCCACCACATCGGGGAGGTCCTATCAATTTCGCTCGTCCAAATCCAACAAATCAAAAATTTGTCATTTACTGCTAATCACTGTACCAATCATCAAATTTTGCCTTTTTCTAATTTTGGGTCCAAAACACTATCCTCATCACCCGTCTACTTATTAGATCCTCTCGGTGCGCCAATTCACGTCCACAGCCCGGCTTCGTACAGCCGAGCAATGAACGCGGGTTCTTTGGTGCCGGCGGCTGGATGCGTCCGGCACTCGGTGCAGGGACGGGGGCTTACCCGTGCCGAGATCCCACGCACCACCTCGGCGCGTAGCCATCCAATTTCCCGATCTCGACCTGCCGGAACGTCTCAATAGAAAGTGGTCGCCATGACGACCCTTCCTATCGGGCTGCCCGCTCCGCCTAGTGGAGCCCGGACGCGGCCGTTCCAAGCGAGGCCCAGCGTGGATCGCGTACGGCGGTTCTTTCTAAACCGCCGTGGTTCGGATCCCCGCTGGTCCTCGCGGCACGCGAAGCTGCCCGATGCGCACCGAGCGCCCGATTCGGCTATAAGTCGTTCTAACCTCTAACCCGGTTACCGTCGATGCCTCATCTGGATGGTTACACGCATACGCTACCCCTTTCTTGCTCATACCTCCAGCTGTTCCCATGCTCCTCGTACCTTTCCTTACACACCTCGGTACACTCATTCCGCTCACCGACTTGGTCACACACCTGACCACCGAACACCTTGGCACACATTCGTCGCTCGCACACCTCACCAACACACCTCTTTGCGCCCCCTCCTCGGTCACCTCCTCTGTGACAATCACAGGTGTGCTCTCACCCGCACACCCAACCACGTGCCTCACGACCAACTCAAGTGTGCATTCCCACGCACGCTCTACCATTCCAGGTGTGCATCCTTCCATTCCAGGTGTACATCCTCGCTCACCTGTCACAACCAACTCACGCTCCGTGTCACTCTCACGACTCTCACCTCCATTCTTGACAGCGCACTCACCCTTACTCTCGACAGCACACTCTTTCCTCATGCACCCGTCCGTTACACACCTTTCTCGCGCACACTCTTGCGCACACTCTCCCGTTACATCCTCTGTAACACTCACCACAGGCGTACACTCTCTCGTTACTTCCTCCGTAACACTCACCACCCCGCGCTTCCATGTACCCCCTCGCACACGCGCTACGACCGACTCACTCTCGACAGCACACTCACTGGTCGGCGCGCACTTTTTCCTCACACACCCCATGGTCGGACATTCTCGCACACCTCTTTTTTCGCACACCAGACCTGTCGCACACTTCACCAACGGCCTCTCACGAACACCCGGGTCTAAATCAACCCCCAAGCCGACTGAAGCTTTCCTCACATCATATACCTTGCCGAATATTTCGCCACTCACCTTGGCACCTCGTCTCCGCACCTCTTTTGCCACCTGCAAACTCTTTATTTGGTTAGTGAGAATCACATCATGAGTTGAGCACCGACCTTGCACATATTCCATCACCTCCTCCTGGATTTCTCTTTTAGTTTCTGTCCGTCCCTTCTTAATTTCACTCACCTCTTCTTCCACTTCCTCTAATTTTCGCTTCACCTCTTTTATTTCCCGGTGCGTCTCCTCAAGTTCGTCCTCTAAGGCTACCGTGACCGTCTCTATGTGCATCCTCACCTCTCGGTCCTTCGTCTCCATTATCTCTGTCACCTCGTCCACCCTCATTGTCAGTCCCTCACGTACCCTCTGACATTGCCTCTGTGTCGCTATTAATTCGTTTTTAATTTCTTTTTGTGTCGCCTTTAACCCTCCGAGTACTGCAGTGTTCCTTTGAACCTGCTCCACTAACTCAGTCTGTCCCTCCGTCAGCTGTTCCACCTCCTCCGTCAGGTCCTCTATGCCCCCTTGTAACCTAGCCGTATTATTTCTCACCTCTTTCTCCATACGCTTCTCACCTCGCTTTACCTACTCGCGTAGCCCCGAGACCTCCTCACTCACACCTCGTCGTATCTCCTCCATCTCCTTTGTAGATGCCACCCTCATCTGTCCCAATTCATCCCTCTGAGCATCCAGTTTACTTTCTAACCCGATTTGCACCTCCTCTATCTGGTTCCCCATTCGTTGGATTTCCCGGGCAGATTGTTCCCCTATTTCCCGCAATTTGTCCTCCATCCTATTTTCTAACCCCATTAACCCATTTTTCACCTCTTTTATCCCGTTGTCTAACCCCTCAAAATTATTGTCTAACTTCTCACCGGTACCCCTCGCTTCGTCCCTCATTACCCCCATTTGGCCCTCCAATCGCTCACCCTGAGCATCCATCCGGTTCCCCATTACCCCCATTTTTGCTTCTAGCCTCTCCATAAGGGCCCCCATTTGTAACATAAAAAGGTTCGAATCCACCAACGGCGCTGCTACGGTCGCGGTCGCCGTGGCCATGTGCGAGGCGCCATTTTGCGCGCCCGAAACCTCGTGCGTGAGGACGCCATTTTGTGCGCCTGATACCCCCTCAACCGCCTCCTCATTGCTCTCCTCCTCCCTTTCTTCCCCTAAGTCCTGGGTTACCCTTAACCCGTCTATCTCCCCCACCGACATCCGATTGCCTTGATTGTCCATGGCGCGATTTCAAAATTCGGGTTTTATTAAACAAAATTTCGGCAGCTCGTAATTTGGACCAAAACATTTTTTTTTTCTACACCTTTTAAAAATTTGGTTTGGGCCTCGAATCCCACTCCCAGACACCAATTGTTACAGATCGCGGCTTAGATGTTATGATGGGCCGAGCGGATGGTCCAACCGCGACCTAACAGGATCCCCAATTGGCCCGACTCCCCCAACGGTGACCAGATCGCACCACAGATATTCAATCGGGAAACCTCTAAAGCAGGGGTCAGGAACCTTTTTGACTGGGAGAGCCATAAAAGCCAAATATTTCTAAATATATTTCATTGAGAGCCATATAGTATTTTTAACGTATAATAAATTAAATATGTCTTACTTTTAATGCGACTTCTGGTGCTGCATGGTTTTGCTGATGGCCTTGTAGTCTGGTTCATACGTGGTGAGGTTGAGCTTCATGCAGGCGTTGAGGCTTCCATCAGTTAAACGTGAGCGTAGGTTGGTCTTAATGTTCCTCATATGCGAGAATGACTGCTCACATGCATATGTAGAGCCAAACATGGTCAATACGGCAATACTCACACGCTGCATTGTGTGGTATGTCACAGGAAGCTCGTTCCAAGTTTTAAGAATCAGCTGGTCTTCAGGTTGAAGATTTTTCATTTCTGTCCACTTGTGTTCCCTCGCCAGGTCTGCTCGCTGTCGCGCAAGACTTTCCAACTCTCCATTAAGTGACTTGAACTTACTCATCCACATGTCTGATGCCTTCAGGTCAGCAACTTCCAGCTCAAAGTCTCCGATAGAGACCCCGGGGATGCATGTCAGGTCGATTTTGTCCACTGCACACTCATGTGGATGAGTGATGAACTTGAAAAGACCAGTGCGCGCACGAAATTCTCCAAAACGTGCTTTGAATGACTGCAGGAGATTTTTTTTTTTTTTTTTTTTTTTTTTTTTTTGTATACAATATCGAGGCTCGTGAAAGAGCGAACATTAATCACACAGAAAGACAAACCGACACATAAAACATATAACATAGGGAGCGGTAGACAAGATGGGGAGAGAGGGGGAAGGACACAAACACAACATTTGAGAGCAGGGACCGAGAGACATGGAGACATCGAGAGATCTGAGAGAGGGCGAGGGCTTTGGGGGGGGGGGCGTGGGAAGGGGGCAGTGGGAGAGGTATAAAACATATGGACACTGCCAGGACTTCCAGGAAAGAAGTTGGAATTTCAAACAAGGTGGATCTGGGGTGAATTAGCGGGGGTAGAAAAGATCAAGGTTTTGGATGGGGGAAGATAAGAGATGGTGGTGAACAGCTGTTTTAAAGACCTGGAGGGAGGAGTGGGATTGAAGGGAGTGAGGGAGTTTGTTCCAGAGGCGGGAGAAAAGAGGAATGAAAGAGTGAAGGTGAGCGGAGAGCCGAGATTTCGGCAGTTTAACCATCAGAGGGTTGCTGGCAGATCTTGTGCGACCTGTAGGAATATTTGGGGGACAGAGCACAGAGAGAGCTGGGGGTGCAAGGCCGGAGAGGAGTCGGTAGAAGACAGAAAGACCACCTACCTGCCTGCGGTGAGTGAGTGAAAGGCCCTCAGAGATAGCTTCATCGCGGGAGATTCCAATAATTCTGAAAGCTTTGGTTTCAACTGCGTGAAGCCGAGCTAGGTGTGAGGCAGGAGCACCGGCCCATAGGGGAGAACAGTATTCCATTGAGCTGCGGATGAAAGCCTTGTATGTGGTGAGGAGCTCAGGTGTGCCGAGGAAGGACTTCGCACGACGGAGGATGCCCAGTCGGCGACTGGCTTTGGAGGCCAGCTTGGAAATGTGGTTTTCCCAAGAAAGATCATGGCAGATAGTGAGACCCAAAATCTTGAGCGACAGAACTTCTTGGAGAGGATTGTTGAGAAAGTAGATGGGAGGGTTGTCCAGTCGATCTTTTCGGAGAGACATAGTAAGAGTGTGAGATTTGTCAGGATTGAAAGACATGTTCCACTTGTTTGACCAGTCTGTGATTTTGTCCAGGTCTTCAGAGAGTGAGGAGGCAGCAGACTGCCGATCTGAGGGAAGAGGAATGGAGCGGCAGAGAGTGGAGTCATCAGCAAAGAGATAGAGAGGATTTTCGAGAGAGTCAGAGAGATCATTGATGAAGACCAGAAAAAGCACGGGGCCCAGAACACTGCCTTGGGGAACTCCAGCCTGAACAGGAAGAGGAGATGAGAGAAACCCATTCAGGGCCACACGTTGACGACGACTAGAGAGGAAGTCCGCCAGCCATGCGTGGAGATTTCCATGGATACCAAAGGAGGAGAGTTTGGTGAGCAGAGCGGGGTGCCAGACCGTGTCGAAGGCACGTGATATGTCGAGGGAGACAGCTCTAATTTCCTGTTTGGCATTGAGGACCTCCATCCATTGTTGAGACAGCAGAAGCAGCATGTCCAGAGTAGAGTGACCTGGTCTGAAACCAAATTGATGATCAGAGATCAAGCCATTGGAGAAGAGGAAAGATTTCATATCAGAAGCAATGATGGATTCCATGACTTTGCTGATAATTGGGAGAAGGCTGATTGGTCTGTAGTTGCTAGGATCTGTTTTTGCACCTTTTTTGTGCAAAGCGGTGATGTTGGCTGATTTCCAAGCAGATGGCAGTTGACCTTGAGCAAAAGAGAGGGTGAAGAGAACAGAGAGAGGGTGAGATAGAGCAGCAGAGCAGGATTTTAGGACCCGTGGGCTGATGCCGTCGGGTCCAGTTGCAGAATCAGAGTCGAGGGTTGACAGAAACTTTTCCACCTTGTCAGGAGGAAAGGACACGGAGTCCAGGAGCAGCAGGGTACGACTGGGTATGGTGGGTACAGAGAGGGATGGGTTTGGGACACAAGATTTAGAGGCAAACACAGAGTTGAGGCATTCAGCTTTTTCACGTGCGGAGTCAGCTGTGTAGCCGTTTGAGGTAAGGGAGGGGATGGAGGGGGAACAAACACCAGAAACGGATTTGACCAGACGCCACCAGGATTTGGAAGAGGGAGACAGATAAGAGAGTTCGGTCTTGAGAACGGAGAGATATTGTTTCCTGGCTCTCCTGAGGGTGGACACACACTTGTTTCGGGCTTTGTGAAAGGAAATGAGATTTCCTTCCGTTGGATTTGCTTTCCAGGAGACGAAGGCAAGTTGTTTCTGGGCAACAGCCTCACCACAAGATTCCGTGTACCATGGACGGGAGGAAGGGTATGACAACTGAAGACGAGATGGGATAAATCTGTGCATGAGAGAGAGCAATTTACTTTGGAAGAATTCCCAGGATGAGTTGATGTCAGAGGTGGTAGAGATGGGAGACCAGTCCAGATGATTGATGGCTGCTTGAAGACCGTGCCAGTTGGCCTGAGTGAAATGCCAGACTCGTCGACGCTGAGCAGGCTCCCTGAGGATGGTCAGAGAGATGTCCACTTTAACAAGGACATGATCAGATGTTCCGATCGGAGCAGAAGAAGAGCAGCAGACATTTTCAGGGAAGTTAGTCATAACCAAGTCCAGAAGAGAAGATGTTCCGTTGACTGAGATCCGGGTCGGGAAATTGACAGATTGTGTCAGTCCCAGTGAGTCGCAGAAGTCCTTTGCTGAGGAGCCATGGCTGGTGAGAGAGGTACCCACACCCAGCCAACTGGCATGATGACAGTTGAAATCACCACATATGAGGAAGAGAGAGTTGGGATGAGTAGATAGAAGTTGGTCCATATCATCAGACAGCGAGATGTAGATGGAGTCATCACTGTTTGGTGGACGGTACAACACACATATGAACAAGAGGTGGGAGCGAAGGGGAAGCCGTAGCCAGAGGTATTCCTGGGGGTGAGGTGGAGAGAGTGCAGTGCAGGGCGAGTGAGGAAGAGAGTTTTTGATAAAGATAGCAACCCCGCCTCCAGGACGAGGCTCAGGTCTATCATACCGGAGGAGGGAGTAGCCCGGGAGAGATACTATGGAATCAGAGACATCATAAAGGAGGAAAGTTTCTGTTAAGCAGATCACATCTGGTTTGACAGAAGCAACCTGTATGGAGAGATCGGTTAAGTTTGAACGAAGGCCCCGGATGTTTGAGGTCCATACCGTTAATGAAGAGGAAGGGGGAGCATCAGATACAGAACAGGGGGGAGGAGGGGTAGGGTAAGATGTGGAAGAGGTGGAAGAGGTAGGGAGAGCTGTTGAAGGTGTGTCAGAGATTTCAGAATAGCTCGGAGAAAGGGAAGGATGGGGCGGACAAAAGGTTTGATGGTGATTGGGTGAGCCACAATGAGGTGTTATTTGAGGAGGGGGAAGAGCGAGGCAGAAGGTTGGGGGAGATGGAGGTGAGAGTTTGAAGGGGGAAGAAGCGGGGAGGACGCTTTGAGGAGGGGGAGTGAGCGGGGGGAAATTGAGAAGCAATGAGGGTGGGGAGATTTGAAGGGGAGGGGTGAGGGGGGAGTTTGGGAGGGAAGGGACAAGGGGAGGGATTTGAAAGGGATGGGATATGGGGGAGATTTGGAGGGGAGTTTTTTTTCTTTAGCAGTTTTTTTTTTTTAGCAGATTGGACGTAAAGCCAGCTAGCTGCTGGAGATCCAGATGTTGAGTGGAGTCACTTGCTAAGCATGCATCTCTAAATTGTTGCAGTCTTTCAAAGTGCAGAAGACGACCTGTTTCAATGTCCCTGAGAAAGACTTCCAGCTTGCTTTCAAATGCAAACACTGCTTGTTGAAGGGATGAGATTGTATTTCCAATACCTTGCATTTTCACATTGAGCTGGTTCAGATGGCCAGTTATGTCCACGAGATAGTGAAACTGCAGGAGCCAGTCAGTGTTGTCTAGCTCAGGATGCTTGACGCCTTTCATTTCAAGAAAAGTCCGGATTTCACTCAGGCAAGCTGCAAAACGGCTGAGCACCTTCCCCCTTGACAACCAACGCACGTTGCTGTGTAAAAGCAGACCGGGATAATGATTCCCAACTTCTTCTAACAGAGCTTTAAACTGGCGATCATTTAAAGCTCGGGCAACAATAAAGTTGACCACTCGAATGACCAGCGACATCACCTCACCGAGCTCCTGGCCACACGTCTGAGCGCAAAGCGCCTCCTGGTGCAGGATGCAATGAAAACTTAGGATGGCTCTCTTTTCATGTTCACGGAGAAGCGCTACAAATCCTTTGTTCTTCCCCAACATACAGGGTGCACCATCAGTACAGACAGAAATAAGTTTATCCATCGGTAGTTTTTTTTCTTTAGCAAACTCCATGAAAGACGTGAATAAATCCTCTCCTCTTGTTGTCCCTTTCATTGGCAAAACAGCCAAGCTTTCCTCACGCAGCGTGTCACCTGCAGCATACCTGGCAATTATACTGCACTGAGATAGATGGCTAACGTCTGTTGACTCATCTAACGCGAGAGAAAAGTATGTCCCGGCGTTTATGTCCTTAATTTGTGTTTCCTCGACTTGATTTGCCATCATGATGCTACGATCGTGCACAGTTCTTGCTGACAGGGGCATGTCTTTTATTCGTTTGATTATCTTGTCTTTATTTGGGAAGTCATCAAACAGTTCATTGGCCACATCAAGCATGAATGTTTTGGCATACTCGCCATCTGTGAATGGCTTTCCATTCCTTACTATTGCCAAAGCACCCGCAAAGCTAGCGGAATTCCCGTCACCTTGCTTGGTCCACACACGTAGTTGCTGCTGACTCGTCTGCACTCTCCGCTGTAGCTCCTCGCATGCCCTTTTCCTGCTGTCCCCCACTGGATATTTCGATGCAAATGAAGCATGGTGCGTATCGAAGTGCCGCTTTATATTTGACCGTTTCATCGATGCAATTTTATCATTGCATATTAGACATACCGCAGATCCTGCTCTCTCACCAAATGCAAATTCCTCTGTCCACGCAGCCTGGAATGCACGGTAATCATCGTCTTTTTTTCTTTTCGCCATCTTTTCCGTTACAAGGGTTGAAGCGGATAAACTAGTTGGCTATCTGATAAAATTGATTTCTTCACCTTTACAATGACGCGGACATGCTCGCGAGCCATTGGTTCCCGACCCGACCCACGGGTGACCCGTGACCCGTGAAATTTATCTTCAAAACTAATTTCTGTTTACTTTAAAATGACACAGTATTATTAAGAAATATCACAAGTATTTTAAAATCAGTTCCAAACTGATTTTTTTTTTTCAATTTTTTTTTTTCAACTCAAAATTGTCTGGGAGCCATATGCCGTCACCGGAAGAGCCATATATGGCTCGCGAGCCATAGGTTCCCGACCGCTGCTCTAAAGCGACCGAAAGAGAAGGAAAAGAGAAGAAGACAGAGTACGGAGGAAGAACAGATTTATTATACACACACAAGCAAAAAGAAGGAGCGACCAAAATTATTTACAAGCAATGGATGGAAGAAGCAGTCACACAGTGCATCGTTAGCTTATACTATTCAATTTACTTAACCCCAGGACAACGATTAGGACAGACGACGTTCACACTTACACGGGGGATATTGCAGGCAGGTATGGCTTGAGGTGGGTTGCTGGAGAGGGAGGCAGGGTCGGAGGTAGCAGCTCTCAATTCTTTTCGTTTTTGGCGGGAAAACCCTCGGTCGCGTATCCGCTGCTGATGCTGTAGACGTCAGGCGCTGGCTCGGTCACACCTGTTCCTCTCCTTCTGGTGGAGCCGTCTCCCTCCTCTCAGCGCGTCTCTTCAAACCTTGTTTCCTCCCCAAGTATCTCTCCTTTTTGGTTTGGAGCGTCTCTCATCTCACAGCTCACAGCTCACAGCTCACAGCTCAGGTCCTCTCTCATGTCATCTCCCGTGTCATCTCCCGAAGCAGTCCCTTCCAGTCGCTTTTATTACTTGGGGCGGAATCAAGCCGCCGGCTGCGAGGGCACGCCTGCTGGGTCGCTCACCGCGGTGCTGATTGGCTGTTAGGGCTGTCCGATTTCCCCCCTTGATCATGACGACGTGCCACGCCTGTGAGTTGGCGGCTCCTACCCCTCTCTTCTCCGAGATGAGCACATGGGCAATGGCGGCTTGCGGGATTGAACACCACTCGCACCGCTTTTGAAAGGAACTTTGGAGAGCGGAGATGATTGGGGAAATTGAAAGGGGCCTACGCTTATTTTGTTTGATACAATGCAGAGTCAATCTAGTGGGAAACACATATTTAACCTACATAGAATAAGGAAATAAACTATTTAAAAAGATATATCGTGGCCTGTGTGTAAGTTTCATGGAATTAACTAGGAGGACGGCTGCGACCATTATTTACATTACGAGGGTGTTACACACAACAAAACCATACTTTTCACATTCGTTACACTTCCTCCAAAATTGTTACACTTCTCAAAAACCGTTACACTTCTCAAATTCGTTACACTTCTCAAAACCGTATATATATATATATATATATATATGTATGTATGTATGTATGTATGTATGTGTATGTATGTATGTATGTATGTGTATGTATGTATGTGTATATATGTATGTATGTGTATATATGTATGTATGTATGTGTATATATGTATGTATGTATGTGTATATATGTATGTATGTGTATATATGTATGTATGTGTATATATGTATGTATGTATGTGTATATATGTATGTATGTATGTGTATGTATGTATGTATGTATGTATGTGTATGTATGTATGTATATATGTATGTTTGTATGTATGTGTATATATGTATGTATGTATGTATGTGTATATATGTATGTATGTATGTGTATATATGTATGTATGTATGTGTATATATGTATGTATGTATGTGTATATATGTATGTATGTATGTGTGTATATGTATGTATGTATGTGTATATATGTATGTATGTATGTGTATATATGTATGTATGTATGTGTATATATTGTTGCGAATATGGAATTTGGCCTCCATATCCGCTTGTAAATATTCCCCTATTTCCCCAATACTCCCCAACTATCCCCAATCCCCCATTCCCTAGTCCCATTGTCTGTAAACAACACTCTGTAGAACCGACCTTCCCCTTTTTCCCCCATTAAATGTCGTGCCCAGGTCCACCGCATCTCACGTAGACAACTTTCGGACATCTTGCTAGTTATTCTTCGTCTATGTCAGTTAAGGACTCCTTTCCATTAATTCTGACTCTTCGTTGCACCAGAATGTGATTATATGGCACCAGTAGTGAGTTTAGGACCTTCCCATACCTCCTTCCATCTTCTTCCCCAAACAACAACAACAACTACAGCTACAACAACAACTACAACCACGGCGCGCGGGGGGAGTGTGCGTCCTCCCACCAGCTCGGTTAGCCGCCATGACCATGCGCTCCACGGGGTTACCACGAAGGGGCTCCCTGTCAGCCCCTCGTCAAGGGCGGAGCCGGTAACCCCCCCGCATGCACCCAATGAGAAGCAACGAGCCGATTCCATCTGGGGCGGAGCTAACGAGCCGAGGGCGTGTCACTCCCCGCCGGATATACGCAGCGACTTACCGGATGTGAGGTGAGATGCGCCCCGAGCTTGAGAAGACAAGAGAGCCACCTTCGAGCGCTGTGAAACCTCCCGCATCTCTGGACCGGACCGGGTCGATTCTGCCCTGAGCCCAGGTGCACCTGGAGCCATCGCTACCCGCTTTCCTTGCCATCAATCCCCGTGTGAGTCAGTTTTTGTCCTGTTTCTCTGTGGTCTGTCGGGAATAATATAAGATTGTGTCTAAGTGCCTATCTTCCTTTGCTGTCCCTCTTGTAGTTGTAATCTAACCTTCCGAACGAATATAACCTCCTCCGGAGGTCTTGAGAACCGTATCCCTGGTGTCGTGTCATTTTAATCCCAGCCGTGTTTCCTTTTCCTTCATTGATCTGGCGTAGCGCGATTAGTCAACGTTCGGGTATAATCGGGTAACTTGTGCAGACGTGATCATACCAAACCGCTCGGTAAATAACATCCACCACCACGTCTGTAACAATTGGTGTCGAGGAGTGGAATTCGAACCCGGGACTAAATTTATTAGGCCCAAATTTGTAGTAGAATCAATTCGGAGCGCGTTTCCCGCGCGAAATTATAACGGCGAAATTTGATTTTGTTATACGGAAATAAAAACCCGAATTTTGAAAGTCGCGCTATGGCAGACCAAGACAGCTGGGGTCCGGTAGTGGAGAGTGAGGCAGGGTCGGTCCAGGACCAAATTGAGGGACGCGAGGAGAGCGAAGCAGCGAGGGTAGCAAACGCACAAAATGGCGCCTCGCTGGTCACCGCGCCCGCGACCGTGGCAGCGCCCCCGGTGGATTTGAACTTGCTTTTTATGCAAATGAAGGCCCTTATGGACAAGAATAATGAAGAAATGGAAAGCAGAATAATGATGGGAATGAGGGCTGATAGTGAGCGATTGGAGGGCCAAATGGGGGTAATGGGGAACCGGATGGATGCTCAGAGTGAGCAATTGGGGGTAATGGGAAACCAAATGGGGGTAATGAGGGACGAAGCGAGGGGTACCGGTGAGAAGTTAGACAATAATTTTGAGGGGTTAGACAACGGGATAAAAGAGGTGAGAAATGGGTTAATAGGGTTAGAAAACAGTATGGAAGGCAAATTGAGGGACATGAGGGACCAAGCGGCAAGGGAAGTTAACCAAATGGGGCAGCAGATAGAGGGGGTCAGAATGGGGGTAGAAGCCAAACTGGATGCTCACAGGGAGGAAATGGAGCAGATGAGGGTGGCATCTGGGCAGGAGATGCAAGTGATGGGAGAGGAGATTAGGAGAGGAGTGAGTGAGGAGGTCGGAGGAGTGCGCGAGGAGGTGAGGCACTGTAAGGAGCACATGGAGAAGGAGGTGAGAAAGGGGACTGTAAAGTTACAAGGGGGCATAGAGGACCTGACGCAGGAGGTGGAGCAGCTGACGGTGGGACAGACGGAGTTAATGGACCAGGTAAAGAAGAACACAGCGGTAATAGAGGGTTTAAAATCGACACAGAAGGAGATGAAAAAGGACGTAGGGGTAATTAAAAAAGAGTGTCAGACGGTACATGAGGACCTGACGAGGAAAATGGACAAGGTGGTAGAGGTGATGGAGGTTAAAGAGCGGGAGGTGCGGGAGCACATAGAAAAAAATAAAGTGGAGTTAGAGGAAGAACTTAAAGGGGCGCACGAAGAGATGAAGGAGGTGAAGCAGAAATTAGAAGAAGTGGAAGAAGGGGTGAGCGAAATTAAGAAGCGACGGAGAGAGGATAAGAAAGAGATAAAAGAGGAAGTAAAAGAATTGGTCCAAAGTCTGTGTTCGGATCGTGATGATGTGCTCATTAACCGGATGAGGGATTCGCAGGTGATGGAGGAGAAGCGAAGAGGAAGAGGACCCGGTGTAAGTGGTGACCAATATGGTCGTGCGTATGATGCGCCAGGGGATTTAAGAAGCTTGGGGGTCGAGATAGACCCGGATGTTCGTGAGAGGCCGTTGGTGAAGTGTGCGACAGGTCTGGTGTGCGAAAGAGGGGGTGTGCGAGAAAGTCCGACTCTGGGGTGTGTGAGGAAAAAGTGCATGCCAAGGAGTGAGGGTGCTGGCGAGAATGAGTCGGTCGTAGCGCGTGTGCGAGGGGGCACATGGAAGCGCGGTGTGGTGAGTGTTACAGAGGGTGTGACGGGAGAGTGTGCGCGAGAAAGGTGTGTGACGGACAGGTGCATGGGGAAAGAGTGCGCTGTCAAAGGCAAGGAAGAATGCACACCTGTGGTGAGTGTTACAGAGGGTGTAACGGGAGAGTGTGCGCGAGAAAGGTGTGTGACGGACAAGTGCATGGGGAAAGAGTGCGCTGTCAAGAGTAAGGGTGAGTGCGCTGGCAAGAATGGAGGTGAGAGTAGTGAGAGTGACAAGG
Organism: Myxine glutinosa; assembly: GCF_964187855.1. NCBI lineage: Eukaryota > Metazoa > Chordata > Myxini > Myxiniformes > Myxinidae > Myxine > Myxine glutinosa. The sequence continues at coordinate 102,194,083 of NC_136265.1, forward strand.
AGAGTGAGTTGGTTGTGACAGGTGAGCGAGGATGTACACCTGGGATGGAAGGATGCACACCTGGAATGGTAGAGCGTGAGTGGGAATGCACGCTGGAGTTGGTGGTGAGGCACATGGTTGGGTGTGCGAATGAGGGCACACCTGTGATTGTCACAGAGGAGGTGACCGAGGAGGGGGCGCGAAGCGGTGTATTGGTGAGGTGTGCGAGCAACGAATGTGTGCCACAGTGTTCGGTGGTCAGGTGTGTGACCAAGGCTGTGAGTGGAATGGGTGTACCTGGGTGTGTAAGGAAAGGTACGAGGAGCATGGGCACGGCTGGATGTGTGAGCAAGGAACGGGCTGCGGGGTGTAAGCGTCCAGGTGAAGCATCGACGTTAGACGGGGTAGAGTTTAGAACGACTTATAGCCGAAGCGGGCCCTCGGTGCGTGCCGGGCCTCGCTTTGAACGGCCGCGTCCAGGCTCCACTAGGTGGAGCGGGCAGCTGGATAGGAAGGGTCGTCATGGCGACCACGTTTTGTGGAGACGTGCCGGCAGGTCGAGATCGGGACATTGGATGGCTCCACGCCGAGGTGGTGCGTGGGATCTCGGCCCGGGTAAGCCCCCGTCCCTGCCCCGAATGCCGGACGCATCCAGCCGCCGGCACAAAACAACCAGCATTCATTGCTCGGCTTTACGAAGCCGGGCTTTGGACAGGAATTGGCGCACCGAGAGGCATTAGTGAGGAGACTGGGTGATGAGGTTAGTGTTTTGGCCCCAAAATTAGAGAAAAACAAAATTTGATGATTGGCAAGGGATTGGCAGTAGTGATTGGCAGATGATGGGCAGTGATTGGCAAAATTTTTGATTTATTGAAATTTGATGTGCAAAATTGGTAGTGAGCGATGAGCCCAGTGGGTAAGGGTGGCATCCCTGCCACCCTTCCCATGTGGGGCAAATGCGCACTAGATTATGGGGTGTATGGCAGTGAAAACTAGCCCGGGTGGGTTAGGTTATATTGTAGGGATCTAGAAGAGATTGACATTAGGTAACGTTAAGTTTAGTTAGTGACTGATACCTGTAGTGGGGACGCAGGTAGATTAGTGTGGATGATAATGACGAGGGAGCGCAATAGTTTAAAGGGACGACTGGGAAGCGCAAGTTTCAGAAGGGAGTAGTTAGCTGAGATGATGCCGTGTGTGTGAGAATTGAACAGGTGTGATTGCACAGGTGTGCATCTGGACAGGTGTGTGGAGCCGTGTATGAGTAGTGAGTGTTGTGGATCAGCGCGAATGCGCTTGGGGAGAGAAGGGTGCAGGTGGCACCAGGTGTGAGAGCACAGGTGTGCAGGTACAGGTGTGTGGAGAGAGTTGGAGTAAGTGGTACGGAGTGGTGTGCATGGTGCGAAGGTGTGGATGGGGGAAGAGTGGGCCCCTTTCACGAGTACCCGGGGCGGGTAGTGTAAGTGTTAGGTAGAGGGTATAGGTAAATTGTGGTTGGATATTGGCATTTGTGGTGCGGTTGCAGAAGGGTGTTGTGGATGGGTGCATTAGTGTCGTGGAAATGGCTGGGCGTGTAGCCTGTTAGTGTGTGTAGTTGGTTGGGCACTCCACCACTGTGAGGATGTCGGCCAGGTGAGGCCGCAGGTGGGCTCTGGGAGCCGGTAGAGTTGTGGATGGGGCCCGAAGATCCGGAGGACGGACCCGGGTAGCCCAGTGCCAGAGAGGGCACCGAGTGGGGAGAGCGCCAGAGGGCCTTCCCCAGGTAGTTAGGTTAGGGCAGGGAGCAGGTAGGCTCGGAGGCAACTGCAGTGGTGGAGGTGTGCAGGTGGGTAGACCCACTGGGAGAGGTACATGCCACAGCCCAGAAATTGTGCGAGGGCACCGGGAGATGAATCGGGGGAGTGAGACCCCAAATTGAAAAGCACCACAGTTTGGCCAATGGGAATTGGTTTTTAGAACCCATAGTGTAAGAGGGCCAATGGTTTGGCCGGAGAAAGACCCCGGGTAGTGTAAAGTTGTTAAAGTCATTTAGGAAATAGTTAGGATTGATGAACCTGTCGCACCATACGCAGCCACTTACCTGTGGTGATGATGATGACTCCACACCTGTGTTTTCTTTGTTCTGTGTGCAGGAAATGAGAATTGCTGTGAGGATTTGTGAGACGCATCACGACGTGGATGAGACATTGGGGTGATCCCATCTCTCCCTCCTTAGGAGGGACTGATGATGAATTGGTGATGGCAAATTATGATGTTGAGTTGGAGATGGCAAATTTTGAGGAAAGTTGGAAATAGCAAATTTGATTGGTTAGGAGGGAGAGAAGACGAATTTGGTTTATGGGAGGAACAGGGAAGACAGTAGGGATGTTTGTTGATTTGTAAAGTAGATGTTTATGGGTAGTGTTGTGTTTTGTGGATACAGTAAGGGGTAAGGGAGGGGCCATGTAGGTTACCTGGTGGGGGGGGGGGCGTACGGTAGGAACGTACCTGTCTCACCTGGTTCCCATGTGCCCCCAGTGTGCATTACCTTACATTGCGTGCACTTTTGCGCCCTTACCACCTTACTCACTTGTCTGCTTCTTTTGTCTCCCACCTCCGGGGATCTGGCTTTGGGGGCAGAGAGGGAGGAGAGAGAGGTGCTGGCTACGCAGTTGTGGGCCTGCACTTTCGCTGCTTGCTGCCTGGATCGATACACCATATGGACCGCAATGTTTGTGGCCACCCACCATGGACCGCAGTTCTTATGCGACCAAGCACCACCCGTGGATGGACCTATGGGTCAACGTGGCACCGATGCCATACAAGGTGAACCACTAACAGTTGGCCCCCTGACGGCCACAATAGAGAAATGGACGCGGTTGGCGCCTTTCTTTATTTTTGAAAGAAGTAAGAAGGCCAAGTGCACCACACGAAGGCAAGACCAGCGGCAGAACATCGGCCGGCTGCGACACCACACAATGATTCATAAACACTTTATTGGTGCACCGGATGGTGCTCACTGTGTGATGGGGTGGTGCTTTTCGTGCTGGGAAAGGGTGCTCTGCACGTTATTAAAGGCCGTAGGCCACAGAGCACTCGTGGGTTGGTGTATCGATGCTGGCATGCGTGCTCTCTCTATGCATAACATCTGCATGTGTTCCTCCAAAAACAGGTCCTGGATCGTAGTGTAAATATCAGCGTAGTCTTGTGTAAATAATGCTCCCTACCGGCTGTATGTTTAGTTTGAGGATTCTTTCCGGATTCGGTTATCCTGTGGGTGTGTTTCTGTGAGGAGAAGGGTGCAACGTCGCAGGGGGACATATTTACTCATTTGTGAATATCTGTAAAACTGTCGCACTCAGGGTAGAGTTAATAGTAGAGGGAACTACATTGCGTGCCACACTAAAGTAGGTAAAAATTTATCGGGTCGGGACGCCCCGAGGGTAGAGAAGGGTGCAATGTTGCGAATATGGAATTTGGCCTCCATATCCGCTTGTAAATATTCCCCTATTTCCCCAATACTCCCCAACTATCCCCAATCCCCCATTCCCTAGTCCCATTGTCTGTAAACAACACTCTGTAGAACCGACCTTCCCCTTTTTCCCCCATTAAATGTCGTGCCCAGGTCCACCGCATCTCACGTAGACAACTTTCGGACATCTTGCTAGTTATTCTTAGTCTATGTCAGTTAAGGACTCCTTTCCATTAATTCTGACTCTTCGTTGCACCAGAATGTGATTATATGGCACCAGTAGTGAGTTTAGGACCTTCCCATACCTCCTTCCATCTTCTTCCCCAAACAACAACAACAACAACAACTACAGCTACAACAACAACTACAACCACGGCGCGCGGGGGGAGTGTGCGTCCTCCCACCAGCTCGGTTAGCCGCCATGACCATGCGCTCCACGGGGTTACCACGAAGGGGCTCCCTGTCAGCCCCTCGTCAAGGGCGGAGCCGGTAACCCCCCCGCATGCACCCAATGAGAAGCAACGAGCCGATTCCATCTGGGGCGGAGCTAACGAGCCGAGGGCGTGTCACTCCCCGCCGGATATACGCAGCGACTTACCGGATGTGAGGTGAGATGCGCCCCGAGCTTGAGAAGACAAGAGAGCCACCTTCGAGCGCTGTGAAACCTCCCGCATCTCTGGACCGGACCGGGTCGATTCTGCTCTGAGCCCAGGTGCACCTGGAGCCATCGCTACCCGCTTTCCTTGCCATCAATCCCCGTGTGAGTCTGTTTTTGTCCTGTTTCTCTGTGGTCTGTCGGGAATAATATAAGATTGTGTCTAAGTGCCTATCTTCCTTTGCTGTCCCTCTTGTAGTTGTAATCTAACCTTCCGAACGAATATAACCTCCTCCGGAGGTCTTGAGAACCGTATCCCTGGTGTCGTGTCATTTTAATCCCAGCCGTGTGTCTTTTCCTTCATTGACCTAGCGTAGCGCGATTAGTCAACGTTCGGGTATAATCGGGTAACCTGTGCAGACGTGGTCATACCAAACCGCTCGGTAAATAACATCTAAGCCGCGTCTGTCACAATATGTATGTATGTATGTGTATATATGTATGTATGTATGTGTATATATGTATGTATGTATGTGTATATATGTATGTATGTATGTATATATATATGTATATATGTATGTATGTATGTATGTATATGTATATATATATATATATATATATATATATATATATATATATATATATATATATATATATATATATATATATATATATATATATATATATACTGTATATATATATATATATATATATACTGTATATATATTATATATGTATGTATGTATGAATGTGTGTATGTATATGAATAATTAGAAATATATGAAAATCTGTTGTGTCAGTGTTGTTTGGCGATCAGTGGGGTTGAGTGTGCACTGGTGATCAGATCTACTGTGATCTATATACCACAGGAGGCTCTGCATTGTTAAATGTTCTGTCTTGTGGTGCATTTGATTTTGAAACTTGAATTCGGTAAATTTGGCTTCTTGAAACACGATTGTTATAAAAGCAAAGCAACGCTGACGCTATTAAGTGATTTTCATCGTTTTTGCCTCTTCTGCATGGCAATCGCAAGACAGGATTGTAATTAGCACCTTTGTCGTAGCATAGGTGTGAGGGATGACGTGATTCATTACGTGCTGAAACCTTTGCGTGGTTATGTAACCTGCCAAACGATGATGTGCTTCCCCATCTCTGGCATCGGCAATCGGCAAAAAATGAAATCCCTCATTGCATAACATCATGATTTTACAATTGTATAAAGCAATACGTATAAAAAGGAAATTAACGACGACACTCACAAGAGCATACCTTTGCCAGGCTGACTGATAGGCCAGATCTGGATTCGGACCTGAACCAAATTCTAATTGGCTTGTTCTTGTCACATACCCGACTCCTACCCGGGAGGGGTACACGGTATAAAGCAAATGAACACTACTAAGATTTTCAGGAAAGAAGTTGGTGCTTGAAAGAGGTGGATTTGGGCTGTTTTAGCGGGGGTAGAAAAGATCAAGGTTTTGGATGGGGGAAGATAAGCGATGGTGGTGAACAGCTGTTTTAAAGCCCTGGAGGGAGGAGTGGGATTGGAGAGAGTGAGGGAGTTTGTTCCAGAGCCGGGAGAAAAGAGGAATGAAGGAGTGAAGGTGAGTAGAGAGTCTTGATTTTGGCAGTTTTACCATAAGAGGGTTGCTGGCAGATCTTGTGCGACCTGTTCGGAGTATTTGAGGGACACCACAGAGAGAGCTGGGGGAGCAAGGCCGGAGAGGAGTCGGTAGAAGACAGAAAGACCACCAACCTGCCTGCGGTGAGTAAGTGAGAGGCCCTCGGAGTTAGCTTCATCACAGGAGATTCCAATGATTCTGAAAGCTTTGGTTTCAACTGCATAAAGACGAGCTAGGTGTGAGGCAGGACACCGGACCAGAGGGGGGAACAGTATTCCATTGAGCTGCGGATGAAAGCGTTGTATGTGGTGAGGAGCTCAGGTGTGCCAAGGAAGGACTTCGCACGACGGAGGATGCCCAGTCGGCGACTGGCTTTGGAGGCCAGCTTGGAAATGTGGTTTTCTCAGGAAAGATCATGGCAGATAGTGAGACCCAAAAGCTTGAGCGACAGAACGTCTTGAAGAGGATTGTTGAGAAAGTCGATGGGAGGGTTGTCCAGTCGATCTTTCCGGAGAGACATCGTAAGAGTGTGAGATTTGTCAGGATTGAAAGATATGTTCCACTTGTTTGACCAGTCTGTGATTTTGTCCAGGTCTGCAGAGAGTGAGGAGGCTGCAGACTGCCGGTCTGAGGTATGAGGAATGGAGCGGCAGAGAGTGGAGTCATCAGCAAAGAGATAGAGAGGATTTTCCAGAGTCGGAGAGATCATTGATGAAGATCAGAAAAAGCACAGGGCCCAGAACACTACCTGGGGTAACTCCAGCCAGAACAGGAAGTGGGGATGAGAGAAACCCATTCAGGGCCACACGTTGACTAAGACTAGAGAGGAAATCCGCCAGCCAAGCGTGGAGGTTTCCATGGATACCATAAGAAGAGACCTTTTATTTATTTATTTTTCTAAATACAGAATCAAGGCTCGTGCAAGAGCTAACACATTGAACATGAAAACATGCACGGACACATAAGACACAATGAAGGGAGCGGGAGAGGTGTTTTTTTTGTTTGTTTTTTTTTCTTCACTTTGCATACGTTGCGCACATAATTGTGACGATATTACGTCATTATCACGCATGGGGACGTGTACCTTGCTTGGCTTGATTTGGACTGTACAGACGTGCATAGCGGCTGCTCTTGGACGTACTTTGTGAGTCTTGTCTCGATGAGGGGCTTTGACCACAATAATCTTCCTGTAATATGGAGCAAACGTGGATGTCACCAAAACTCCAAATTTGATTTGTGGTGTAATTATCGCCACCTTTGGTGGTAGCCGGTATTACAAATCATGTTCCTTTATCTTATGATATGGAGCATGATATGGTATGTGATCAATAAAATTATTTCAAAAATTATGAAGTGCATTTCCATGGATGGACTGAAGGAGAAGATGAACAAGTGGAAGGAATGTATGGAGACAAAAGGTCTGAAGGTGAATATCGGAAAAACAAAGGTGATGGCAAGTGGTAAAGCATGTGGTGAGGTGGAAAGAACTGGGAAGTGGCCGTGTGCTGTGTGCAGGAAGGGTGTCGGAGTGAATTCCATTCAATGTACAATGTCTGCTGAGTGCGTTCATCAAAAATGTAGTGGTCTGAGAGGGTCATTAACCAGTGTGGCAGCTACATTCAAGTGTAACGTGTGCACAGAGGGAGCTGCAGATGGAGGAAATGTTGAGTTGGATCTTGGAGATGGCGTGAAGCTGGAAGGTGTGAAAACATTTTGTTACCGAGGAGACATGCTGAATGGAGAAGGTGGATCAGACTCGGCAACGGTTGCCAGAGTGAGATGTGCATGGAAGAAGTTTCGGGAACTGAGTGGCGTGCTGACGATGAGGGGAGTGTCGTTGAAGCTGAAGGGAAAGGTGTATGCTGCATGTGTGAGAAGTGTTATGATTTATGGGAACGAGACATGGGTAATGAACGTAGAGCAGCAACGAAGGCTGGAAAGGGTGGAAATGCGAATGGTTCGGTGGATGTGCGGAGTATCGTTGAGAGAGAGGAAGCCAAATGATGAATTGCAAAAGATGATGGGAATAGAGCCTGTGATGGATGCTGTGAAGAGAAACAGTTTGAGATGGTTTGGTCATGTGTTGAGGAAGGATGAAAGTGACTGGTTGAGAAGAGTGATGGAAATGAATGTAGAAGGAAGTAGAGGACGGGGAAGACCAAGAATGACTTGGCTAAAGATGGTGGAAGAAGAAATGCGGGCAAGGGGGTTAACAAGGGGAGATGCAGAAAATAGGGCAAAATGGAGAAGATTGTCATGGGGTCTGCAAGGCTAACCGCCGCTCTAGCAGGGAAAATGGCCTTATAATGCCTGTTGTATTTCCAAGATTGTGCTGCAGCACATTGCCCACCAAAGGTGAGCCGAGGAGGGTATTCCTGCCCAGAGGTCAGGTGTACCCACCAGCGAAAATAATTTATATTCCTGCCCAGAGGGCAGGTGTACCCACAAGCGAAAATAATTTCTATCTGTCAATATTATTTCTAAAGTCATTGTGAAAAAAATCTTGTGCAAGAATCTAATCGCGTGCAAAATGAGATGATTGTTCACACGTACACAAGGGTGTGTGACATTGGTTGTTATCTCCATAACTTGGGTTTTAGAAGGTGGAAAGGAGTCGTCCCAGGACTCGAAGTATCTACCCCCATTCCGGTGAAGGATTGCAATTCATGGGCTAAGTTGTCAAGTTTTGTTATCTCAGATTTTGTTGCAAGAGCTCTTTTCAGGATCGTCACTGCACCCTGTACAGACTCCAACTTTAGTTCATTTGTGGTAATGTTCTCAGGGATGTTTTAAAAAAAATCTCTAACGTTCTTCTTTATTATTCCCGTTTCCCCAATTATAACTTGTGCAATTTCAGCGCTCTTCAGCTTCCAGGACCTTTTCACCTAATTCTTTAGGTCTTGGTATTTGGTCATTTTCTTGATTTCTGCATTATTTAGGCTAAAATCGTTGTGTATTGAAGCCTCAAATAGCAATGCCTTATTTTCCTTTTTGTACCTGAGTACTAGGTCCGGAGGTAATGCTTTGTTTTCTATGTTCTCGCTCGATGGGATCATCAGGTCGTATGTGAGCATTAGGTCCTTGTTTTCAATGATTGCTTTTGGTTAATGTTTCCACGAGTTTTTGTGGAACTGGGATATTGAATTTCTTTGAAGATGTGCCAGTGGATTACTCTACATACTTTGTTGTGCCTTTGGGTGTACAGCTGTTCTGACATGAGTTTTTTTTACATCCCGATGGGAGTTGACTCGTGCTTTCTGTTTCTACCTTACATAACCTACACTTGTCCGATTGACTCAGTCCCGCCATATTTTAACAAAGCTGTTGGTGCGGTGTCCTTGATTTTGGGCATTTGTAATGATTCCTTCTCTGTCCCAATTGAGCTGTCCTGTTCTTAGCCATTCCATTGATCCTTCTTTGTCTATCCCCAGTGTGAGTGTCTGTTGGAGTGTCATTTTTTTCTGTTTGCATGACTTGTGCCCTCCATAACATCTACCATTGTTATTTTGACATCTCTCATTTTCTTGAACCACTTTGATTTGAACGAAGTGAAAGTTGTTTCTCTCGTTTTAACAAACCAGCTCATTTGGAGAGCAGAGGCCTTTCCCCGGCGTTGGAGGAGATTGGTGGCAATGCTAAGAAATTACCTTTTTTGACGGTGGAATAGTCGGAAAGAATAACCAAACGCCGAGTTGGCCTTCCTGCCACGCCAGTTTGAGTGAAGCGCCAATGCCGATCGCCCCATCTCGCATTACCGATTCTTGGGAATGAACATGCTGCAAGTCCGACGTAGCCTTTCTGTTTGAATGCCTTCACACCGTCGGCTGTTTGCCACTTGAGGCGTTATTCAGTTTGATATTGATTTTTGGGACGGGAGAGAGGTGTGCTTTCCCTGTACAATTGCAAAATTTTGCAATTTTTCATTCTTGAATTCAACCATTTTTCATTTATCATTTGCAGCTGGCCCTTACTAACGAACTTCCTTCTTGGTTAATGATTTCATCAGATCTTGCAAAAGTCGATGCAAAGTGCAAGTTTCATAACCCACGCATCTGCACACACACAAAATACAATACTGTACTTGCTTTTGATTAGTTTTTTTTTGTCAATGATTTTTTTGTTTTTCTATTTTGCAGCCGAAACTACTACTACATCACAATGCTGCGAGATCCGGTATGGCGCTACCTGAGTGAATGGCGTCACGTCCAGCGTGGTGCCACATGGAAGAGCTCACTGCATATGTGCGATGGGCGCGCACCGACGCCAGGCGAACTGCCGCCTTGTTACGAGGGTGACGACTGGGCCGGTGTTACGCTGCCGGAGTTTGTGGCGTGCCCTTACAACCTCGCCAACAACAGGCAGGTGCGAATGCTCGCCGATCTCAACCTGGTCGGTTGTTACAACGTCTCGTACATGCCGCAGAGTAATCGCAATCAGGCACTCCTTGACAGTGCAAAGCTCAACCTGCGTCGGATGGCCTTTTTTGGCTTGACGGAATTTCAGCGACGGACGCAGTTTCTCTTCGAGCGAACCTTCAACCTACGCTTCATCGCACCCTTTACGCAGTTCAACAACACGCGTGCTGGTGGTGTCACTGTCGGCAATGCCACCATGGCAAAAATCCAGGCGTTGAACCACCTCGACGTGCAACTTTACGAGTACGCACGGGACCTTTTTTTGCAGCGGTACCAACTGGCTCGCCGGCATGACCGCCAGCAAAGGCGGCATCGTTGGGTGGGTCACACTTGGTGGACTCAGCCACCCGCCCCGGATCCGTCTGGCCGTCGGGTAGGCAACGACGGTACCCTCGGAACGGCCGTGGCATCCTCGGCGAAACAGCAGCTACACGAAGATTACTTGGGCAGAGTGGAGAAGTGGTAATTGCTGTCAAATTTCATCCTTTTTAATCGTCTCAATAATTTCCCTATGCCGTTATCGTCACCCGTTTGGGCCTCCCGCAAAGCAACTCGTCCTATTTGGGAATCACTACTTAGGTAGAAGCTAGATGGCTGTACGGCAGTTTTGCCGCAGGTGTGCCGAGTCTTAACTCTCGTCCAATCCTAGTTTGTCAGTCAAGTTGTCTTTGGTCCCATTTACTTCTGGGATCAGGCCTAATCGATCATATATCGATTGTTACCTCATTTCTTTGGGAGATCTGATCAGCTTATGCTGTAAAATAAATGAATTGTGTACAGTATGTGCCCACAGACCCTTCTGCCCTTTTTCACTGTGACTAATCTTCTGTCTACTTGCCTGTTGGGATCATAGGATGTTCGATGAATGGCCGAGCATTTGTGTTTTTAATTATCCGGTGAGCTAATGGATGATTGTGCCATGCCGCTTTTACTCTCGAGGCTGTTGTTCATAGTCACACACGAAAAGATGGAGAAGAGAAAAAGTATTGCCAAAGGCATAGAAGACAAAACGGGATAAGGTGATTTTTATTTTTTTACTTTGTACGAACCGCCACATGTTCAAGTCCGGGAGATTTGCTGACATATCCGCTGCCGGTACTGGAAATAAAGACCTAGTCTTGACAACAGCAACCCGAATCTAATGCTGAGACGATAACGATGGTTTCTGGACTTCGGGGTGTGTGGGACTCGAGCATTGTACTTGTGACGACTGCGACAAGAAACGCTTTTAATCGTTGTTCTCGAATTGCTTTATCTCAAAGATAATAGGGCTGATCCGATCGCCGCGCGCACCTAACTTGATCGATCAAACTCCTCGATTTTGAGGAGGATTTGATTCCGAAACGCTGACGTACTTTATGCAAACGGACGATCGCCACCTGTGCAGATTTCTCGGCGTCCACACCACTGTGACTGTCCCACCCCGTCACTATCATTTTTTTTCCTCTTTTTGTCAATACTGGAGATGTGTATCAGCCGGGTCGATGTCGGCTCACTTCAGGCCCAGTTTGGAGCGAGAGGCAAACCCACCCCCAAACGTGGTCGATGAAAATGAAGTGTGCCGATTTTTGCCGTCGTTCATGTCTTCAATAAAAAGCCCACCTTTTCTACAAGCTGAGCGTTTGTCACTTGATTTACCTTCCTGGGACAACAGAGCAAGTCAGATGCTGAAAGCTCTGATCAATAGTTGCTCTTGTAAACCATCACCCGCTCAACGCAGGCAAGTGTTTAACGGAAGTCATCGTGTGGCGTTAGTTGGTGTGGAGCGGTGTAGCTAGAGCAAGGCTGTGTTAGGAAGACATCATTCTTGTGAATAAAATAGATTTGTCGCTTGGGGAGAAACGCGCAGGACACTGATTGATGCGGATGAATGTTTAAACGATGCGTATGGCATTTCGATCGCCTTTTGGGAAGTCCACCGAGGTGTATTTGGGTTGTAATGCTCGCTGGGCGGATGGGTGGTTATGATCCTGTTATTTGCAGGAAGGGACTTCCTTTTCTCATAGGAGTCTGACAAAATTTAGAGTTTTATACTGTATGGTGAAGTGCTGGCCTAGCAGGAAAGCCTAGAGGTGTGCCCACTGGCCTCTGGGCTGTTTAAACTGAATTTGAATTTCGGCCTAGCTATAAACTGTCACCCTGGTGTCACCCAGGCAGGGTGAGGCATCGACATTTGCGCAGTCCCTAGGATGGACGTTCAACTGAGCATCGGGCCTGCCAGCATTAGTTGTTGGACGTTTAAGATCCCACGGGGTCTTTTGCGAAGGGTATGCAAGCTATCGATGGCACCCTGAACAAATTCCAGCTTTTAACATACAGGGGGAACTGCATCGGCGACACCGCTGCAATCATGTACTGCTGCATGCTGCAAGAAGAAGAAGAAAAAGTGAAGTGCTGCTATTTCAGCATATGCAATAAAACCTGGTGTTGGCTTAACGGTCGAGGTATCTGGCTTGATATCTTCGGGTCCTGAGTTTGAGCCCCTGTGATGCCGTTGGATTAACACCAGATGGGTTGACCCAGCGAGTCACCAGCAAATGCAATATTGATTGTTATTGTACGTCTCTGCGCAGCACCTCCCCTCTCAACTCCTTCTAATATTTTGTTTTCTACCATTTTTAAACTGCACTATGGATATGTTTTGGTCGAGAAGTGCGAAGTAGGTTGTATAATCTACGAAGACGAGTGTGATTGGTGCTTTTTTCTGCATTTGTGTTAAATACGTAAGCGTGTATAAAATGCCACCTTGTCTGAAACGTGTACGGAACAATGTACCGCTGCATTAGAAGGGTGATGTGATGAAAAAGAAATGCTCCAGTCTTTTTTATTAGACACATTGTCAAGGCTCATGGAAGGGCTGGAGCAGGATGGAAGGGACCAAAAAGGAAAGGGGGAAACACCAACAGCAGAGAAGCGAGAAAGATCTTCTGGGGGAAGCGGGCGAAGGACACAAGCTGGAAAAGGGGAGTGTTTGGGAATGGTGTCATTTGGGGTAGAAGAGATCATGGGTATCGATGGGGGATGGCGTGAGGAAGTGGTGAACCGCTGGCTTGAAGCTCTGGAGGTAAGAACGGGACTCGAGCAGACTGGGGAAGTTGTTTGTACAGGTGAGAAGAAAGGGGACAAATGAGTGGAGGTGAGCCTGGATTTTGGGAGTTTAACAAGAAGAGGGTTACTGGCTGACTGTGTGCACCTGCAAACACCTGGAAGGGACAGAACCAAGAGGGCAGACGGTGCAAGACCATAAAGGAGGTAGAATACAGAGAGGCCACCACTCTGTCCACGACGTGAAAGTAACAGGCCGAGACACTATCAGCTTCGTCGTGGGAGATCCAATGATTTTGATGGCAGTCTCGAACGTATGAATGTGATGAAGTGGTCTCCTGGGTCTCGTGGTTGCCCGAGTGGAGACTCAGCGAATATTGGCGCTGAATGCGTCTTAATTATCGGTTTGGTCTGAGCGATCTGTCACGCGTTCTTTCCGTGTGTGCATCATTTTTGCTTGGAATGCAACCGTCGTCAATCCTCTTTCCGAGGTACAAAGTCGATGCATCCTTTCGGAGGACATTTTTATCGTGGAACTGCACTCGTTCTGAAAGATTGACGACCACCTGGTGTTGGTACAGCTTCCCTTTCTGATCGCGTCCCAGCTCCTCATTTCCTTTCAGGTGGTTTCTGGGCGTCCCATCTGCCTGCATTGCTGTCAAAGGTGCTTCCACCAAGTGTTAACTCAGGGAGGTGGACACTTATCCAACCAAGATGTTCTAGTTTAGTATTTTTGTACACCGCTCCTTTCCTATGCCATCTCCAGGCGCTGCATGACGTCATTTCCGGGCACCGAAGGGGGCTCAGAAATGATGCACGCTGAAAGGGAGTGCTCAGTTTTCACTCTGTTTGTTTGTTTTCTTGTTTGTTTGTCCGAGCGATATCTCAGCCTTCCTTTGAGCAAGGAAGCTGAAGTTTTGGCACAATAGTGAGCAAGTACTTTGGCAAGAACCGTACTTTTTGTTTTTTGATTAATCAATTAATTGATTAGTTACTTAATTATTATCAATTAATTAAGTACTTATTTATTTCCTTTCTCTTCTGGGCATTATCTCAGGCACCTTTTTAATTAGGAAGCTGATATTTGGACATGAGATTGACCAAGTGATTTATCTGTAAAGACTATTTTTGATTTATTGATTAATCAATTAATTATTTAATTATTCGATTAATGACTTGATAAAAAATTTTTTTTAAGTTACACATTCGGATGAAACGGTGGTGGCTTAGGTATTCTTTTAGCCAATTGATTAATTATTTTCGGATTATTATTTATTTATTTTCATTATTAATCATTTATTTATTTTCTTTCTCATCTGGGCAATATCTCAGGCACCTTTTGAGCTAGGAAGCTGATATTTGGACACGACAGTGATCAAGTGATCGGCTATCAAGGATATTTTTGATTTATTGATTAATCACTTCATCGATTAATTATTTATTGTTTAATCGATTAATGACTAAAAAAAATTCGATTGATTACTTATTTAATTAATTTTCAAAAAGTTACAGCTTCGCATGAAGCACTGGTGGTTTAGGTATTATGCTATTAGCCAATTGATTAAGAAAATATTTTATGATCATTATTTTGATTTTAATTATGCAATTAATCAATCAATTATTGTACACCTCTCTCTCCCAATACAGTCTCGATGAGCTGCATGGCGGTATTGTTTCCTTTGAATGTATCTGTACTTGTTAATCAATTTTCTGAAATTTGTAGAATTTGTTTTTCACTTGGAAGTTGTGGGTTAAGAGCCTGTGCCTAATCGTCTGTGCTAAAAAGGGAGAGGGCCGAAGGGGGCTGGGGTGGCGAGGGGGGAGGAGGGAGGGGAACACGGTATAAAACAAATGAACGCTACGAGGAATTTGAAGAATGAAGTCGGAGATTGAAAGAGGTGGATTTGGGTGCATTAATGGGGGTAGAAAAAATCAAGATCTTCTTCAATGGCTTGATCTCAGATCATCAATTTGGATTCAGACCTGGTCATTCTACTCTGGACATGTTGCTTCTGCTGTCTCAACAATGGATGGAGGTCCTCAATGCCAAACAGGAAATCAGAGCTGTCTCCCTCGACATAATATCACGTGCCTTCGATACGGTCTGGCACCCCGCTCTGCTCACCAAACTCTCCTCCTATTGTATCAATGGAAACCTCCACGCATGGCTTGCGGACTTCCTCTCTAGTCGTCAACGTGTGGCCCTGAATGGGTTTCTCTCATCTCCTCTTCCTGTTCAGGCTGGAGTTCCCCAAGGCAGTGTTCTGGGCCCTGTGCTTTTTCTGGTCTTCATTAATGATCTCTCCGACTCTCTTGAAAATCCTCTCTATCTCTTTGCTGATGACTCTACTCTCTGCCGCTCCATTCCTCGTCTCTCAGATCGGCAGTCTGCAGCCTCCTCACTCTCTGCAGACCTGGACAAAATCAGACTGGGCAAACAAGTGGAACATGTGGGGGGGGGGGGGGGGGGGGGGGGAGGGGTTAACAAAGGGAGGAAAGATAATGGTTTGGGGCAGAGGAATGGGGGTTAAGGGGAGAAACATAATGGTTTGGGGCAGGGGAATGGGGCTTAATAAGGGGAGAAACTATAATGGTTTGGGGTGGGGGAATGGGGGTTAATAAGGGGAGAAACATGGTTTGGGGCAGGGGAATGGGGGTTATTAAGGGGAGAAACATAATGGTTTGGGGCAGGGGAATGGGGGTTAATAAGGGGGGAACGATAATGGTTTGGGGTGGGGGAAGGGGGGTTAACAAAGGGAGGAAAGATCATGGTTTGGGGCAGGGGAATGGGGGTTAAGGGGAGAAACATAATAGTTTGGGGCAGGGGAATGGGGGTTAATAAGGGGAGAAACGATAATGGTTTGGGGCAGGGGAATGTTGTTAATAAGGGGAGAAACGATAATGGTTTGGGGTGGGGGAGGGGGGTTAACAAAGGGAGGAAAGATAATGGTTTGGGGCAGGGGATGGGGTGTTAACAAAGGGAGGAAAGATGATCGTTTGGGGCAGGGGATGGGGTGTTAACAAAGGGAGGAAAGATGATGGTTTGGGGCAGGGGATGGGGGTTAACAAAGGGAGGAAAGATGATCGTTTGGGGCAGGGGATGGGGTGTTAACAAAGGGAGGAAAGATGATCGTTTGGGGCAGGGGATGGGGTGTTAACAAAGGGAGGAAAGATGATGGTTTGGGGCAGGGGATGGGGGTTAACAAAGGGAGGAAAGATGATCGTTTGGGGCAGGGGATGGGGGTTAACAAAGGGAGGAAAGATGATGGTTTGGGGCAGGGGATGGGGGTTAACAAAGGGAGGAAAGATGATCGTTTGGGGCAGGGGATGGGGTGTTAACAAAGGGAGGAAAGATGATGGTTTGGGGCAGGGGATGGGGGTTAACAAAGGGAGGAAAGATGATCGTTTGGGGCAGGGGATGGGGTGTTAACAAAGGGAGGAAAGATGATCGTTTGGGGCAGGGGATGGGGTGTTAACAAAGGGAGGAAAGATAATGGTTTGGGGGTAGGGGAATGTTCTGAGATGGTGGTGATAAACTGTGTTGAAGATCTGGAGACAAGAATAAGGTTGAAGAGAGTGCGGAAGTTGGATCTACAAGCAGGGAAAAAAAGAGCGATCCTGGAATTTAGTTCGTTTCACCAAAAGGTGTTTCTAACTGGGGAGGGACACGAAGAAGTTAGGATTCGGTTAAACAGATGATATCCGGTTTATCGGCAGTGGTCTGGATTGAGAGATGTCAGGTTAGAGCGGAGACCTCGTATGTGTGAGTTAGGGGGGAGGAAGCGTTGGGAGTAAGATTGGGGGGGGGGGGGGGAGGGGCCTTGTGGATGGGAGGTGGGAAGGGAGGATTTTGTGTGTGTGGGGTGCGGCCGCGGGGGATGGTTTGAGTGTGTGGTCTGCGGAAGGTTTATGTGCGGAGGGGTGCCGGGAATGGTTTGTGTATGGAGGGTTGTGGGGGATGGTTTGTGTGTGGGATGCGGTGAATGGTTTGTGTGTGGGGGGTGCGGGGAAGGTTTATGTGTGTGGAGGGTTGTGGGGAATGGTTTGTGTGTGGAGGGTTGTGGGGAATGGTTTGTGTATGGAGGGTTGTGGGGGATGGTTTGTGTGTGGGATGCGGTGAATGGTTTGTGTGTGGGGGGTGCGGGGAAGGTTTATGTGTGTGGAGGGTTGTGGGGAATGGTTTGTGTGTGGAGGGTTGTGGGGGATGGTTTGTGTGTGGGATGCGGTGAATGGTTTGTGTGTGGGGGGTGCGGGGAATGGTTTATGTGTGGAGGTGCGGGGAATGGTTTGTGTGTGTGGGGTGCGGGGAATGGTTTGTGTGTGGGGGGTGCGGGGGATGGTTTGTGTGTGGGGGGTGCGGGGAAGGTTTATGTGTGTGGAGGGTTGTGGGGAATGGTTTGTGTGTGGAGGGTTGTGGGGAATGGTTTATGTGTGGAGGTGCGGGGAATGGTTTGTGTGTGTGGGGTGCGGGGAATGGTTTGTGTGTGTGGGGTGCGGGGGATGGTTTGTGTGTGTGAGGTGCGGGGTTAGGTTTATGTGTGGAGGTGCGGGGAATGGTTTGTGTGTGTGAGGTGCGGGGAATGGTTTGTGTGTGTGGGGTGCGGGGAATGGTTTGTGTGTGTGGGGTGCGGGGAATTGTTTGTGTGTGTGGGGTGCGGGGAATGGTTTGTATGTGTGGGGTGCGGGGAATGGTTTGTGTGTGGGGTGCGGGGGAATGGTTTGTGTGTGTGTGGGGTGCGGGGAATGGTTTGTGTGTGTGGGGTGCGGGGAATGGTTTGTGTGTGTGTGGGGTGCGGGGAATGGTTTGTGTGTGGGGGGTGTGGGGAATGGTTTGTGTGTGGGGGGTGCAGGGAATGGTTTGTGTGGGGGGGGGGGGGGGTGCGGGGAATGGTTTGTGTGGGGGGGGGGTGCGGGGAATGGTTTGTGTGTGTGGGGTGCGGGGAATGGTTTGTGTGTGTGGGGTGTGGGGAATGGTTTGTGTGTGGGGTGCGGGGGATGGTTTGTGTGTGTGTGAGGTGCGGGTTAGGTTTATGTGTGGAGGTGCGGGGAATGGTTTGTGTGTGTGTGGGGTGCGGGGGGTGGTTTGTGTGTGGGATGTTTGTGTGTGTGTGGGGTGCGGGGAATGGTTTGTGTGTGTGTGTGGGGAATGGTTTGTGTGTGTTTGGGGTGTGGGGAATGGTTTGTGTGTGTTTGGGGTGTGGGGAATGGTTTGTGTGTGTGTGGGGTGCGGGGAATGGTTTGTGTGTGTGGGGTGCAGGGAATGGTTTGTGTGTGTGGGGTGCGGGGAATGGTTTGTGTGTGTGTGGTGTGCGGGGGATGGTTTGTGTGTGGAGGGGTGCGGGGGATGGTTTGTGTGTGTGGAGGGGTGTGGGGAATGGTTTGTGTGCGGGGGGGGGGGGTGGTTTGTGTGCGTGGGGTGGTTTGTGTGTGTGGGGTGCGGGGGATGGTTTGTGTGTGTGGGGTGCGGGGGGTGGTTTGTGTGTGTGGGGTGCGGGGGATGGTTTGGGTGTGTGTGGGGTGCGGGGAATGGTTTGTGTGTGTGTGTGGGGAAGGGTTTGTGTGTGTGGGGTGCGGGGAATGGTTTGTGTGTGTGTGTGTGGGGTGCGGGGAATGGTTTGTGTGTGTGGGGTGCAGGGAATGGTTTGTGTGTGTGCGGGGAGCGGGGAATGGTTTGTGTGTGTGGGGTGCGGGGAATGGTTTGTGTGTGTGTGGTGCGGGGAATGGTTTGTATGTGTGGAGTGCGGGGAATGGTTTGTGTGTGGGTGGGGTGCGGGGGAATGGTTTGTGTGTGTGGGGTGCGGGGAATGGTTTGTGTGTGTGGGGTGCGGGGAATGGTTTGTATGTGTGGAGTGCGGGGAATTTTTTGTGTGTGTGTGGGGTGCGGGGAATGGTTTGTGTGTGGGGTGCGGGGAATGGTTTGTGTGTGGGGTGCGGGGAATGGTTTGTGTGTGGGGGGGGGGGTGCGGGGGATGTTTGTGTGTGTGTGGGGTGCGGGGAATGGTTTTTGTGTGTGTGGGGAATGGTTTGTGTGTGTGTGGGGTGTGGGGAATGGTTTGTGTGTGTGCGGGGTGCGGGGAATGGTTTGTGTGTGTGCGGGGTGCGGGGAATGGTTTGTGTGTGTGGGGAATGGTTTGTGTGTGTGGGGTGCGGGGAATGGTTTGTATGTGTGGGGTGCGGGGAATGGTTTGTGTGTGTGTGGGGTGCGGGGGAATGGTTTGTGTGTGGGGTGCGGGGAATGGTTTG
Source organism: Myxine glutinosa (assembly GCF_964187855.1). NCBI lineage: Eukaryota > Metazoa > Chordata > Myxini > Myxiniformes > Myxinidae > Myxine > Myxine glutinosa. The sequence continues at coordinate 102,213,430 of NC_136265.1, forward strand.
TGTGTGTGGGGTGTGGGGAATGGATTGTGTGTGGGGTGCGGGGAATGGTTTGTGTGTGTGGGGTGCGGGGAATGGTTTGTTTGTGTGGGGTGCGGGGAATGGTTTGTGTGTGTGGGGTGTGGGGAATGGTTTGTGTGTGTGGGGTGTGGGGAATGGTTTGTGTGTGTGGGGTGCGGGGAATGGTTTGTGTGTGGGGTGCGGGGGATGGTTTGTGTGTGTGTGAGGTACGGGTTAGGTTTATGTGTGGAGGTGCGGGGAATGGTTTGTGTGTGTGGGGTGCGGGGAATGGTTTGTGTGTGTGGGGTGCGGGGGATGGTTTGTGTGTGTGGGGTGCGGGGGATGGTTTGTGTGTGTGGGGTGCGGGGGATGGTTTGTGTGTGTGGGGTGCGGGGGATGGTTTGTGTGTGTGGGGTGCGGGGGATGGTTTGTGTGTGTGGGGTGCGGGGGATGGTTTATGTGTGTGTGTGTGGGGTGCGGGGAATGGTTTGTATATGTGTGGGGAATGGTTTGTGTGTGTGGGTGCAGGGAATGGTTTGTGTGTGTGTGTGTGGGGTGCGGGGAATGGTTTGTGTGTGTGTGGGGAATGGTTTGTGTGTGTGGGTGCAGGGAATGGTTTGTGTGTGTGTGTGGGGTGCAGGGAATGGTTTTTGTGTGGGGGGTGCGGGGAATGGTTTGTGTGTGTGTGTGGGGTGCAGGGAATGGTTTGTGTGTGGGGGGTGCGGGGAATGGTTTGTGTGTGTGTGTGTGTGGGGGGGGGTGCGGGGAATGGTTTGTGTGTGTGGGTGCAGGGAATGGTTTGTGTGTGTGTGTGGGGTGCAGGGAATGGTTTGTGTGTGGGGGGTGCGGGGAATGGTTTGTGTGTGTGTGTGGGGTGCAGGGAATGGTTTGTGTGTGGGGGTGGGGGTGCGGGGAGTGGTTTGTGTTTGTGTGTGTGGGGGGAATGGTTTGTGTGTGTGGGGTGTGGGGGATGGTTTGTGTGTGTGGGGTGTGGGGGATGGTTTGTGTGTGTGGGGTGCGGGGAATGGTTTGTGTGTGTGGGGTGCGGGGAATGGTTTGTGTGTGTGGGGTGTGGGGAATGGTTTGTGTGTGGGGTGCGGGGGATGGTTTGTGTGTGTGTGAGGTGCGGGTTAGGTTTATGTGTGGAGGTGCGGGGAATGGTTTGTGTGTGTGTGGGGTGCAGGGGGGTGGTTTGTGTGTGGGATGTTTGTGTGTGTGTGGGGTGCGGGGAATGGTTTGTGTGTGTGTGTGGGGAATGGTTTGTGTGTGTGTGGGGTGTGGGGAATGGTTTGTGTGTGTGTGGGGTGCGGGGAATGGTTTGTGTGTGTGGGGTGCAGGGAATGGTTTGTGTGTGTGGGGTGCGGGGAATGGTTTGTGTGTGTGTGTGGTGTGCGGGGGATGGTTTGTGTGTGGGGGGGGGGGTGCGGGGGATGGTTTGTGTGTGTGGAGGGGTGTGGGGAATGGTTTGTTTGCGGGGGGTGGTTTGTGTGCGGGGGGTGGTTTGTGTGCGTGGGGTGGTTTGTGTGCGTGGGGTGGTTTGTGTGTGTGGGGTGCGGGGGATGGTTTGTGTGTGTGTGGGGTGCTGGGAATGGTTTGTGTGTGTGGGGTGCGGGGGGTGGTTTGTGTGTGTGTGGTGCGGGGGATGGTTTGGGTGTGTGTGGGGTGCGGGGAATGGTTTGTGTGTGTGTGTGGGGAAGGGTTTGTGTGTGGGGGGTGCGGGGAATGGTTTGTGTGTGTGTGTGTGGGGTGCGGGGAATGGTTTGTGTGTGTGGGGTGCGGGGAATGGTTTGTGTGTGTGTGGGGTGCGGGGGAATGGTTTGTGTGTGGGGGGTGCGGGGGATGTTTGTGCATGTGTGGGGTGCGGGGAATGGTTTGTGTGTATGTGGGGAATGGTTTGTGTGTATGTGGGGAATGGTTTGTGTGTGTGTGGGGTGTGGGGAATGGTTTGTATGTGTGCGGGGTGCGGGGAATGGTTTGTGTGTGTGGGGTGCGGGGAATGGTTTGTGTGTGTGGGGTGCGGGGAATGGTTTGTATGTGTGGGGTGCGGGGAATGGTTTGTGTGTGTGTGGGGTGCGGGGGAATGGTTTGTGTGTGGGGTGCGGGGAATGGTTTGTGTGTGTAGGGTGTGGGGAATGGATTGTGTGTGGGGTGCGGGGAATGGTTTGTGTGTGTGGGGTGCGGGGAATGGTTTGTGTGTGTGGGGTGCGGGGAATGGTTTGTGTGTGTGGGGTGCGGGGAATGGTTTGTGTGTGTGGGGTGCGGGGAATGGTTTGTGTGTGTGGGGTGCGGGGAATGGTTTGTTTGTGTGGGGTGCGGGGAATGGTTTGTGTGTGTGGGGTGCGGGGAATGGTTTGTGTGTGTGGGGTGCGGGGGATGGTTTGTGTGTGTGTGAGGTGCGGGTTAGGTTTATGTGTGGAGGTGCGGGGAATGGTTTGTGTGTGTGGGGTGCGGGGAATGGTTTGTGTGTGTGTGGGGTGCGGGGGATGGTTTGTGTGTGGGGTGCGGGGGATGGTTTTTGTGTGTGGGGTGCGGGGGATGGTTTGTGTGTGTGGGGTGCTGGGGATGGTTTGTGTGTGTGTGGGGTGCGGGGAATGGTTTGTGTGTGTGTGTGTGTGTGTGGGGTGCGGGGAATGGTTTGTGTGTGTGTGGGGAATGGTTTGTGTGTGTGGGGTGCAGGGAATGGTTTGTGTGTGTGTGTGGGGTGCAGGGAATGGTTTGTGTTTGTGTGTGTGTGGGGTGTGGGGAATGGTTTGTGTGTGTGGGGTGTGGGGGATGGTTTGTGTGTGTGGGGGGTGTGGGGAATGGTTTGTGTGTGTGTGGGGTGCGGGGAATGGTTTGTGTGTGTGTGGGGTGCAGGGAATGGTTTGTGTGTGTGTGGGGTGCGGGGGAATGGTTTGTGTGTGTGTGGGGTGCGGGGGAATGGTTTGTGTGTGTGTGGGGTGCGGGGGAATGGTTTGTGTGTGTGTGTGTGGGGGGTGCGGGGGAATGGTTTGTGTGTGTGGAGGGGTGCGGGGGATGGTTTGTGTGTGTGGAGGGGTGCGGGGGATGGTTTGTGTGTGTGGAGGGGTGCCGGGGCTGGTTTGTGTGTGGGTTGTGGGGGAAGCATTTACAGGGTGTGGTTAGGTGGAAGGTTTGAGGGGGTGGCATGAGGTTTTTGAAGGCCATGATAGGCCTTGTCCATACATCGTGTATGATGTTGGGCTCATGGGGCTACAAATCACACCATGAGAAGATGCCAACATGAAGTATTCAGATATAAGGCACAAAGTAAATCGTCAACTTCGTTGAACAATCTCTTTCAGATTGAGATATAATGTGATAGAACACGTCATACCACCCACCCCTGGGAATGCATTGAATATCTGGCCCTTGTTTAATTAAAGATTGGCTTTGTCTGTCATCAATGTCCATGAGGGAGGGGATGGGGTTATATCTCACATGTTTAAGTACTCCCCCGCCCCCTTACCCCATGATGACTGTTGAGGATTGTCACTTTTTCACTCCCAACACAAACTCCACACCCAGTTCGATTAAAAAGGCTCTTCCTGTGTCATCAACTGCTTATCTCGGTGCAAGTACAAAAGCCAACTACCTATAGCTCGTCAAACAGGCTGCGGTCGTGGCGATGTGAGCTCATGCTCTTAAATCAAAAACCCATTTGGGGGGGAGACATGCACCCTGTAATCGGGGTGTGCACCTTCGGTGGGGACTTCGATTTCCTTCTCAGGATATTTGTTTCAGGCTCGCTGCGCTCTGGCGTCGCTGGCGACGACCTGAACCAGCCTGGACATCTGATCCGCAGCGACCTCAAGCGGTTCGGCCTGAATGTGACTGATTGAAGGAGTGAAGGTTGACGTCAAAAAATCAACAACAAATAAATTCATCTTGATAAACCTACCGGTTCAAATCCACTCAGAAACATTTATGGACATGTCATTGGTGGTAGGGAGGGGTGTAGGGATTGATTTAAGGCCCATCTCTTGATCCTGGGTACACCAAGCCCGAATGCTAAATTTGGGGGACGTAGACCAAGACATTTTCAAGTCGATGAGGAACAGACATACAGACATTGCCTTATTTAATATAGTAGGATGACCCGAAGGTGGAGGTTACTGGGTCAAGGTCACTCGTGTTTGCCTGGACGTTATCGGAATGTTGGTGCTGGTTGGGAAATCCTCGGGATGTCGGTCTCTCAATCTGATTGAGGCATTTGGGGTTTGCCTAGACGATCATATGTGGTTGCCATATAGTGGTGGCCGGTGGGGTATATTAAACGCAAGAATTCTGGGTCCCCATCGCGCAAAGTTCGGGGTTTGCCGGCCGGGTCACGAGGGCTTCTCGACCCGCTTACCGATGAGCCACAGATAACTACGTGGCACGACGGGTTGCTAAGCAACCATGGACGCCGTCTGAGATGACGAGTTAGGGTAGGGTCCCCCTGTCCAATTCCTGCGTTACCTTCCCGGCAAATTAGTCCCCCCAGATAGGGAACTGCGCTCTCCATGCCGCACGACTACAAATCATAAATGCTGAGCTGAACCGTAAGTGGGATTGACTAGTTAGGGTAGGGTCCACGCGTCCAATTCCTGCATTACCTTCCCGGCAAATTAATCCCCCCAGATAGGGAACCGCGCTCTCCACGCCGCACGACTACAAATCATAAATGCTGAGCTGAACCGTAAGTGGGATGCTGGGTCGTCTACGATCGTAGCGAAACAGCGGGACAGAACTCCCAACCCCTATCAAACATACTCTGTCTAACTCTAACCAATAGAAAAAGAGACAATCGGGCAGGTTGGAAATGATTGTTCATGTTCAACAAAAGACAGGTATTTACAAACAGTTATGTACAGAGTAAAAGCAGGGTCACAAAGAGAGAATAAGCCCCTTAATCATTCATCTTACCTGGAATCTACACACACAGGTGCCTCAATCATTCCAGGTAGCAAGAGTGATAGACGGATAAAGCAAAGTAGGTGGGGGTATGGTGTCGACCCTGGCCCTCACCCGTAACGAACGATGTGTATGGTGTGGGTGATGGAGAAGTGCAGATGTGAGGTGCGGTGTATGTGGTTGCGTGTAATGCGAGCTCCGAAAATAACTTGTGGATTCGGTTGCCGCTCCACACCAGTGTGAATCGATGAGGTGTGTGCGCTGAAAGATATTAGGTGTGTGTGTGTGTGTGTAAAAGATGTGTCAGAAGAGGAGTGAGTTCTGAGGAGATTTGGTCAGGAAGGAGGTGGAAACCACGCCTGGAAAACCACGGCTCCATTATCGTTCAGCCTGGTACTTCTCATTGTCGCGTTCCCCTAAGTGCCTGGCATGGTTCACCTTGACTCTTTGAACTGATGCTCGAGAATGATGCTCGGACCTGACACTGAACTTCCGCTCTCCAGACTCAACTCGAGTCCCTCTCTCGCTCTAGCTCAGAACTAAACTCCAACTGTTTTACAACGTGAACTCGTACTCCAACTCAGAGCTTACTCGATCTCTTTCTCCTCTCCCTCGGAACTAACTGGTTACAAACTGTGCTACTGGGGATGTTATTGTCTTCACTTCTGTCACCAATTACGTCGGGTTTTGGCACCCCGCCATGCTGATTGGCCGGCGCGCTGTGATCCAGCTATTGTGATTCGCCCTTGAAGCGCGATGGGCAGGCTACTAGTTTGTTCGGTGAAACTGGGCGGCTGACTTTGGAGGTTCCCTGGTTTGACTGGGTATCCTCCGTCGTACAAAATCCTTCCTTGGCACACCTGAACTCCTATCCACCCGCAAGGCCTTCACACGCAGCTTGATGGAATACTGCTCTCCCCTCTGGGCTGACGCCCTTGTCTCACAACCTGCTCAGTTTGACGCCATGGAAACAAGGTCTTCAAGAATATTGGAATATCCCACGACGAAGCTGAGTCCATGGGCCTATCACAAACAGGTCGGTGGTCTCTGTCTTCTACTGCCTCCTTTCTATTGCATCTCTTCCGTGCTTTGCGTTTTTGCAGGCGTTTCCCCCAGGTTTCTGCATGCCCCAGGTTTCCTTCTGGTGAAACTCCCAAAATCCACAATCAGTACTCACCTCAACTCAATCGTTCATCTTTTTCTCAACCTGTGGAACTACCACATACTCTTCAATGTCATTATTCCCTCCAGGTCTTCAAGACAACTGCTCACCACCATCTCAGATCGTCGCCAATCAAAATCCATGATCTTTTCTACCATCGTTACCCCAATCCCTCCTCCTTCCAAATTCCCAGTTTTTCCTCCGGAGTTCCATTCTGTATCCATCTTGTCCACCCCATGCATCCTCTCCACCCCATCATCTTGTCCACCTTTGTTTTGTTTCCTACTGATCGGCCGGATCTGGATTCGGACCTGGACCAAAATCGAATCTGCTGGTTCTTGTCGCTTACCCAACTCGTGCACCAAGTTTTGTCCGAATCCGTCCATAACATTTTGAGATATCCTGCAAAGACAGACAGACGGGGTGAAATCATAACCTCCGCCCACCTTTTGTGGTGAAGGTAATTGTCATGCCTTTTGTGTTCCAGATAAATAATCGATTCATACCGATACACCTGTCTGTACGTAACTTTACCCACATGCTCAATCCCTGCCGTCAGACGTACACCTGCTCATTGTTATAAACCTGGCCACAGGTATAACCCCACATACAGGTCTATACCCATCGACAAGTACAAAGCCACCCACAGCTCATAAATCCGTTCATTGGCATAACCCCGCCCACCGTGTTAAACCCGCCCACTGCCGTAACCCCGCCCACCGACGTAACCCCGCCCACCGTGCAAAAGCCACACAGACGTAACCACCGTGCAAAACCCACACAGACGTAACCACCGTGCAAAACCCACACAGACGTAACCCCGCCCACTGACGAAAACCCGCCCACAGACGTAACCACGCCCACGACGCCGTTGCCGAGGAACGGAACCATGATAAGTGAGATGATAAATTGGTGTAGACGTGTAGTAGTTAATAAATCGTTATAGATTAAGATAATTTGTAAATGTGAACAGTTTTATAATTTCCTGTTTTACTTATCGATGTTTAAAACTCCGTTTAAGCGTCAGGAGCAGTTTACGAACATTTTAAATCCAGACTGTTTAGAGTTTTCACGAGGAGAGAGAACGGGAATGGAGTAAAGCAATGAGGAGAACCTCGTCGTTATTATTAAAATAACAACGTTCATGTAAACCACCTCTTTCCTCCTCACCATTAGTAATAGTATCACCTCATCCTCCTCACCTTCTTCCTCCTCCTCTTCCTATTCTTCCTCCTCATCCTCCTCCCCCTCCTCCTCCCCTTCCTCCTCGTCCCCCTCCTCGTCGTCCCATCCTCGTCCCCTCCTCCTCTCCTCCTCCTCCTCCTCCTCCTCCGCCTCCCTCCTCCTCCGCCCCCGCCTTCCTCCTCCTCCTCCTCCTCCTCCTCCTCCTCAACCTTCACTCAAACTCAAAGCGTCCGGTTGCTACCCGTCGCTGCGGCCTGGTCATGCCTGTGCTCCGTGGATCGCACCAACGACCGTGGCCTAAGGACGATCCCTCCTGGACGCCTCGTCTCGGTCCTGCAGATCCCGCCGCGTTCTCCTTCCCGCCCGGGCCCGGCCCCAAGCCCGACTGGAGGCGATTGGCCGCCGTGGACGTGGACAAGGTGGCTCGGGACGTGGACGTGTCCGAGCTGCAGGAGCACGTCTCCATGGTGGCTTACACCGAGCTCGGAGACGAACGTTGCCAGCACTGCGGACGGGGCTTGGACCCGGCGATGCTGAACTTCATCGGTCTGGCGCAACTCACGGTCCAGTACCTGCTGTACTCCCAGGTACATCCAGGCCGACTCGATCCCCGCACGTCTATCGCAGCAGGTACCGTCGGCACTTCGAGACGTGAGAAAAGGGCCTTTGGCCCGTCGTGCCCGTGCTGTATCCAAATCGTGCAGTTAGGGCACCGGTACACAATGGCATACGCCTTTTGAAAGGTACCGTGGGGTCTGAACGTCTCCTTCCCGAATGCAGACGAGACAGCCGGCTTTACGTCGTCGTCGTCCCGTCGTCCCTGCAAGGATAGAGTAGTACGAGACAGCCGGCTTTACGTCCCCCACCTGCAAGGATAGAGTAGTACGAGACAGCCGGCTTTATGTCCCCCACCTGCAAGGATAGAGTAGTATGAGACAGCCAGCTTTATGTCCCCCACCTGCGAAGATAGAGTAGTACGAGACAGCCGGCTTTATGTCCCCCACCTGCAAGGATAGAGTAGTACGAGACAGCCAGCATTACGTGCCCCCACCTGCGAGGATAGAGTAGTACGAGACAGCCGGCTTTACGTGCCCCACCTGCAAGGATAGAGTAGTACGAGACAGCCGGGTTTTCGTCCCCCACCTGCAAGGATAGAGTAGTACAAGACAGCCGGCTTTACGTCCCCCACCTGCAAGGATAGAGTAGTACGAGACAGCCGGCTTTATGTCCCCCACCTGCAAAGATAGAGTAGTACGAGACAGCCGGCTTTATGTCCCCCACCTGCAAAGATAGAGTAGCACGAGACAGCCGGCTTTCCGTCCCCCACCTGCAAGTGGTGTATGATGCACCAGAACGGCAATTTCTCTCCTTCTCTCTCACCTTGCCCTCCAAGCCCCTTTAGCATCTCCGTCCCACCTTTTCTCCATCTCTCTCACCTTGACCTCTAAGCCCCTCTAGCATCTGCATCCCACCTTTTCTCCATCTCTCTCACCTTGCCCTCTAAGCCCCTTTAGCATCTCCGTCCCACCTTTTCTCTATCTCTCTCACCTTGCCCTCTAAGCCCCTCCAGCATCTCCGTCCCACCTTTTCTCCATCTCTCTCACCTTGCCCGCTCAGCCCCTCTAGCATCTCCATCCCACCTTTTCTCCATCTCTCTCACCTTGCCCTCTCAGCCCCTTTAGCGTCTCTGTCCCACCTTTTCTCCAACTCTCTCACCTTGTCCTCTCAGCCCCTTTAGCATCTCCGTCCCACCTTTTCTCCAGATCTGTCTCACCTTGCCCTCTCAGCCCCTTTAGCGTCTCCGTCCCACCTTTTCTCCATCTCTCTCACCTTGCCCTCTGAGCCCCTCTAGCATCTCCGTCCCACCTTTTCCCCATCTCTCTCACCTTGCCCTCGAAGCCCCTTTAGCATCTCCGTCCCACCTTTTCTCCATCTCTCTCACCTTGCCCTCTAAGCCCCTTTAGCATCTCCGTCCCACCTTTTCCCCATCTCTCTCACCTTGCCCTCTAAGCCCCTTTAGCATCTCCGTCCCACCTTTTCTCCATCTCCATCCCATCTCTCTCACCTTGCCCTCTCAGCCCCTCTAGCATCTCCGTCCCACCTTTTCTCCATCTCTCTCACCTTGTCCTCTGAGCCCCTCTAGCATCTCTGTCCCACCTTTTCTCCATCTCTCTCACCTTGCCCTCTCAGCCCCTCTAGCATCTCCATCCCACCTTTTCTCCATCTCTCTCACCTTGCCGTCTGAGCCCCTTTAGCATCTCCGTCCCACCTTTTCTCCATCTCTCTCACCTTGCACTCTAAGCCCCATTAGCATCTCCAGCCCACCTTTTCTCCATCTCTCTCACCTTGCACTCTAAGCCCCTCTAGCATCTCCGTCCCACCTTTTCTCCATCTCTCTCACCTTGTCCTCTGAGCCCCTCTAGCATCTCTGTCCCACCTTTTCTCCATCTCTCTCACCTTGCCCTCTCAGCCCCTCTAGCATCTCCATCCCACCTTTTCTCCATCTCTCTCACCTTGCCGTCTGAGCCCCTTTAGCATCTCCGTCCCACCTTTTCTCCATCTCTCTCACCTTGCACTCTAAGCCCCATTAGCATCTCCAGTCCACCTTTTCTCCATCTCTCTCACCTTGCACTCTAAGCCCCTCTAGCATCTCCGTCCCACCTTTTCTCCATCTCTCTCACCTTGCCTTCTGGAGCCCCTTTAGCGTCTCCGTCCCACCTTTTCTCCATCTTTCTCACCTTGCCCTCTAAGCCCCTCTAGCATCTCCGTCCCACCATTTCTCCATCTCTCTCACCTTGCCTTCTGGAGCCCCTTTAGCGTCTCCGTCCCACCTTTTCTCCATCTCTCTCACCTTGCCCTCTAAGCCCCTTTAGCGTCTCTGTCCCACATTTTCCCCATCTGTCTCACCTTGCCCTCTAAGCCCCTCTAGCATCTCCATCCCACCTTTTCTCCATCTCTCTCACCTTGCCTTCTGGAGCCCCTTTAGCGTCTCCGTCCCACCTTTTCTCCATCTCTCTCACCTTGCCCTCTAAGCCCCTTTAGCGTCTCCGTCCCACCTTTTCTCCATCTGTCTCACCTTGCCCTGTAAGCCCCTTTGGTTATCATTCTGGGTCCTCCATGGTCTCACCTCAATTTTTCTGTCCGTTTATTTAATAAATGCTTGACTCATTTCCTATCCCCTCTGTCCTTCCTCATCACCTGGCAGGAATACCTGTCCGGCAGTGTGGAGAACCTCCAAGGAGACCTGGCACGTGCTCGTGAGGCCGAGGCGACGACCCGACAGGTTCTGTCCCAGAAAGAAAGCGATCTTCATGGAGTGCGTGAAGAAGCTCGTCGCAGGAAAAAGCTGATTGCGACGCAGCAGATGCTCATCCAGGCCGGAGCCAATCACTACCACAAGGTGCTCCGCACTCGCCCATCGCCAATCCTCAAGTCTTATTATGGGGGCCCAATGAAAGCTCAAGTCTTATTATGGGGGCCCAATGATGGCTCAAGTCTTATTATGGGGGCCCAATGATGGCTCAAGTCTTATTATGGGGGCCCAATGATGGCTCAAGTCTTATTATGGGGGCCCAATGATGGCTCAAGTCTTATTATGGGGGCCCAATGATGGCTCAAGTCTTATTATGGGGGCCCAATGATGGCTCAAGTCTTATTATGGGGGCCCAATGATGGGTCAAGCTGTTTACGTGTTGAAATGTCAGTGATATCACGTGACCCCTACCCAACCATCCTCGGCATGATGATGATGATGATGATAAGCAAGGATGGGCCATTTATCACAGCACTTACCTCGTGACGTAAAGGCCCCAGGTACAAATATCTTGTGATACCTTTCTTGTACAACCCCAATTCCTTTCCCATCCTCCCAGTGCCAGCATTGTGACAAGGCTTTTGTGAACTACTCGTACCTGCAAATCCACGCCACGCGCCGTCACCCCGAGGTGACCAACGAGGGTGAGTTTGTGGTGCTGGGATAGACAGAGGGACAGCTACCTGCGTATCCTCAACTAGAACGGCACTCGGTGGAGAGCATACCTCCACCTGGTTGGCCATATCACTCGATGGTGAAGAATCACTTTAAAAATTAAATAATTCTAATATCCGAATCCATATTCAGATCTTCACCAAAATCTAATATGTTTGTCCTTGTCAGACACCCAACCAGTCCACCAAGTTTCGTCCGAATCCGTCCACAACTTTTTGAGATATTTTGTTCACAGACAAACGGACAGACAGACAGGGGTGAAAACATAACCTCCATCCACCTTTGGTGGCGGAGGTAATGAGGCATTTCTCATCTACTAGGTGAGGTAAACAATTGCTCATCCACTAGGTGAGGTGAACAATTGCTCATCCACTAGGTGAGGTGAACAATTGCTCATCCACTAGGTGAGGTGAACAATTGCTCATCCACTAAGTGAGGTGAACAATTGCTCATCCACTAGGTGAGGTGAACAATTGCTCATCCACTAGGTGAGGTGAACAATTGCTCATCCACTAGGTGAGGTGAACAATTGCTCATCCACTAGGTGAGGTGAACAATTGCTCATCCACTAGGTGAGGTGAACAATTGCTCATCCACTAGGTGAGGTGAACAATTGCTCATCCACTAGGTGAGGTGAACAATTGCTCATCCACTAAGTGAGGTGAACAATTGCTCATCCACTAGGTGAGGTGAACAATTGCTCATCCACTAGGTGAGGTGAACAATTGCTCATCCACTAGGTGAGGTGAACAATTGCTCATCCACTAGGTGAGGTGAACAATTGCTCATCCACTAGGTGAGGTGAACAATTGCTCATCCACTAGGTGAGGTGAACAATTGCTCATCCACTAGGTGAGGTGAATAATTGCTCATCCACCAGGTGAGGTGAACAACAATTGCTCATTCACTAGGTGAGGTGAACAATTGCTCATCCATCAGGTGAGCGGTCCGTGTCTCCTTTATGAGGATTGTTGTCAGCTGCGCTCTCTGCGAATCGGTCACCATGTTCTCAACTCTATATTATGAGTTCTTGTTCTTCTTTTATTTTTTTCTTCTTCTCCGTCCACCTATTCTTAATCTACTACTTCTTCTTCCTCTTCTTCTTCTTCTTCTTCTTCTTCTTCTTTGTGGTTTTCAGCGCCCCCTGTAGTTTAGAGCAGGAATTTGTAATTTATCCAGAGTGCTGGCGGTAGCTCGCCTACTCTTCGCGAAGGACACCATGGGATATTTAACGTCCACCAACTAATGACGACAGATAGACAGAACGCCTAGTTTAACGTCCTTCCGAGGGACGGCACACGCATTGATGCTTCACCCTGCCTGCTGCGACCAGCACCGATTATGCTGTCTCAGTTTGTGCAAATCAAATCACTGACCACCTACTCTATGCTGTGCTATGTTCTAGCCTGTCTGGTTATCATGTACACCTGTTCTGAAATCCATTTTTGGTCCATCATGCCTGCGTCACACCAGCATCGGATTAAACGATAGGGAGTTCGTCGAAAACCTTGCCCCGCACAGTCTTGAGAAAGAAGGACGTGGGTGGGGTCTGCATGGGGTAAATTTGATTGGTCGAGATGATATATAATGCCGTTATATTTTGTCCAAGTATTGCTAAATTGAAGGTTTTTGAAATGTCCAAAAAAACGATTTGTGTTCCACATTGTTCAAGGATGTAATTCAGATATGATAAAATAAAGATTTTAAAGGTTTTAGTAAAAACCTTTTTGGGAATTTTACCGCCGTTGATGCAGCTTCTTTTACACCACCTTATTTAACACGTTACATTAGTTATTTGTGCCTGTTGTGTGTGTCCTTCAGGACATCCTCAAATATGGTACATTTCCTGTTTGGAATGATTTTTTGTTTGATTGTCCGACAGACAGACAGGCAGACAGACAGACAGAGTTGCTAAATGCAGAACCAAAGTACTGCTAAACTGCACCACTGTTCGTTTTCCGATTCCGTTTTCCAAAGTACCGCTCTTTTTCCGATTCCATTTTCCAAAGTTCCGCTCTTTGCCCGATTCCATTTTCCGATTCCGTCCGACACACAGAGAGAGACACACACAGAGAGAGACACACACAGAGAGAGACACACACACAGAGAGAGACACACACACAGAGAGAGACACACACAGAGAGAGACACACACACAGAGAGAGACACACACAGAGAGAGACACACACAGAGAGAGACACACACAGAGAGAGACACACAGAGAGAGACACACACAGAGAGAGACACACACAGAGAGAGACACACACAGAGAGAGACACACACAGAGAGACACACACACAGAGACACACACACACACACACACACACACACACAGACACACAACAACCTGAAAGTAAGATGGTCGTATTGGGAAGGATTAAAGGGGGTGATTCAGATTACGGGAAGCAATAGGGGGATGATATGATATGATATGACATGGCTTGCTTGAATCCCTGGAGAAAAAAGTGGAATTGGACAGCCTCTCTGAAAGGAGGTTTCACTACCAGGAGAAAAGAAGAAGAAAATAATTGATCTGAGTAGTTGGACTGGATTCTGGGAGTTTAACCAGGGGGTGGCGGGGAGTGAGTGGGTGAAGAGAGGGGCACGAGCGGGACTTCCTGGAAGATCGCGTGCATATTGCAGGAGTTGGGGAGGGTCTGTGCGCTGAGAGAGCAGAGGAAGCTCGGCTGGAGGAGCATAGGAAGTTAATTTACAGACAGGCCACCAACTTGATTTGAAACACCGTATTGAAAAACTTTTTGTGTTTTCGTAAATTGAACGATGAAGCTGCGGTTCTGTGATGTCATGCATCTTTCACGGCCTATTACAAGTGTCGCAGACTTTCCACACAGTGCCTGACTTCCGTCCTATTTGCTTTTTCAAAGTTGGTTGATAAAGTTTTATTTTTACATTCCTCAAGACACCATGATGGCACCAGCCAGAGCTGTTCACCAGTGGTTTCATACAAATGGTCAGTTTTTTAAATCAAACAAGCCTTTTGATGGAATATTTTATTGATTCAAAACTAGAGCAATGTGACTGCGTCACCAATATGCCTCCGCGTAGTCACTGCTAACGAGGGTAGCTGCCCTCGTTCACTATCCTAAAAATAAGCAAGTTTGATTTAAATCCCTTCAGCTGTTCTCAAGTATCACATTTTTACCAGACATGACAGGTTTCACATTGATCGGTGAAGCGGTTTCAGAGAAGGGATTTCAAATATTGGCTTTCAGGCTAATATGGCTGCCAAACCACGTGACAGATGACATGAAAAATGGACACTCTGCATATGTATGGGTAGGGGATCGCGTTTGTGAAGTTTCGTGTTCATCGGATAAGGTTCATTTTTCTATCCAATATGGCTGCCAAACCACATGACTTACGATGTCATCATTTTCAAACTATATGCAACAGTGGTGTTAGGTGACATTTTAAAATTTTGCATTAATAGGGTAAGTGGTTTCAGAGATATAATTATTTAATATTTTCCTTCAATCCAATATGGCTGCCACATCATGTGACCGATGACGTTTTCGTGATCAACTTTTAATCACCATGCCCAGTCGATGACACGCGTAAAGTTTTGAGTCGATCAATTTGGTGGTTTGAGAGGATGTTTTTTTAAAAAGGTTTTAGGTTAAATCCAATATGGCTGCTGAACCATGTGACCAATGATGTCATAAATTTAATATTTCAATACAAATGTGTCATAGATCATGTGCATGCAATTTCATATATTTAGGATAAGGCACTCAATTAAAACATTTTTGGCTGGTATACTACCTCGCCTATGATGTCATCATTATCATGCTTTTGTTCCCCATTGGGAGTACTTGACAATTTGCCGAGTTTCAAATTTTTCCATTCCGCGGTTTCCGAGAATTTTTTTTGAATTATTTGCGTTTAATCCAAGATGGCCGCCATTCCACATGACCTATGACGTCACAATTATCATAAAAACATTCTGCATGGGTGTCACTCCCACCCTGAAAGTTTCGTCTCGATCGGACAAATGGTTGCTGAGAAAAGCGAGGTTTAACCCGGACGGACGGACAGATGGAAAATCCGAAAACCTCCGGCCACCTTCGGTGGCATAAAAAAAACTTAAAGGTTCAGGCAAGTGTATAATTATTTATTTCTGGCTTTTTAAAAATACACTTGATCTAAAGTGTGCAGCAATGTGGACCACTTGACAATGGTTTATTGACGACGTTTATGCTGCTCCTTTCTTGTGTGACGAGGCAGAGCGATCACGGAAGATGGAGACCCAGAGTCTGGCGGACCAGTTGGCGGAACTGAAGCAGGAGCTGCAAACAACGCAAACCACACTGCAAGCCGAGAGGGAGGCTCAAAGCCAAATCCGTGCCCAGGTTATCAGACAGATAACGATGCTGAATTTTAGTACAGTGACCTCTATTTTACCTCCAACCTCTCCTCCGATCTTGCCCCCTCTGCTCTGTTGCTCCTGTGAATCTCCCTAGCTCCTCCAGGATGCATGCGTTCTTCCACTAAACCTCCTCCTGGTTAACCTTCCGAAATCCCGGCTGACTGCACACCTCAACTCCTTTGTTCCTCACTTCTCCTGTCTGTAGAAGCACCTGCCAGAGGCCGTTGTTTTCCACTCTTCCCTCATAATATTCAACCAAACAGTTCAACGTTCTCCCATGTCATCCGCCGTCCCTTTTCCTGATGTCTTCTACTTCTATTGACCTTACTCACCCATTCCACTTGCAGATTACTGTGTTTCCTCCCTTCCTCTTCTCACCTCTTTTCCTGTTCATTCACCTCACACCTCCATGATTGAGTCCAAATGTGGCCTTCTGTTCGTACGTTGCCATTTTATCCTCTGTTCGAACGTTGCCATTTACCCTCTGTTCATACGTTGCCATTTTATCCTCTGTTAGTACGTTGCCATTTTATCCTCTGTCCGTACGTTGCCATTTTACCCTCTGTTCGTACGTTGCCATTTTATCCTCTGTTCGTACGTTGCCATTTTATCCTCTGTCCGTACGTTGCCATTTTACCCTCTGTTTGTATGTTGCCATTTTATCCTCTGTTCGTACGTTGCCATTTTACCCTCTGTTCATACGTTGCCCTCTGTTCGTACGTTGCCATTTTATCCTCTGTCCGCACGTTGCCATTTTACCCTCTGTTCGTACGTTGCCATTTTATCCTCTGTTCGTACGTTGCCATTTTATCCTCTGTTCGTACGTTGCCATTTTATCCTCTGTTCGTACGTTGCCATTTTCTCCTCTGTTCATACGTTGCCATTTTATCCTCTGTTTGTACGTTGCCATTTTTACCCTCTGTTCGTACGTTGCCATTTTATTCTCTGTTCGTACGTTGCCATTTTATCCTCTGTTCGTGCGTTGCCATTTTACCCTCTGTCCGTACGTTGCCATTTTACCCTCTGTTTGTACGTTGCCATTTTACCCTCTGTTCGTACATTGCCATTTTACCCTCTGTTTGTACGTTGCCATTTTACCCTCTGTTCGTACGTTGCCATTTTACCCTCTGTCCGTACGTTGCCATTTTATCCTCTGTTCGTGCGTTGCCATTTTTACCCTCTGTCCGTACGTTGCCATTTTACCCCCTGTTCGTACGTTGCCATTTTACCCTCTGTTCGTATGTTGCCATTTTACCCTCTGTCCGTACGTTGCCATTTTATCCTCTGTTTGTACGCTGCCATTTTATTCTCTGTTCGTACGTTGCCATTTTATCCTCTGTTCGTACGTTGCCATTTTACCCTCTGTTCGTACGTTGCCATTTTATCCTCTGTTTGTACGCTGCCATTTTATTCTCTGTTCGTACGTTGCCATTTTATCCTCTGTTCGTACGTTGCCATTTTATCCTCTGTTGGTACGTTGCCATTTTATCCTCTGTTCGTACGTTGCCATTTTACCCTCTGTTCGTACGTTGCCATTTTACCCTCTGTTCGTACGTTGCCATTTTACCCTCTGTCCGTACGTTGCCATTTTATCCTCTGTTCATACGTTGCCATTTTATTCTCTGTTCGTACGTTGCCATTTTATCCTCTGTGCGTTGCCATTTTATCCTCTGTTCGTACGTTGCCATTTTATCCTCTGTTTGTATGTTGCCTTTCTATTTTCTGTTCGTATGTTGCCCTTTTATCCTTTGTTCGTACGTTGCCATTTTATCCTCTGTTCGTACATTGACATTTTAACTTCTGTTTGTACGTTGCCATTTGACCCTCTGTTCGTACATTGCCATTTTATCTTCTGTTCGTACTTTGCCCTTTTATCCTCTGTTCGTACGTTGCCATTTTATCCTCTGTTCATACGTTGCCATTTTATCCTCTGTTCGTACGTTGCCATTTTATCCTCTGTTCGTACGTTGCCATTTTATCCTCTGTTCGTACGTTGCCATTTTATCCTCTGTTTATACGTTGCGATTTTACCCTCTGTTCATACGTTGCCATTTTATCCTCTGTTCGTACGTTGCCATTTTATTCTCTGTTTGTATGTTGCCATTTTACCCTCTGTCCGTACATTGCCATTTTATCCTCTGTACGTACGTTGCCATTTTATCCTCTTTGTACGTTGCCATTTTATCCTCTGTTTGTACGTTGCCATTTTACCCTCTGTTTGTACGTTGCCATTTTACCCTCTTTTATCCTATGTTCATACTTTGCCATTTTATCCTCTGTTCGTACGTTGCCATTTTATCCTCTGTTTGTACGTTGCCATTTTATCCTCTGTTCGTACGTTGCCATTTTATCCTCTGTTCGTACGTTGCCATTTTATCCTCTGTTCGTACGTTGCCATTTTATCCTCTGTTCGTACGTTGCCATTTTATCCTCTTTGTACGTTTCCATTTTACCCTCTGTTCGTACGTTGCCATTTCACCCTCTGTCCGTACGTTGCCATTATATCCTCTGTTCGTACGTTGCCATTTTATCCTCTGTTTGTACGTTTCCATTTTACCCTCTGTTCGTACGTTGCCATTTCACCCTCTGTCCGTACGTTTCCATTTTACCCTCTGTTCGTACGTTGACATTTTATCTTCTGTTCGTATGTTGCCATTTTACCCTCTGTTCGTACGTTGCCATTTTACCCTCTGTCCGTACGTTGCCATTTTATCCTCTGTCCGCACGTTGCCATTTTACCCTCTGTTCGTACGTTGCCATTTTATCCTCTGTTCGTACGTTGCCATTTTATCCTCTGTTCGTACGTTGCCATTTTATCCTCTGTCCGCACGTTGCCATTTTACCCTCTGTTCGTACGTTGCCATTTTACCCTCTGTCCGTACGTTGCCATTTTATCCTCTGTCCGCACGTTGCCATTTTACCCTCTGTTCGTACGTTGCCATTTTATCCTCTGTTCGTACGTTGCCATTTTATCCTCTGTTCGTACGTTGCCATTTTATCCTCTGTTCGTACGTTGCCATTTTCTCCTCTGTTCATACGTTGCCATTTTATCCTCTGTTTGTACGTTGCCATTTTTACCCTCTGTTCGTACGTTGCCATTTTATTCTCTGTTCGTACGTTGCCATTTTATCCTCTGTTCGTGCGTTGCCATTTTACCCTCTGTCCGTACGTTGCCATTTTACCCTCTGTTTGTACGTTGCCATTTTACCCTCTGTTCGTACATTGCCATTTTACCCTCTGTTTGTACGTTGCCATTTTACCCTCTGTTCGTACGTTGCCATTTTACCCTCTGTCCGTACGTTGCCATTTTATCCTCTGTTCGTGCGTTGCCATTTTTACCCTCTGTCCGTACGTTGCCATTTTATCCTCTGTTCGTACGTTGCCATTTTATTCTCTGTTTGTATGTTGCCATTTTACCCTCTGTCCGTACATTGCCATTTTATCCTCTGTACGTACGTTGCCATTTTATCCTCTTTGTACGTTGCCATTTTATCCTCTGTTTGTACGTTGCCATTTTACCCTCTGTTTGTACGTTGCCATTTTACCCTCTTTTATCCTATGTTCATACTTTGCCATTTTATCCTCTGTTCGTACGTTGCCATTTTATCCTCTGTTTGTACGTTGCCATTTTATCCTCTGTTCGTACGTTGCCATTTTATCCTCTGTTCGTACGTTGCCATTTTATCCTCTGTTCGTACGTTGCCATTTTATCCTCTGTTCGTACGTTGCCATTTTATCCTCTTTGTACGTTTCCATTTTACCCTCTGTTCGTACGTTGCCATTTCACCCTCTGTCCGTACGTTGCCATTATATCCTCTGTTCGTACGTTGCCATTTTATCCTCTGTTTGTACGTTTCCATTTTACCCTCTGTTCGTACGTTGCCATTTCACCCTCTGTCCGTACGTTTCCATTTTACCCTCTGTTCGTACGTTGACATTTTATCTTCTGTTCGTATGTTGCCATTTTACCCTCTGTTCGTACGTTGCCATTTTACCCTCTGTCCGTACGTTGCCATTTTATCCTCTGTCCGCACGTTGCCATTTTACCCTCTGTTCGTACGTTGCCATTTTATCCTCTGTTCGTACGTTGCCATTTTATCCTCTGTTCGTACGTTGCCATTTTATCCTCTGTCCGCACGTTGCCATTTTACCCTCTGTTCGTACGTTGCCATTTTACCCTCTGTCCGTACGTTGCCATTTTATCCTCTGTCCGCACGTTGCCATTTTACCCTCTGTTCGTACGTTGCCATTTTATCCTCTGTTCGTACGTTGCCATTTTATCCTCTGTTCGTACGTTGCCATTTTATCCTCTGTTCGTACGTTGCCATTTTCTCCTCTGTTCATACGTTGCCATTTTATCCTCTGTTTGTACGTTGCCATTTTTACCCTCTGTTCGTACGTTGCCATTTTATTCTCTGTTCGTACGTTGCCATTTTATCCTCTGTTCGTGCGTTGCCATTTTACCCTCTGTCCGTACGTTGCCATTTTACCCTCTGTTTGTACGTTGCCATTTTACCCTCTGTTCGTACATTGCCATTTTACCCTCTGTTTGTACGTTGCCATTTTACCCTCTGTTCGTACGTTGCCATTTTACCCTCTGTCCGTACGTTGCCATTTTATCCTCTGTTCGTGCGTTGCCATTTTTACCCTCTGTCCGTACGTTGCCATTTTACCCCCTGTTCGTACGTTGCCATTTTACCCTCTGTTCGTATGTTGCCATTTTACCCTCTGTCCGTACGTTGCCATTTTATCCTCTGTTTGTACGCTGCCATTTTATTCTCTGTTCGTACGTTGCCATTTTATCCTCTGTTCGTACGTTGCCATTTTACCCTCTGTTCGTACGTTGCCATTTTATCCTCTGTTTGTACGCTGCCATTTTATTCTCTGTTCGTACGTTGCCATTTTATCCTCTGTTCGTACGTTGCCATTTTATCCTCTGTTGGTACGTTGCCATTTTATCCTCTGTTCGTACGTTGCCATTTTACCCTCTGTTCGTACGTTGCCATTTTACCCTCTGTTCGTACGTTGCCATTTTACCCTCTGTCCGTACGTTGCCATTTTATCCTCTGTTCATACGTTGCCATTTTATTCTCTGTTCGTACGTTGCCATTTTATCCTCTGTGCGTTGCCATTTTATCCTCTGTTCGTACGTTGCCATTTTATCCTCTGTTTGTATGTTGCCTTTCTATTTTCTGTTCGTATGTTGCCCTTTTATCCTTTGTTCGTACGTTGCCATTTTATCCTCTGTTCGTACATTGACATTTTAACTTCTGTTTGTACGTTGCCATTTGACCCTCTGTTCGTACATTGCCATTTTATCTTCTGTTCGTACTTTGCCCTTTTATCCTCTGTTCGTACGTTGCCATTTTATCCTCTGTTCATACGTTGCCATTTTATCCTCTGTTCGTACGTTGCCATTTTATCCTCTGTTCGTACGTTGCCATTTTATCCTCTGTTCGTACGTTGCCATTTTATCCTCTGTTCGTACGTTGCCATTTTATCCTCTGTTCATACGTTGCCATTTTATCCTCTGTTCGTACGTTGCGATTTTACCCTCTGTTCATACGTTGCCATTTTATCCTCTGTTCGTACTTTGCCCTTTTATCCTCTGTTCGTACGTTGCCATTTTATCCTCTGTTCATACGT
>NC_136265.1:102239686-102479686 GCF_964187855.1 Myxine glutinosa
ACGTCATTACGCCTATGATGTCATTACGTCGTACGACGGCTGACTTCACTGCCCGCAATTTTAATCTGAACACGTTGTCGAAGTGGTCGAATCTGTCATATATCATAATCGCCATGCTTTACCTGTACGTTATATTTAAATGTACTAAAATACTTTAAATGCACCTTTTATAGTTCACTAATCTATATAGATTACAACAAACGTAGGCTATATGTAAAAATAGAATTACCAAGGGCCCCCATCCCTCCCCCGACTCTCTCCATCGATCCGCCACTGAAATATAAAAAAATTTTTTTTTGCGGATTATCGCTATTGTTCACCATCACAAATCATAAATGATGCAAATGGAAACGATAGGTGATTCACCTTGAATGCTAATTAGCAACGTTAGCTTTCGTGAGATGTATAAAACAACACGTTTGTTTCCTGATTGTGGCTTTCTTTCACCATCATTGACACTTTAATATTGCAATTTATCGTTTATTTTCCCTTCAACATCTGATCTCTGGGAACATAAAGCAATTTCGTAACATTATTTTTGGCAAAAAATGATGCTGATGACTAAAATTAACACTGGGTCGTTAGCAGTAAACATAAACTTCCGGGCCATACCGGTCCCTTAGAATAGTTATTTCATCGCAGACCATTATCTTAGCCCCTTCCCCTTATTTCGGGTTATTATGTCATTATGCGTTGTGGAAGGGGAAAGACAGGTCCTCTACTTATAAGGGATAATTTGCCAGACAGTGCATGCAGGCTCAAAGGCACACCATCCAAGCACCAGGTAAAAGTTCCTTTGAGAGAATTTGTGGAGGCAGGGGAAGCGACACTCCACCAATCAGGGCCTGAGGAACTTCGGGGGAGCTTGTGGGGCGGAGTAACGGGCTCCACCAATTGGGAGCCAGGACACCCTCGGAGCATCACCCCCTCCCCCCACTCCTCACCCTCGGCAAGGGCTGGACAAAAGGCCATTGCACACGTGTTCAATCTCTCTCTCTCTGCCCCCTCCGCACGTGCCTGCATGACTTTCTCTCTCTGCGGGCCTCACTCAGTACGTGTCTGCATTACTCTTCACCTTGTACTTTGCTCAATCTGCACGTATTCATTGCTCTCTGCTGGCTGCCGGACTCCCTCTCGGTGCACGTGTGCACGACCTCACCTGCCCAAGTCAGTGCTGACAATCGACCTCACCTGCCCAAGTCAGTGCTGACGATTGACCTCACCTGCCCAAGTCCGTGCTGATGATTGACCTCACCTGCCCAAATCCGTACTGACGATCGACCTCACCTGCCCAAGTCCGTGCTGCATCGCCCCTCCCCCCCACTCCTCACCCTCGGCAAGTGCTGGACAAAAGGCCATTGCACACGTGTTCAATCTCTCTCTCTCTGCCCCCTCCGCACGTGTGCAAGATACGCTCTCTTGGTTTTTGGACATTGTTGACCTAGCATGTGCCTGCATGACTTTCTCTCTCTGCCGGCCTCACTCAGTACGTGTCTGCATTACTCTTCACCTTGTACTTTGCTCAATCTGCACGTATTCATTGCTCTCTGCTGGCTGCCGGACTCCCTCTCGGTGCACGTGTGCACGACCTCACCTGCCGTGTGCACAGTGCTGACAATTGACCTCACCTGCCCAAGTCAGTGCTGACGATTGACCTCACCTGCCCAAGTCCGTACTGACGATCGACCTCACCTGCCCAAGTCCCGTGCTGACGAGCGACCTCACCTGCCCAAGTCCGTGCGATCGACGACCGAAGATCGACGAAGATCGAAGACGATCGACCTTCACTTGCCTGTCCGTGCTGGGATCACCATTACCTGCTCATGTTGGGGACTGCCGTTTGCCGGCCAGGTGTGCATTGGTGAGGTCAAGACGAAGGACACCACGAGGAGAGGCATCTGGAACACCGTGGCCTTTGTGCTAACAGGTTTCCAACGTTCGTTTTCCCCTCCCCCTCCCCCGTGAATGTGTGCTGGGTCCATGTCGTGTTTATTTGTTGTAATCGTAATAAGGCGTAGAATAAGCGACGTTTCTGCTTTTTGTTCCTTTTTCTGTCCTGTCGATAAGTTTCACTGTAAATATTTGTAAATAAATCGAAGCGTTAAACGTTTCCTTTTCTCTCTGTCCGTGAATGTCTTTTCCTCCATTGATCCGCCATTGTTCGCCCACTGATTAACAATCAGCCGTAACAGATTTCGCATTACCCTGGCGCGGTTACCAACGGTTTTGCTCGGACATCTAAATTTGGTACGCCGGAGGGTACGTACGGTACGTTCCCCGATTGAGACCGTCGCGTGGTACAGGTAAGCTATCACGCGACGGACCAATTGGCGTTCGTAGTTTTTGGTTCGCAACCTGCCGAGGTACGAAGTTATTCGTGCGCGGCAGCCACAGGTCCGGTAAGTTCGGGAGGGAACGGAGGCTAACCCCCTCGTAGTAAACACAAACCCCGGGCCGTAACAATATATATGTATATACACACAGAGATGCATGTACAGATCTGTATGTATAATTTCCATTTGATTGACAGACACCAAATAAAAAGTCCGAAGACTAAGGATATGTGGTTTACAAGGGATAGCAATAAAAAATAATACAAATATTTAAATCAACATAATAAACAATGAAAATGGTGCTTTTCAAAAGGTTTAACATGACTAAACTAGAACGGCACTCGGTAGAGCGCACTCCTCCGCCAGGCTGAATAAGTTACGTTTTGTATCGACTTAACAGGCTGGATCTGGATTCGGACCTGAACCCAAATCTAATAAGCTTGTTCTTGTCGCCTAACCAACTCGTCCACCTAGTTTTGCCAGAAATCGTCCACAACTATTTTAGACATTGTGCTACATATCGGTTTTAGCAACATTAATCATTGGTGAAGAATCACTTTAAAAAATGAAAAAACATTCTTGTATCAAGATCCGTATTCGGATCTTCACCCAAATGGAATCAATTTTTCCTTGTCAGACACCCAACCGGTCCACCAAGTTTTGTCCAAATCCGTCCACAACTTTTTAAGATATCCCGCTATTTTCTCGTTTTTGGCCCGAACTGCCAATGGTGAAGAATCACTTTAAAAGTTCAACTATCCGGATCCAGATCTTTGTATCGTTGCGTTCGGATCTGTATCGTTCAACAAACGGTGATTCAACCCAAATGCTTGTTTGGAATGAATCCTGACCACGTGTTGCTTGTTTTGTACGTATGCAGCTTCAAAAGGAGCTTTCGTCCATGCGGAAATCATTGGCTGGGGAGACCGGCTCGATGGCAAGCTTGTCACGGCAAATGACGAGGTCGCAGACCCAGTTGGCCGAGCATAAAAGTCAAATTGCAGCTCGTGATGACCAGGTCTGTATTGCCTTCTGGGTTGTTTTTTCCACACTTTTTTCTCTGCTGTTTCTAAGGGTAGCATATTCAGTCCTGAGGATGCGGTTTTACTGTTACTAGGTCTGTTAGTTACTTCCGTTCTCGCTCTTGATAGGAGATAACTTGCCTCTCTTCACAAAATACATTGCGGGATCTTTAATATCCGCCAACTACGAATGTTTGTAGACGGTACACCCAGTTTAACGTTGATCCGATGGATCGTGCATACATTGACGCCTCGCCCTGCCTGTAAAACACCTGGATGACAGTTTACAGCTTGGTCAGGGATCCTCATTTAGGCTAGACAGCTCCGAGGCGAGTGTGCATACCTCTAGGCGATCCTACCCGGCCTGGTATATGAAAGCACAATTGGGCTGCATTTCTCTATGAACACTTTCATCAATGAATAGTCACATATATATATATATATATATATATTGTGCTGTGGGTCGACTCAGCCTTCTCGTGTCCGTGCTGTGGATCGACTTAGTGCAAAGGACCCACAAGTTATTGAGGCTGAAATTGATGACTGAACGACCGCACAGCTAAACAAGTGTTTTAGAGACTTACATGTAGGTTTGTCTCCTCTATTTGTCTTACCCAGTATGAGTAATTACTTTTTATTGTAATATGTTTCTTGGTAAGGGCCTTATTTGCATAATTTGGATAACTTGCATAATAATAATAACTTCATGAAGTTCTGGCCCCTACCATTGAACACCTTGACCATGAAAACGCAGGTTTTGACACCATTCTTATAATTTTTGGTTCACTATTTCAAAAGAAGGTTTTTCATTAATGGCGACACTTATTTAGCATAATTATGATTGCATAATCAGGTAATAATCCAAGTAGGTACCTAATTTGAGTTTCTATCATTTCTAACAACACTATTGATGATAGTGGGTAGCATTAAATTGATTATTCTTGAGACAAATGCAAGATTTCTTCTTGTTTAGCTTGTTCCTTTGATGTTCGGACCTAATTAACATAAATTAGCATATTTAGACCCCTTCAACCCCTCCCATTCATCTCTATTTTTGATATGGTATTCCTGTGGTACATCAGAGGAGAATCCAACATAGAAACAATCTTTTCCAATTAGTGGTGGGTTAGGGTTAGGGTTAGGGTTAGGGTTAGGGTTAGGTTAGGGTTAGGGTTAGGGTTAGGGTTAGGGTCCATTTGACTGGACTAGAGTAGTACCACGTTTTTATTAATCTCGCATTGATTTGTGTTGAAACAAAATCATGTTCGCTGCTCGTACTCATACACACTCATACACTCATACACACTTGCGACTCGACCAGGTTCTAATATTCTCAGCTTTTCCATCATTGGCCTGCATATATCGATGAGGCCCCTCTCGCCTCTATCGATATCTAGCATTTGAAAATAGTAATTTCTATAACTGTAAACATTGACATAAACATGACAATAATGTCCATAAATTAAAAAAGGGAAAAGCGTCCGTAAATGAAAATTTACATAAAAACGTAAACGCGGCTGTAAAAAAAAAAAGAAAAAGAAAAAAAGAAGAACCTCAATCGATATCTAGCATTTGAAAATAGTAATTTCTCTAACTGTAAACATTGACATAAACATGACGATAATGTCCGTAAATGAAAAAAAGGAAAAAGCGTCCGTAAATGAAAATTTACGTAAAAACGTAAACGCGGCTGTAAAAAAAAAAAAAAAAAAAAAAAAAACCTCAATCGATATCTAGCATTTGAAAATAGTAATTTCTCTAACTGTAAACATTGACATAAACATGACAATAATGTCCATAAATGAAAAAAAGGAAAAAGCATCCGTAAATGAAAATTTACGTAAAAACGTAAACGCGGCTGTTAAAAAAACGACCAAAAAAAAAACCTCAATTGATATCTAGCATTTGAAAATAGTAATTTCTCTAACTGTAAACATTGACATAAACATGACGATAATGTCTGTAAATGAAAAAAAGGAAAAAGCGTCCGTAAATGAAAATTTACGTAAAAACGTAAACGTGGCTGTAAAAAAAACAAACAAACAAAAAAACCTCAATCGATATCTAGCATTTGAAAATAGTAATTTCTCTAACTGTAAACATTGACATAAACATGACAATAATGTCCGTAAATGAAAAAAAGGAAAAAGCATCCGTAAATGAAAATTTACGTAAAAACGTAAACGCGGCTGTAAAAAAAACAAACAAACAAAAAAACCTCAATCGATATCTAGTATTTGAAAATAGTAATTTCTCTAACTGTAAACAGTGACATAAACATGACAATAATGTCCGTAAATGAAAAAATGAAAATTTACTTTAAAAAACGTAAATGCGTTGTAACAAAAAAAACAAAAGAAAACATCGTCATCTCGCATTTGAAAATTGTATTTTCTATAACTGTAAACTGTGAAATAAAAATCTCAATGAAAATGTACCTAAAAATCCGTAAACAAGTCCGTAAAGTAAATAAATAAAAAGCGTGAATTGATATCTAGCAGGAGGTTGGTGATGCTTGCCTGTAATCATAAAGCATATATTTATTATGTACGTACAAATAAAACATGGTTTGTTATTGCTTACAATGTGTACGCACACCCCACTAGTAAGTTATGTTTTTGTTTGTGCTGCCCAGGTACACTGATGAGTTGGGATTCCTTTGCTTCCTAGGCATATGCACCTTCACACTATTGAGCACCATGAAGTTAGAGAGAACTCTGTTGTGACAGTTACGATGGTATTTGATGATATTTGATGGCTTCGGTCTTTGTTTGTCTCGTCTCCCTTGTTGCATCATCCCTTCACTCCTCCTTCTCGACAATTCTGCAAACCTCGTTATACGTTTGACTCATCTCCAGGTTTCTTCTTCCACCCTTACTCCCCACCACCGTGTCTGCAGATTCGGAAACTCGGATTACGGCTGCAAGCTCAAGAGTGTGAGCAAAGTTTTCTTATCCTCAAATTACATAGAAAACCGAGCAATACAAACTGACATGTCATACATCAACTGCAAGTTGGCAAAGGAATATATTGATTGACCACTGCTCGGAATGTGAAGTTTGAAAAATTTTCCTGCAATAATTTCACTTAGCTATTCAAATATGAAGGCTTCAGCAGTCTCTATTTCTCGAATCGGATTCAGCCACATGGTTGACTCACGTACCCCATTTAATTTTGACCTTTCTTTCAGGGAAATTGATCACATACCCATTATTGTCCCCCGTCGCACCGCAGAGCGAAAGGGGGACTATGGTTTTCCCCTCCATCCGTGTGTCCGTCCGTCCGTGCGTGCGTGCGTACATGCGTGCGTGCATGCGTAAGCGAAGGACCGAATTCTAATTTGGTGTGTGGGTGCAACCCACGTCAAAATCCAAGATGGCCACCGCCATGTATGTCTGACGCCATGTATGTCTGAACCTTGTGAGCGGAATATCTTGAAAAATAAGCCAAGTACCAACTTCTAATCTGGTGTGTGGGTGTATCTCGGCATAAGGAAGAACGCTATTGAAAATTGGGTCGCCAAGTCAAAATCAAAGATGGCCGCCACCATATATATGTCTGAACCTTGTGAGCAGAATATCTTGAAAAATAAGCGAAGTACCAACGTCTAATCTGGTGTGTGGGTGTATCTAGGCATAAGGAAGAACGCTATTGAAAATTGGGTCGCCAAGTCAAAATCAAAGATGACCGCCACCATATATACAGACTTGGCATTTAATATGGAATATTTTTTTTGTGGGGGTGAACTTACTTTTCAAGATGTCTTAGAACCAAAAGTTCATTGGAATTATGTTGAAATTATTCTAGATTTTATTAATGTGACCTTTAAAAGAAACAAAAACCACATTTGACATTTCGAAACAAATAAATTGATCCTTGAAAGTGATGTAAACTGATATCGAACTCAATTCATGGACAGTACTGTGTTAAACTTCTGTACGTTTTCCAGAAGTATCTCTTTATTTTGTACATTAGCCAAATTTTTTTGTAACAAAAACAAAAGTTAAATTACGACTGGGATTACCGACAGTAAAATTACAGTTCAGTACTTCGTGTAACCCCCACGAGCATTCAGGAGAGCACGTACACGTCGAGGCATGCTGTTCACGAGATTTGCCAAGGTTTGGACAGGAATCGCTTGCCATGCAGTGACAATAGCCTGCTGTAATTCACGCACAGAGGTGGGCTGCTGGTCCAAGTGGTCGATTTGACGCATTAATTCTGCCCACAAGTTCTCTATCGGATTCATATCCGGGGACATGGCAGGCGACTCCATATGCTCTACACCACGGTCAGCAAGAAAGTGTTGGATCATGCGAGCATGATGAGGCCGTGCATTGTCATCTTGGAAGACAAAGTTTCCTCGAAAGGCTGCACGAGCAAATGGAAGCAATGTTTCTTCCAGAATGGCCCTGTACTTGAACTGGTTCAGGTTTCCATTCAGAACAACCAGGTCAGTTTTGCCCCCTGCATGAAAAGCAGCCCAAACGGTCACCCCACCACCTCCAGCTTGGACTCTTGGCACTATACAATCTTTGTTGTAGGCTTCATGCACTTGTCTGTGCACTCGGACGTGGCCATCTTGATGATAGACCAGAAATCTAGACTCGTCACTGAAGATCACATGATTCCAGTGTCCTGGCTGCCATTGACGGTGCTCTCTGGCCCACTGCAATCGGCGCTGGTCGTGTTGTCTCGTCAGGCGTGGCTTTCTCAGGGGACGCCTGGCACGATAGCCTGCTTGAACCAGTCGTTGGTTGACTCGCCTTCTGGATACAGGCACATTTGTCAGTTTCTGCCACTCAGCCCTAATAGTCAGGTTCACTATGTAATTTCGTTGGAATTTTTGGGGGATTTGGAAACTATATATTTTTGGAAACTATATTGTATAGTCAGTCAGAAAACCAATGTTGCTATTTGCACAGACTCCTGTATGGCGGCCATCTTGGATTTTCAAAATTGCCGCCGTAGAACTAATTTTTCTCAATATCTCAGCTTCTAAATAACATAGAGCTTTGATTCTAATGGCTAAACATACATTTTCAAGGGCCCCGAATCCAATGGTAACAAGTTCGATAAGCTAGACATGACCATAGAGCTCCTATGTGGCGGCCATCTTGGATTTTTCAAACTGGCCGCCGTAAACTTGATGTTTCTCAATATCTCAGCTTCTAAACAACATAAAGCTTTGATTCTAACGGCTAAACATACATTTTCAAGGGCCCCGAATCCAATGGTAACAAGTTCGATAAGCTAGACATGACCATAGAGCTCCTATGTGGCGGCCATCTTGGATTTTTCAAACTGGCCGCCGTAAAACTGATGTAACTCACCCTCTAAAGAGCACAGAGCTTTGATTCATCATTGAGTAAAGTCATCATCATCCTCATCATCGCTTTCGTTCATCACATCTTGAGAGTCCTCATCATTTTGGCACTGGATGTCACACTGACAAAGGTCTGTACAAGCCAAGTTGTTTGTTCTGCAGGAACATCTAGATGAAGAACAGTCTGTTTTGCACTGACATCTAACCATTTGAATGATGGCCTTGGGGGCTGGAGGCTCCTCAGTTGTGGTTGGTTTCACTTGTCCATCCGTGTCTTTGTAAAAGCCGTTTTGCTGGGGATTCAGCTGAGGATCCTGTTGGGCAATGCTTGCCTGACCCCACACTCTGGCTTGGATATGGACTCTAAGGATGTGCTGCTTGAGAGCTCCAAGAGTAGGAGGAAGCCTGTCACTTTCTGCCATGTGTTTGCAAAAGAGATACCATCGTAGTTCGGGGATGCTGTCGATGTGGATGCCATTTGGAGAGTAAGCAGCGCATACAAAATTAGCTAGTGTGGACAACATGTCCTCCGTCACTTCAGTTGCATCTGAAAGCATTCGCACGGTGTCTATGACATCTTCACTTGCTTTGAGGTGGACATGCAGCCAGGTTGCTTTGCCTATTCGAGAGAACCTCCCAGTGTTGTCTGCCCCTGTGAAAGCATGAAAAGCTGGCAACGCCTTTGCTCTTTCGACCCCTAGAGCTGTCCACAGTGGCTCTATTTGAAGTATTCCAGAGGCCATGGAAATGGATGTATTCCTCAGCAGTAGGTCATAGTTTGCTATGACTAGTACCAGGACATCTGTGTCGGGAGAGAAGAACACCAACTGCGCATCATGTGGGTTTCGCTGGGATACCAGCACGGCCTGGTGGATCAACAGGGTGTCAGCTTCTTCATGGTTGTTGTCCTCGAAGAGCAGGTCACTGTTGCTCCTAGTATGCCCTGAAGCAGACGTGATGATCAACTTGGATGAGTGACTTGTATTCTAGAGTTTTCGCTGCCAGATAGTCAGTCAGATCAGCCTTTGTTTTGTCATGAGAAAGGAATCTGCTCATTGGGATGTGTTTGATGTTGGTGTCATCTCTGACTTGATACTGTACTGCATCCTTTCCTTGCCTTCTTTTAGCCCTGGTAGCACTCTTCAGAGAATCGTTTTTGTACGTGTCAAAGACCAGTATGATCTCATCACAATCTTTTGTTGGAGACATGAGTCTGTCATTGAAGCATTCACCCAGATCGTTGACTTTCACTACAGTGGCTGGTTTCTTTGTCAGCTTATGCACAAGTACCATCCCATCCACCAGTGCAATCTTCCGACTTGTAG
Source organism: Myxine glutinosa (assembly GCF_964187855.1). Lineage (NCBI taxonomy): Eukaryota > Metazoa > Chordata > Myxini > Myxiniformes > Myxinidae > Myxine > Myxine glutinosa. The sequence goes on from NC_136265.1 coordinate 102,249,693, forward strand.
GTTTACTAAATGTGGATGCCATAGTTCTTGCGTCCATTGCATCTTCTTGTAGAACACTTGCAGCTGGTGTCTGCTGCTGATCTTCGGGGTGAATTTCTGCTCTTGCTAACTTGTCGAGGAGATGAATTAACTTTGACTTGTCAGTGCATGGAAGAATTGTCCCATCTGGAGCGAACTCTTGGTGTCACAGTGAACTCATAATTTCCGATGGCATATTTCTGGTTGACGTCTCTGTTTGACTTGGCAAGGACCATGAGCCTTCCGTACAGTTCCTTAGTCTCCTTCAGATCCACAGTCCTGTCTCTGAGTTTCACTGTGGTTCTCTTGTTCCCAGACGTGAACATCTTGTTGTTCTCCTTCTTGACTGGTGCCCAGAGGCTAACATCTCCATTGATACGCTCCGACACGTAGTCTTCATACAACTTCTGACCAGTGACATCAATGTTCAAGATCTGTGGTACATACTTGTCTGGGATGTAAGCATTCGTTATCACATTGTGCAGCTTGTCACCTTCAGTGTCAAATGGATTCCCGTGACTCAGTATCGCAGCCTTGATCTTGTTGATTGCTTCATGCTCCCTCTTGACTGCACTTGGACCAAGGTCATGATGTTCTGTGATCTTGTCACCTTCCAGGCCAAACTGACTCTTGAAGTCTTTTGACAGGCGTGATAATTGAAATTATTGAAATTGCACCTCCATATCGTGATTGAAAAATCCAAGATGGCCGCCACATAGGAGCTCTATGGTCATGTCTAGCTTGTCGAACTTGTTACCATTGGATTCGGGGCTCTTGAAAATGTATGTTTAGCCGTTAGAATCAAAGCTTTATGTTGTTTAGAAGCTGAGATATTGAGAAACATCAATTTTACGGCGGCCAGTTTGAAAAATCCAAGATGGCCGCCACATAGGAGCTCTATGGTCATGTCTAGCTTATCGAACTTGTTACCATTGGATTCGGGGCCCTTGAAAATGTATGTTTAGCCGTTAGAATCAAAGCTCTATGTTATTTAGAAGCTGAGATATTGAGAAAAATTAGTTATACGGTGGCAATTTTGAAAATCCAAGATGGCCGCCATACAGGAGTCTGTGCAAATAGCAACATTGGTTTTCTGACTGACTATACAATATAGTTTCCAAAAATATATAGTTTTCCAAATCCCCCAAAAAATCCAACGAAACTTTAAATCTGGACATACTGAACCTGACTATAAGCCGATTAGCTGACTTGGTACGGCCATTGCGGACTAACCGGTGCAGCTGGCGATCATCTCTCCTTGTGGTTCTGCGGGGACATCCTGGCCTCGGTATTGGAGTAGGGACACCCCTCTGAGCATTTCGTTTCAGGATCTTTGACACCTGACCTTGAGTGATGCCATACTGCCGAGCAATAGCACGCTCTTTCATGCTGTAATTTCGTAAAGCCACCACTCCATGACAAACAGCATTGTCGAGTTGACGGACCATCTCCAGAGGAAGCGGCAATAACTTTTGGAGATGTGTAGCAGTTGTTTTCCACTAATACAGAACGCAACAACCCTTGTATACCCGACTGTGAAGCCAATCGTCAAATGCACCTGTCCGTACATTTTACCATGCCACCTGTGATATAATCCTGTTGTTGACTTCTTGCTGTGACAGACAATCAGTGACATGGTTCTTTTAACAAATAAATCACCAAAGTGTAAAAGAAACTCACTAGATTGATATACTGAGTTAAGAAAGTAAACCCAAGTCAAGAAAAAAAAAAAAATTCCATATTTAATGCCAAGTCTGTATGTCTGAACCTTGTGAGCGGAATATCTTGAAAAATAAGTGAAGTACCAACTTCTAATCTGGTGTGTGGGTGTATCTAGGCAGAAGGAAGAAGGCTATTGAAAATTGGGTCGCCACGTCAAAATCAAAGATGGCCGCCGCCATGTATGTCTGAACCTTGTGAGCGGAATATCTTGAAAAACAAGCGAAGTACCAACTTCTAATCTGGTGTGTGGGTGTATCTCGGCATACGGAAGAACGCCATTGAAAATTGGGTCGCCACGTCAAAATCCAAGATGGCCGCCACCATATATATGTCTGAACCTTGTGAGCGAAATATCTTGAAAAATAAACGAATTACGAACGTCTGATCTGGTGTGTGGCTGTATCTACGCATAAGGGAAAACGCCATTGAAAATTGGGTCGCCAAGTCAAAATCCAAGATGGCCGCCTTGCGTCTTCCACTTTGTCAACTCACATCACTTCACCGACGGGGGACCTAGGCGTAACACTTGTTTGTATTCATCTTGATCAATTATTTACAAATCTGTACTATCAGAGTTCTGAGCACCTCATTGGCTGCCATCGTGCTGACACACTGACATTGGGTCCACGTCACCATAATCATTGTCCCGACACTTTTGGCCAATGTTGGACCACCGTCGGCGGTGTGCTAGCGGGGCAGCCATTGTGGAAGCATGCTGCTTAAGGTGCAGGCACAGGCTTCCTCTGACGCCGCAGCCAATTTTCCAGCATACCTCCACCAAACCTTCATAAGAGATATTTGTGTCATTATTGCAGCTGCTCTTCAAATGAAGTCCATCCTCAAGAAGGAATACAAGCACAGCTCGAAGGAGGAAGGCAAACACGGATCGAAGGAAGACAAGCACGGCCCGAAGAAGGAAGGCGAGTATGGACATTTGCAAACGCGCGAGCACTGCACTTCCTTTTTTTCAAAACTTTTCCCCCATTTTTAAACTCATGTTTTTGAAATACTTGGACTTGGCTGATTTTATTTGTTCTTATACAACTGCAGCTTCCTGTTATTTCAGATCACTGCCTGGAGTCGAGGCTCTTGGAAGAGCTATGACGCAACATAACAAAAGGAACAGTAGAGAGAGAAGGGGGAAACACCAACGGCAGGGCCAAGGTAGACGGAGACGGACAACAAGGATCTGCGGGTAAGGTTAGGGCATAGGGGAGAATGCATGGGGTGGATAAGATGGACACAGAAGCAAACTCTCAGGAAGGAAAAACTGGAAATTTGGGAGGGGGGGGGGTGGGGGGGGTTTGACTGGGGTGGAAAAGATTGTGGTTTCGGATAGGGATGATGATCTGAGTTGGTTGTCAGCTGTCTTGGACACCTGGAGGGAGAATGAGAACTTGAAGTTGTTTCCACAGGCAGGAAAAAAGAAGGACAAATGAGTGGAGGTGAGCAGGTATTCTGAAGTTTGGGAGTTTCACGAGAAGAGGTTTGACGGTGGATCACGTGCGCCCTGCAGAAACCTGGGGGAGATAAAGCATGGAGAGGGCAGAGGGTGCAAGGCCAGAAAGCAGCAGGCGGAAGAAGACAGAGAGACCACCGACCTGTGTGTGACGGCAAAGTGATAGGCCCACAGACACAGCTTATTCTTAAAGGCCTTGGTTTCCACGGGGTCAAGCTGAGCAAGGTACGAGGCAGTGGTGCCAGTGCTCCAACAAGCGGCACATGGAGGCTTTGACGGAGGACAAGCGTTCCGGTGCACCCTGGAAGGACTTTGAACGACGGACGAAGCCAAGTCGGCGGCTGGCTTTGGAGGCCAGCTTAGTTTGGAGTTTGAGTGACTTTAAGGTGGTTTGCCAAATAAATATTGTGCTGATAGTGACACCCAGGAGTTTGAGTGACTGCTTCTCTTCGAGCGGGTTGTTAAGAAAGTCGATGGGAGGGTTTGCCACACAGTCCTTTCAGCGAGGGATAGCGAGTGTGCGGAATTTCTCAGGAAAGAGCAGCTGGAATCACGACACAAGATCTCTTCAATTTCCGGACTAGTATAAATACCTGTTCAACATTACATCGTGAAAAGCAATTTGAGGAGTAGATGAAACGCAATTGGAAAATGTAAATATAATTATCTTTGTGATGTACGATTAAATAAATACGATTGAAAAATAAGCTGTGAAATAAATTGAAATATTGAAATTGAAAAATAAATTGAAAAATTTCAATAAATTGAAAGATTAAAATAAATAAGTAAGCCCTCAAAAGGGCAGTTGGCTCGTTAAATTGATGCTCGTGCGTCCATAGAAGGTGGAGTAGAACAGAGATAGTAAGAGAAAGATCGTGTAAATCGGTGTGTTTGGGCAAAGTGTCCAGGAAATCTCCGCTGGATTGGTTTGTCTGCCTGGCACTCGACCTCACTCGATCAAGCTCGCTTTCCAGACACCAGCTCGCTCTCCAGCCACCAGCTCGCACTCCAGACACCAGCTCGCTCTCCAGACACCAGCTCATTCTCCAGACACCAGCTCGCACTCCAGCCACCAGCTCGCACTCCAGACACCAGCTCGCACTCCAGCCACCAGCTCGCCCTCCAGACACCAGCTCGCCCTCCAGACACCAGCTCGCACTCCAGCCACCAGCTCGCCCTCCAGACACCAGCTCGCCCTCCAGACACCAGCTCGCTCTCCAGACACCAGCTTTCCCTCCAGACACCAGCTCTCCTTCCAGACACCAGCTCGCTCTCCAGACACCAGCTCGCTCTCCAGACACCAGCTCGCCCTACAGACACCAGCTTTCCCTCCAGACACCAGCTCGCTCTCCAGACACCAGCTCGCTCTCCAGACACCAGCTCGCTCTCCAGATTCCAGCTCGCTCTCCAGATTCCAGCTCGCTCTCCAGACACCAGCTCGCTCTCCAGACACCAGCTCGCTCTCCAGATTCCAGCTCGCTCTCCAGCCACCAGCTCTTATGCAGACCCCAGCTTTCCCTCCAGCCACCAGCTCTTATGCGGACTCCAGCTCGCTTCCCTGATACCAGCTCTTATGCAGACACCAGATTTCTCTCCAGCCACCAGCTATTATGCAGACACCAGCTTTCTCTCCAGCCACCAGCTATTATGCAGACACCAGCTTTCTCTCCAGCCACCAGCTATTATGCGGACACCCGCTTTCTCTCCAGCCACCAGCTCTTATGCGGACTCCAGCTCGCTCTCCTGATACCAGCTCGCTCTCCTGACACCAGCTCGCTCTCCTGACACCAGCTCGCTCTCCAGACACCAGCTCGCTCTCCAGACACCAGCTCGCTCTCCAGACACCAGCTCGCTCTCCAGACACCAGCTCGCTCTCCAGACACCAGCTCGCTCTCCAGACACCAGCTCGCTCTCCAGACACCAGCTCGCTCTCCAGACACCAGCTCGCTCTCCAGACACCAGCTCGCTCTCCAGACACCAGCTCGCTCTCCAGACACCAGCTCGCTCTCCAGACACCAGCTCGCTCTCCAGACACCAGCTCGCTCTCCAGACACCAGCTCGCTCTCCAGACACCAGCTCGCTCTCCAGACACCAGCTCGCTCCCCAGACACCAGCTCGCTCTCCAGACACCAGCTCACTCTCCAGACACCAGATCGCCCTACAGACACCAGCTCGCCCTCCAGACACCAGCTCGCTCTCCAGGCACCAAATCGCCCTCCAGACACCAGCTTTCTCTCCAGCCACCAGCTCTTATGCGGACACCAGCTTTCTCTCCAGCCACCAGCTCTTATGCAGACACCAGCTTTCTCTCCAGCCACCAGCTCTTATGCGGACACCAGCTTTCTCTCCAGCCACCAGCTCTTATGCGGACACCAGCTTTCTCTCCAGCCACCAGCTCTTATGCGGACACCAGCTTTCTCTCCAGCCACCAGCTCTTATGCCGACTCCAGCTCGCTCTCCTGATACCAGCTCACTCTCCTGATGCCAGCTCGCTCTCCTGATACCAGCTCGCTCTCCTGATACCGGCTCGCTCTCTCAGGTTCCCAGATGCATGTGATTTTTCCATTTCCAGATGCGTTCGAGCTCTCCATTCCCAGACGCATCCCGTACTGGAGTCTGGTCCGGGCTCCGATAGCCTTTTTCTGCTCTCAACCGCATCCGGATATCTCTTGATCTGCTTGCTTTCCCAATGGACCGCTCTGTGATCCGGCCCATGCCATTAGACATTAGGAGCTTGGTGTCGTGGCTGGTGTCGAAGTGTGGCATTGGGCCACAAGGTGCTTTTCCCCATCTTCCGGCCACGGAGGGTTATTCCTCAGTCCCACGAAGTGCCCTTTCGCTGCCCTTTCTCGCCTCGGTTCAGCCTTTCCCGCGTTGTCTGAAGCACCCTGTCCGCTCAATCCTCTCATGAAAAGTAGCTTGATGATCGAGCATAGCCTGTTGTTTGTGCAGAGCATGTTGTAAAGTGTGTGTGGATGCGCTGTAGAGATGTGGAGAGAAATTGAGAAAGAGGTGGAGAGAGAGATGGTGAGGGTATGAGCTATGAGAGCTATCAGCAGGACCCTAAACAAATTACAAATTCCTGCCCTAACCTACAGATGTGCACCCTCAGCCATTGATGCTACTCGCAGCAAAAGAAGAAGATATTAAGTGAATATAATCCTTTGACCTCATAACCATTCAGGTTCGATTGGCCGAAATGGCTTCCTTCTGCATCTAAGCTTCACTCGTACGTTCACAGGTAGCTGCTGTTCAATGCTCACCCCTAAGTTGCCCTGAGGGCATAACGAGTTGAGCATAATGTGTGGAGGAGCTTGACCTGTCGAGACGAGGCAGACCGGTCAATTACCCCACAAAGGATATTCATCATTGCCTTGCCATTCATCGTCTTGAAATGCACAAATACCTGAATACCTGCTTGTGGTCTTTCCAGTGACTACGACTGCCACCTATAGTCCAAAACGACACATTTGTAGTTGCAACAAGTTGAACTCTGTAAACGAGTTACCTGCCTTTCCTCTCAAACTAATTTTGTGTTGTTTTAAATGCTGGTGCAAGTTGCTTATTTTCCAATTCCTCTCCCAGTGAAAAGACTCAAGTTGGAAAACATCCCAGATGAGCCGGATCCACCCACTGGTCCTTCCCCAAGGCCTAAACCACAGGATGAGCTGGCTAATCGTCTTGACAGCTTGGGCGTACACAAGGTATGGAGTTGTTGAATCAAATTGTTGTATAGTTTCACAGACATCCCCAATATCAATTCCTACATGAACAGGCCTTGCTAAGACAAAACCGATGCAAAGGGAAAACAGGACAAAAACATGGATGCATCACAGCACAAGATGAGAAAGTTGCAGATGATAGGTGGGAACAGGGTCTCAGCGGTTTCTGGTCCACGCCTGAAAGACAGAGCGGCAGACGTTGGCAGGGGACAGGGGGAGCAAGACCAGAATCGAGTCCTCAAGGCCCACAATGTCGCTGTGGTGAAGTAGAAGCATACCTTGAGACTCGGCCTCCTGTTGCGAGAGGGGGTGGGGTGGCAGACCCTTAGATCCTTTGGTCTTGAGGGGAGAAATATTGGAAATAACAGCACCGGTCCACAGTGGGGAGTCATTATGAATGACATTTTGGATAAAGGCCTCACCACAAAAACTTTTTGTTTTTTTTGTTTTTTTTGTATACAAGATCGAGGCTCGTGAAAGAGCTAACATTAATCACACAAAAAGACAAACCGACACACAAAACACAAAAAACAAGGGGAGCGGCAGACAAGATGGGGAGAGAGGGGGAAGGACACAAAAGAGAGGGGGAAGAGGGGGAAGGACACAAACACAACATTTGAGAGCAGGGACATCGGGAGGACTTGGGGGGAGGTGGGAGAGGAATAAAACATATGAACACTGCAAGGACTCTGGGGTGAATTACCGGGGGTAGAAAAGATCAAGGTTTTCGATGGGGGAAGATAAGAGATGGTGGTGAACAGCTGTTTTAAAGACCTGGAGGGAGGAGTGGGATTGAAGGGAGTGGGGGAGTTTGTTCCAGAGGCGGGAGAAAAGGGGAATGAAAGAGTGAAGGTGAGCAGAGAGCCTAGACTTTGGCAGTTTAACCATAAGAGGGTTGCAGGCAGATCTTGTGCGACCTGAAGGAATATTGGGGGGACAGAGCACAGAGAGAGCTGGGGGAGCAAGGCCGGAGAGGAGTCGGTAGAAGACAGAAAGACCACCAACCTGCCTGCGGTGAGTGAGTGAAAGGCCCTCGGTGTTGACTACATCGCAGGAGATTCCAATGATTCTGAAAGCTTTGGCCTCAACAGCGTGAAGCCGAGCAAGGTGTGAGGCAGGAGCACCAGCCCAGAGGGGGGAACAGTATTCCATTGAGCTGCGGATGAAAGCCTTGTATGTGGTGAGGAGCTCAGGTGTGCCAAGGAAGGACTTCGCACGACGGAGGATGCCCAGTCGGCGACTGGCTTTGGAGGCCAGCTTGGAAATGTGGTTTTCCCAAGAAAGATCATGGCAGATAGTGAGACCCAAAAGCTTGAGCGACAGAACTTCTTGGAGAGGATTGTTGAGAAAGTAGATGGGAGGGTTGTCCAGTCGGTCCTTTCGGAGAGGCATTGTAAGAGTGTGAGATTTGTCAGGATTGAAAGACATGTTCCACTTGTTTGACCAGTCTGTGATTTTGTCCAGGTCTGCAGAGAGTGAGGAGGCTGCAGACTGCCGATCTGAGGGATGAGGAATGGAGCGACAGAGAGTAGAGTCGTCAGCAAAGAGATAGAGAGGATTTTCAAGAGAGTCAGAGAGATCATTGATGAAGACCAGAAAAAGCACAGGGCCCAGAACACTACCTTGGGGAACTCCAGCCTGAACAGGAAGAGGAGATGAGAGAAACCCATTCAGGGCCACACGTTGACTACGACCAGAGAGGAAGTCCGCCAGCCATGCGTGGAGATTTCCATGGATACCAAAGGAGGAGAGTTTGGTGAGCAGAGCAGGGTGCCAGACCATATCGAAGGCATGTGAAATGTCAAGGGAGACAGCTCTAATTTCCTGTTTGGCGTTGAGGACCTCCATCCATTGTTGAGAAAGCAGAAGCAGCATGTCCAGAGTAGAGTGACCAGGTCTGAAACCAAATTGATGATCAGAGATCAAGCCATTGGAGAAGAGGAAAGATTTAATATCTGAAGCAATGATGGATTCCATGACTTTGCTGATAATTGGGAGAAGGCTGATTGGTCTGTAGTTGCTGGGATCTGTTTTTGCACCTTTTTTGTGCAAACCGGTGATGTTGGCTGATTTCCAAGCAGATGGCAGATGACCTTGAGCAAAAGAGAGGGTGAAGAGAACAGAAAGAGGGAGTGAAAGAGCAGAAGAACATGATTTTAGGACCCGTGGGCTGATGCCGTCAGGACCTGTTGCAGAATCAGAGTCGAGGGTTGACAGAAACTTTTCCACCTTGTCAGGAGGAAAGGACACAGAGTCCAGGAGCAGCTGGGTACGACTGGGTACGGTGGGTACAGAGAGGGATGGGTTTGGGACACAAGATTTAGAGGCAAACACAGAGTTGAGGCATTCAGCTTTTTCACGTGCGGAGTCTCTGGATGGCACGGAACTTGAGGATGGCATTGGAAATGTCTGGCCTTGTGGAGGATTCTGAGGTGGCAGCCAGTTTGGATATATGATCTGTCCAAAAGAGGTTATGGCTGATAGGTCCAGGAGTTCCAGAGACCATACCTCTCCTCGAGGCCGACAAGAAATAGATTGTTGGATTTTTCAGCCGGTCCTTATGGAGGGAGAAAGAACAAAGTGAGAATATGAGTGGGTGTGAGAATAACCATTCTAGGTGAATGACCAGTCCAGGTGATTTTCTCATCGACAGAGAGGAATGCTTGATACACCAGCTTTCTTGGCAGAAGGGTGAGGGTGAGGATCTATCCAGCAAAAAGTGGACTCATCAGCAAAGTTGGACAATAGTGTTGCGTGGAAGGAGGGGGGGCGGGGGGGGGGGTGGTAGGAGGGCGAGTGGTTCCATAGCTAGTCTGTGGTAAGTGCGGTATGGGCCATGTGTTTTGAATAGGTTAGATTGCCATGTAACAGGGACCTGTCAGAGTAAGTCGTTTGGTACACGTGATGCTGAGGAGGCAGCTTATGTAATTTATAGACATGCTAGACTTTAATTTTGGAGGCATAAACACCTCTCATTTGTCGTTTGGGCTAGGTGAGGATTTTCCATGAGAGAGGCATATACATGCCGCGTTACAAGGCGGTCACGATCTGTCTGGACAGTGTGTGCCAGCCATGGAGGTGCAGTGTGCTGTGGAGACAGAAGTGCCAATGTAAAAAAATTTTTTATTGGTGCGGGACCCTATCTCACGAGGCCAGAGCAGAGAATAAACAGTATTTTACTATAATTCACCAAATGTCCGTCCGTCCGTTCGAAGGTACCGCAAAAACGGCTCAACCGATCGCAACGATATTTTGGATGGGTATTCCTGGGACCCCTGGGAGTAAAATAGGCTATATTGTTTTTCCAATTTTTCCAAGTTTTCCAATTTAACAATTTTCCAGTTATTCCAAACACGATGGAATAATATTTACTGATATGAACAGTGATGTGGCTTTTGTTGAAATTCTACAAATACTGTTTATTCTACGTACCAGGAGAGAGTAGATCGACTCCTGACGAACTCTTCCGATATAAACGTGCGGCTCCGAAGTAACATGGCAGCGTGTGAAAAGCGACTGAGAAACAGGTGTAGCGGCCGTTTCCGTGTTACAGATTCGGCGCGCACTCTTCACACATAAACGTGCGACTGAGAAAGACGTGTAGCGGCCGCTTCCGTTTTGCAGAATTCAATCTTTTTTCAAAATGGGCGCCATGTACTCTTTAGATTTTGATGATTTGCGTGTGATATGATTCAACGGATGTTTATATAAATCGTTGAAAATTTTTTTTAAAGCCTTCAATTTCTGATATTTTGCCTTTTCATTTGGGCCTCCCAATTGAAGCCCCGCCCATAGGGCGGGTACCGTTGCTAGTTTGTAGAATTTCAACAAAAGCCACATCACTGTTCATATCGGTAAATATTATTCCATCGTGTTTGGAATAACTGGAAAATTGTTAAATTGGAAAACTTGGATAAATTGGAAAAACGATATAGCCTATTTTACTCCCAGGGGTCCCAGGAATACCCACCCAAAATATCGTTGCGATCGGTTGAGCCGTTTTTGCGGTACCTTCGAACGGACAGACGGACATTTGGTGAATTATAGTAAGATTATGTGTTGGGAAGCCAACAGATTGACTAAGGCCTGAAGTATCACAAAAGGCTTTGGCTGCAATACCATGGACAAGTGGTCGGTGGACATACACAAAGTCAACTGAAATGGCGGCATATTAAGTCGTTAGACTAGGAAGAAAGAATTGGGATGGATGGATATAAGGGAGTCAAAGTTGGGCGATAAATGCTCCTTCACAGGGTCATGATATTTGAGAGGATGGTAGAGCACACACAGAAACATGGCATTGCTCCAGAGAGGGTACACAGATCCAGAGATAATCTGTCGGTATTAATGGGGGAGGGTGAAGGAAGGGACCAGGCGGAGGGGAGTGAGGGATGGTGGACCAGGAACTCACCATCAGTCGTCATCAGCACCGGCACTGGATCAGTCAAAGTGGTCAATGGAATAACCAGCGAGGGAGGTGAGTTAGTCTGGATAAAGTTTGTGTTAACCAATATCTGGGGATGAGGCAGCTACCTGTAGGGGGAGATCCACGAGAGCTGTTAGAATATGGGAGTTTTTCCTCTGAGGCTTATGGACAAGCCAAAGGGTTGGGTGATGCTCAGAGTTCTGCCAGCAGGCAGGGTGGTTGGGCAACAGGTAAGAGAGTGAAAAGGTGGAGGGGGTGGTGGAAGCGAGGGCAGGGATGTTGGGTGCTTGGGCAGAGGTGGTGAAGGTGCAGCTAGTGGGTATAAGACAGAATGAGATGGGTTTGCGTTGTGAGGGAAGGATGATATTTGCACCTGCATTTATGCTAAAGCATTTTTTTGTTTCACGTTCCATTCCCTCTTATTCAGCTTCACCGTTACCTCTTCACCAAAATGTTATCATTTTGTCAATAATAGCAGCACAGACCTCTATAAGGCCCTGATATGGGTGCGGTATGGTGATGAACTCCCAAATTAGCAGAGACCGCTACTGGCAAACACTTTTGTACTGCAACGGTTAAAAGTGATTAACACTGATGTACGATTCCAACGACGAGCAAATGGTTGCTTCCAACAACTATTGTAATCGTGACAAATTCTCTCTTCCAGACCACCTCTGGAATCTCATCCACACGACTCGCCATGCTGTTTTCAGAGTTGGCTGCCCAGCGTGCTACTCGTACATGCTCTAGGCCAGAGCTTCCGACGACCCGTGCTCGGATAGCTGCGCGGGCAGAGCACCAAGCTGTGAAAGATGCCTACAACGAGAAGGTGCTGTCGAGAGTACGTCGTGCCACCAGAGAATCTCGCTACGCTCCAGTGACGGTTACGCAGAAGACCGGTGTGTAACACAACCTTTAATTGCCATTAGGCCTGAGAGATTGGGTCAGGGAACACCATCTATGTTTTCATGATCATTCTGTGCACAGGAACTGGGCAGAGCCTGAAAAAAACACGTTTTTTTGAAGGAAGTTTGCCGACTCCACATGATGAGACGACGATTTCCACAAAACAACAATCCCCAATTCCTACTCCAAGGTATAATCGTATATCATATTGTTACGGACCAGCATATTCATTTAATTGTGCTTTGAATAAGTGACCTTTGCTGTTAAGTCACCACATGAACAACACGAGGAGAAAAATAAAATGACAGTTTTAGAATCGAGAGAGAGAGAGAGAGAGAGAGAGAAGAGAAGAGAAGAGAAGAGAAGAGAAGAGAGAGAGGAGAGAGAGGAGAGAGAGAGAGAGGGGGGGGGGAGAGAGGGGGAGGGGGGGAGAGAGGGGGAGAGAGAGGGGGGAGGGAGAGAGAGAGAGGGGGGAGGGAGAGAGAGAGGGGGGAGAGAGAGAGGGGGGAGAGAGAGAGAGGGGAGAGAGAGAAGACGAGAGAGAGGACGAGGAGAGCAAGAAGATGTCGACACATTCTCCTGAGCTGTCATGCTCTGTTTCAAGAGGTGCGTATCATTTTAAAACCGACATACCCAGTGAAGGAGGAATCGGGGTCTTCCTGCCTGCGAACCTGGGAAGGTTCAGTGACTCACCTATTCCCTGACCATGACGGATCGACTTCAATGAGGATACCATCGACCAGAGTCACAAGGCCATGCTTGATGACAGAACTGATCTGTTCAGGGAGCTGAGACGTAAAACTGTATGTTCGCTGAGGGCGGACAAGGACGCCTATGTGTGAGGAATCTGTGAAAGGGTAGAGCATCACCCGTGGTCAAATGATTCTCGTCCTGCTTAGAGGAATCCGTGCATTGCATTCCTTCAAGCCTGTCCCTTTGTGGACTGCAATTGGAGCGGAGGGTGGTGGGTTCGTAACAGGGGAGTCTGAAGTGAAGCCTCCCAAGCATGTACCACGTGCAATGTCAATAGCAGACAACATATAAATGAATAACAAGACCCAATCACGTCTCCCACTTGTAATTGGTGGGACTAACCAATCGGCTCTCACCTAATGAGCTACCTTCAATTCCCTCCAATTACATGATCTGCAGGACAGAGCCAATGTGTTCATGTGGCAGATGCTCGTTACAAACAAGTCGTGTAGCATTTACTGTTCTGAGACTCGACCCTCAGTTTGGTCCAGTTTGGAACCTGTTGAAATGCCAATGACTTGTGCAGTGCCAGTGAAGGTGGTTTTGAACACTTATCCTCGGCTGCTTGGTGTGCACGCAGGTCACAGCGAGGAAAGGCAGCATCGCACATATGAGGGGTGTTCAAAAGATGGGGGAACCATTGGAATGGAAATGGGGTGTCTGGGGGGGGGGGGGGTTGGGGGCGTTTGGGGGAGAGAAAAGAGAAAGAGTTGGAATGGAAATCAGTTCTTAGGCATTATTATTGATAAATAATCAACGGAGAATTTGAACGATTTGGATAGTTGGGTTAAGAGTAGGATTTCCAAATTTTACATTAAAGGAGGTGATTACGAGGTGATCTGGTATCCGTTCATGTTTAACCCATGAAGGCAGCTGCCGCAAATTACTCCACCAAGTAAACCATAACTGTGTTACAACTGGGAAAATAAATATTAATATTAACCAGTTTAAGAGAGAATTAGGCCTGTTTTAGCATCTCTGCTGTGCTTCCAGAGTAAGTTTTAACAAATATAACATTCGACAAAACATGAGCACAAACAGATCGACCCAACAAGCATCACGAGGCGACTGATTTCCCAGTTTGCACCCTTTTTGGGGCATCAGGATCAGTGTTGCCCTATGAGCCCAGCTGCACCAAAGGCCTGTCCCAGCACTTCTGAAGGAAAAGATCCCATCTTAATTTTTGAACTCAGTACCGTTAAGGTCCCTCACATGTCCGGGCAGCTGTGGATAATTACGGCCTGTTTTGGGGGGGGCGGTCAGCAGAGGGTAGAAACGAGAGTGTGGTTAGGGTGCTGGGCTTGGGATCCTAGGATCCTGAGTTCGAATCCCGGTCAATCGTTGAATTAACGCCAGGGGGTTAACTCAGCCTGTCATCCTTCCGAGGTCGACAAAATGAGTACCAGGGTACTGGGTCCTTTCTCAAGGAGGTTGGTGGCCGGATTTGCACTCTGGGCGCCGTAAAACACCTCATGCCATAACACACACAGAGGTGTGTGTCGGGATGATGCTGAGGTGTCGTCTATGGACGCAGCAATGACCTGATCCAGCGCATGCTCCCATACGACGATGACGACGAGAAACGAGAGTGGGAACTTTCTTCGAGAGTGGGTATTTTTTGAATTATCAAAGGCATTTGAATCGGCCTTTGGCTTGGTGGAGTCCATAAGCTAACCAAAGGGGCCTGTGGCGATTTGGTTTTGGACCTTTTATTTTATCATGTATACATATGTTTTATTCAAACATATCTGCCATGCTAAACATAAATAATGAGCTTGTGTCCCCTTTTTGTATTAATAGAGGTGTTAGGCAGGGCTGCCCACTTTCAGGTGCTTTATACACCCTATCCCTTGAACCCCTCTTAAACACTCTTCGAAAGTCTTTGACTGGTTTCACTGTTAGAGGTTCAAACCACACTATGAAGACTATTCCCTACGCTGATGATATATGTGTTTGTATCAAAAACCCTGATGCTAAGATGATGCATGCTTTAGCACTTTTTAGCAGAGCCTCATCAGCAAAAATCATCTGGAAAAAACAGAGGCACTGTGGCTTGAATCCCTTACCATAACCCTTTTCTCCCCACCTCTTCCCTCACTGCCGTCTCTCCCCACAAATATCACTTGGAGAAGAGATGGGATCAAATTTTTGGGAGTTTTTCTTGGTCCTGGAGATTTCATCAGGCATAACTGGGAAGGTTTGCCTGAACGCATTGAACTGCTTTTAATAAAATGGAAAGGCCTACTCTGCCAATTGTCTTACCGTGGAAGAGTATTCGTCAAAAACAACCTGGTTACCTCCATTCTGTGGCACAAGGTTTTGGCTCTGCAACACGCTGGGTTAGGCGGCGGAATACAGAAATGTGTCACTCATTTCTTCTGGTCTGGAAAGCATTGGCTACGACCGGAGAGATTGAATTTGCCGATATCTGAGGGTGGTCAAGGACTTGTCAACATAAAATGCCGAATCATGGCTTTTCATCTACGCACGATATGGTCCTTTTTGCATGAGCCTGTTGTGCCTTGGAGGCAACTTGCATGCTGTATTTTGTGCCTTGGAGGCAACTTGCATGTTGTATTTTGTGCCTTGGAGGCAACTTGCATGCTGTATTTTGTGCCTTGAGGCACCTGGCATGCTGTATTTTGTGCCTTGGAGGCAACTTGCATGCTGTATTTTGTGCCTTGGAGGCAACTTGCATGCTGTATTTTGTGCCTTGGAGGCAACTTGCATGTTGTATTTTGGGCCTTGGAGGCAACTTGCATGCTGTATTTTGTGCCTTGGAGGCACCTTGCATGCTGTATTTTGGGCCTTGGAGGCAACTTGCATGCTGTATTTTGTGCCTTGGAGGCACCTTGCATGCTGTATTTTGTGCCTTGGAGGCAACTTGCATGCTGTATTTTGTGCCTTGGAGGCACCTTGCATGCTGTATTTTGTGCCTTGGAGGCAACTTGCATGCTGTATTTTGTGCCTTGGAGGCAACTTGCATGCTATATTTTGTGCCTTGGAGGCAACTTGCATGCTGTATTTTGTGCCTTGGAGGCAACTTGCATGCTGTATTTTGTGCCTTGAGGCACCTGGCATGCTGTATTTTGTGCCTTGGAGGCAACTTGCATGCTGTATTTTGTGCCTTGGAGGCAACTTGCATGCTGTATTTTGTGCCTTGGAGGCACCTTGCATGCTGTATTTTGTGCCTTGGAGGCAACTTGCATGCTGTATTTTGTGCCTTGGAGGCAACTTGCATGCTGTATTTTGTGCCTTGGAGGCAACTTGCATGCTGTATTTTGTGCCTTGGAGGCAACTTGCATGCTGTATTTTGGGCCTTGGAGGCAACTTGTATGCTGTATTTTGTGCCTTGGAGGCACCTTGCATATTGTATTTTGTGCCTTGGAGGCAACTTGCATGCTGTATTTTGTGCCTTGAGGCACCTGGCATGCTGTATTTTGTGCCTTGGAGGCACCTGGCATGCTGTATTTTGTGCCTTGGAGGCAACTTGCATGCTGTATTTTGTGCCTTGGAGGCAACTTGTATGCTGTATTTTGTGCCTTGGAGGCAACTTGCATGCTGTATTTTGTGCCTTGGAGGCACCTTGCATGCTGTATTTTGTGCCTTGGAGGCAACTTGCATGCTGTATTTTGTGCCTTGGAGGCAAGTTGCATGCTGTATTTTGTGCCTTGGAGGCAACTTGCATGCTGTATTTTGTGCCTTGGAGGCAACTTGCATGCTGTATTTTGGGCCTTGGAGGCAACTTGCATGTTGTATTTTGTGCCTTGGAGGCACCTTGCATGTTGTATTTTGTGCCTTGGAGGCAACTTGCATGCTGTATTTTGTGCCTTGGAGGCACCTTGCATGCTGTATTTTGTGCCTTGGAGGCAACTTTTATGCTGTATTTTGTGCCTTGGAGGCAACTTGCATGCTGTATTTTGTGCCTTGGAGGCAACTTGCATGTTGTATTTTGTGCCTTGGAGGCAACTTGCATGCTGTATTTTGTGCCTTGGAGGAAACTTGCATGCTGTATTTTGTGCCTTGGAGGCAACTTGCATGCTGTATTTTGTGCCTTGGAGGCAGCTTGCATGCTGTATTTTGTGCCTTGGAGGCAACTTGCATGTTGTATTTTGTGCCTTGGAGGCAACTTGCATGCTGTATTTTGTGCCTTGGAGGCAACTTGCATGCTGTATTTTGTGCCTTGGAGGCAACTTGCATGCTGTATTTTGTGCCTTGCTTGCATGCTGTATTTCGTAACGTAAAAACGTTACAAAATATTTTGTATTTTGTGCCTTGGAGGCACCTTGCATGCTGTATTTTGTGCCTTGGAGGCAACTTGCATGCTGTATTTTGTGCCTTGGAGGCACCTTGCATGCTGTATTTTGTGCCTTGGAGGCACCTTGCATGCTGTATTTTGTGCCTTGGAGGCAACTTGCATGCTGTATTTTGTGCCTTGAGGCACCTTGCATGCTGTATTTTGTGCCTTGGAGGCAACTTGCACGCTGTATTTTGTGCCTTGGAGGCAACTTGAATGTTGTATTTTGTGCCTTGGAGGCAACTTGCATGCTGTATTTTGTGCCTTGGAGGCAACTTGCATGCTGTATTTTGTGCCTTGGAGGCACCTTGTATGCTGTATTTTGTGCCTTGGAGGCACCTTGTATGCTGTATTTTGTGCCTTGGAGGCAACTTGTATGCTGTATTTTGTGCCTTGGAGGCAACTTGCATGTTGTATTTTGTGCCTTGGAGGCAACTTGCATGCTGTATTTTGTGCCTTAGAGGCAACTTGCATGCTGTATTTTGTGCCTTGGAGGCAACTTGCATGCTGTATTTTGTGCCTTGGAGGCAACTTGTATGCTGTATTTTGTGCCTTGGAGGCAACTTGTATGCTGTATTTTGTGCTTTGGAGGCAACTTGCATGCTGTATTTTGTGCTTTGGAGGCAACTTGCATTCTGTATTTTGTGCTTTGGAGGCAACTTGCATGTTGTATTTTGTGCTTTGGAGGCAACTTGCATGTTGTATTTTGTGCTTTGGAGGCAACTTGCATTCTGTATTTTGTGCTTTGGAGGCAACTTGCATGTTGTATTTTGTGCCTTGGAGGCAACTTGTATGCTGTATTTTGTGCTTTGGAGGCAACTTGCATGCTGTATTTTGTGCCTTGGAGGCAACTTGCATTCTGTATTTTGTGCTTTGGAGGCAACTTGCATGTTGTATTTTGTGCCTTGGAGGCAACTTGTATGCTGTATTTTGTGCTTTGGAGGCAACTTGCATGTTGTATTTTGTGCCTTGGAGGCAACTTGCATTCTGTATTTTGTGCCTTGGAGGCAACTTGCATGCTGTATTTTGTGCCTTGGAGGCAACTTGCATGCTGTATTTTGTGCCTTGGAGGCAACTTGCATGCTGTATTTTGTGCCTTGGAGGCAACTTGCATGCTGTATTTTGTGCCTTGGAGGCAACTTGCATGCTGTATTTTGTGCCTTGGAGGCAACTTGCATGCTGTATTTTGTGCCTTGGAGGCACCTTGCATGCTGTATTTTGTGCCTTGGAGGCAACTTGCATGCTGTATTTTGTGCCTTGGAGGCAACTTGCATGCTGTATTTTGTGCCTTGGAGGCAACTTGCATGCTGTATTTTGTGCCTTGGAGGCACCTTGCATGCTGTATTTTGTGCCTTGGAGGCACCTTGCATGCTGTATTTTGTGCCTTGGAGGCAACTTGCATGCTGTATTTTGTGCCTTGGAGGCAACTTGCATGCTGTATTTTGTGCCTTGGAGGCAACTTGCATGCTGTATTTTGTGCCTTGGAGGCACCTTGCATGCTGTATTTTGTGCCTTGGAGGCAACTTGCATGCTGTATTTTGTGCCTTGGAGGCAACTTGCATGCTGTATTTTGTGCCTTGGAGGCAACTTGCATGCTGTATTTTGTGCCTTGGAGGCAACTTGCATGCTGTATTTTGTGCCTTGGAGGCACCTTGCATGCTGTATTTTGTGCCTTGGAGGCAACTTGCATGCTGTATTTTGTGCCTTGGAGGCAACTTGCATGCTGTATTTTGTGCCTTGGATGCAACTTGCATGCTGTATTTTGTGCCTTGGAGGCAACTTGCATGCTGTATTTTGTGCCTTGGAGGCAACTTGCATGCTGTATTTTGTGCCTTGGAGGCAACTTGCATGCTGTATTTTGTGCCTTGGAGGCAACTTGCATGCTGTATTTTGTGCCTTGGAGGCAACTTGCATGCTGTATTTTGTGCCTTGGAGGCACCTTGCATGCTGTATTTTGTGCCTTGGAGGCACCTTGCATGCTGTATTTTGTGCCTTGGAGGCAACTTGCATGCTGTATTTTGTGCCTTGGAGGCAACTTGCATGCTGTATTTTAGGTCAAGTTGAGAATTTCGGTCATGCTAAGGAGCTCTTCCTAATGGACTTGACGAAGTTTGATTTCTCTTCACTCCCTTCTTTCTATCGAAGGTTGTTAAATGCACGGCAAGCTTTCACAAGCGATCGTACTACGCATGAGAGATCCATGTTTTTTAACGAGCCACTGTTTTACAACTCACTTTTTAAAGGTTTTGATAACAACAGGGCCTTCCTTCAAAAGTTTGTTGATGCATCAATAACTAAAGTGTGCCACCTTAAAAACAATGCCAATGATGAGTTGCTAAGAGTGTTGGAGCCAATACACTTTGGCCGCTCCTTTTCCTCTTCCAGTGGTAACCGTAAACCCTTGTATGTCCAATGTTTAAAAGCTCTTTTCCTCTCCTTGTCTACCCCAGGACCTTGTAAGTGGTCTGCAGTCCTGCCACACACTCCTCCTTTCTCCCCAAACTGGGGATGGTATCATAAAAATCCTGTGCCAAAACGTGCTGGTGATCACCAATGGAGAATCGCACATTGGATGACACCGACAAACTCTCTCATTCACCGCTTTTCACAAACGATAAGTGATCAGTGTCCCTTTTGTGGACGGAGTGAAACCTTGTCCCATGAGTGATCGGTGTCCCTTTTGTGGACGGAGTGAAACCTTGTCCCATGAGTGATCAGTGTCCCTTTTGTGGACAGAGTGAAATCTTGTCCCATGAGTGATCAGTGTCCCTTTTGTGGACAGAGTGAAACCTTGTCCCATGAGTGATCAGTGTCACTTTTGTGGACAGAGTGAAACCTTGTCCCATGAGTGATCAGTGTCACTTTTGTGGACGGAGTGAAACCTTGTCCCATGAGTGATCAGTGTCCCTTTTGTGGACGGAGTGAAACCTTGTCCCATGAGTGATCAGTGTCCCTTTTGTGGACAGAGTGAAACCTTGTCCCATGAGTGATCAGTGTCCCTTTTGTGGACAGAGTGAAACCTTGTCCCATGAGTGATCAGTGTCCCTTTTGTGGACAGAGTGAAATCTTGTCCCATGAGTGATCAGTGTCCCTTTTGTGGACAGAGTGAATATCCTTTGTGGTTTTCTTAGTAGCTTAACGTTTTGTTGTCTATGGGTTCTCCCCTGGTAAAATTTGGTAGCTTAACGTTTTGTTACCCTACGCTCACGAAGCGAAAAGCAGGGTTAAGCATTCAGTTACGTACGTGTGCCGTGTGCCGTACGTGTCTGCATTTTAAAAATACATTTTCTCGGCAACCGTTGGTCCGATTGACATGAAATTTTATCATAGAAGCGCCTCCGCCTATAGAATTGTTTTATTCATAATTATGATGTCATAGGTCACGTGGTACGGACGCCATCTTGGAAAAACGTTACACCTTCATATCTCCCAAACCGCTCAATGGGGGAAAAAAAAGAAACATGGCTCATTGTCAAGTCCTCACCATGGGGAATAAAATATGTTGATGGTGATGTCATCGGTGCCTTAATTATGACGTCATAATTCGACAAGTACAACGCTTGATCTGATCAGTAGGAATAAAACAAAAATTCCTCCAACTATTAGTCCGATGGACACGAAATTTTCAGAATATGTCTGGCTCCTGGAGAATTTTTTAATGATTATAACGTCATAGGTCACGTGGTACAGACGCCATCTTGGGAAAAATTGAAAAATGTTGCACCTCTATTTCTCCAAAACTGCTGCATGGAAAAAATTGAAACATGGCTGATTGTAAAGAACTCCATATGGGGAATAGGTGTTGTTAACGATGACGCCATTGGTGCCATAATTATGACGTCATAATTCGACAAGGACAACGCTTAGTTTGATCAGTTTGAAATGTATTGAGCGTGATCTATGCAACAATTATATGAGAGAATATAAATTTATGATGTCATCGCTCACGTGGTCTGGCAGCCATATTGGATCAAAGAATTAAAATGTTCAAAAACAGAAGAGTTGGCTCGCAATAAGTTGACTGCGCAGGGTAAGTATTCTACGAATACCATCTAGTTGTCTATGGTTTAATCATTCCGAGTTTGAGTCCAACTATTTGCTTGGAATAATATAAATGGGATGAAATTTAAACTTCTTTGACTTGATGTTATCTCTCCCCATGTTCAGTACGCCACCCTTTTCAGATGAAGAATCTTTGAGTCTGTACGCTGATGCAGGCCCAGCAAGTCCCCACACCAACCATTGTCCGGAAGCCGTTCGTTCCCCAAAGGCTTTGGGTGCCTGGAGTATGCTGGAGTCGAGTGAGGAAAGTACAGGTGAGTCACTCCTGTGAAGGTTGCCCATATTTTGTTAATGACGGATGGGTTACACAAAACCTTGCTAATGCACGATCGCAAGTCAGTCGGTGAAAAATAATATTTTAATACCAATTGCTTCCTCGATTTTTGCCTTTTAAGGCCAAATTTGGCCTTTCCGTGAACCCGACTTCACTTTCCACGGTTGGCATGATTGGCTGGAAAGAGTGTTTCCTGAAATGGTATCGACGCTAAGGGATCGTGACTCGTGGTGAAATGGAGCAGAGTGAAGAGCCACCACACCCTTTCTAGTAGGGTCAATATACGAAAAAAAACTCACCTAACCCCCAAAAAAAAAATACAAAAGGTTTTTCAATGGATTCTGGTACCATTGGGCATGCTAAATAACATACTAAAAATCTAGTAACATCTGACTTCCGGAAAGGGGTCATTTTCAAGATGGCGTCCAAAATGGCCGCCGGGAGCTTAAAATGGCCACATCTCAATTATTATTCAACCTAGAAAGGTGGTTTTGGTGTCTAACCCTAGGTTTTAGGGCCCAAGGAATCCAATTGAATCAATAAAATTACCATCAGTTAATTATTTATTGACAAGTCCAAGATGGCATCCCAAGGTGACATCCTGATCCACTAAAATGGCTCTGTCGAATAGTCGTCAACCTAGAGAGATTTTTTCAGTGTGTATACCTAGGTTTAAGGCACCCAGGAAATCATCAAAATTACTTAAATAAGCACAAAGTAATCAGGTAATCCAGTAAGCCAGGTTTACCAGCCCATTAGGCATTTGTTGTCTTATACAGTTAGTCGCTATTCATCGTCATCCTCCGACTCCTCTGGAAGAAACTTGTTATGTGGATTGTCACATTCTTCAAGTTGGCACGGTCCACAGGCAGTAGTACATGGTAGTCCATATCGTCTACAAGAGCAGCGGAGTGTCTTGCAGGCAGTGGAGCAGTTACAATGAATGACCTTCAAGAGACTGTCTGGAGCAGCGTTCATTCTTGACATAAGTGGGACAAACTGATTATCCTGCAGGCTCCACCCCCATTTCATGGCATCCATACCCTCTTCTTTTCCCATCCACGCCATGATCTGGTAGTACGCTCTACGACAGTGAAGTTTGGTAGCAGATTGTGTTGGGGGCAGACGTTCGGGTGTTACAAAAGACGAAGCAGAGACAACCTTCTTGCTGAAGGTGTTATATCGCATTGTTGCAAGGGAATCTTTGCACTTGCCACCAAAGAGGATAGCCATTACTCGGCATCCAAGGTCATCGATCACCTCTGTGGTCTGGTTTGGGATGGTGAATGTGTTGGCACAAGACCGAAGGACAGGGTCTCCTTTTACAAGCTTCTGGAAAGCAGTCTTTTTGCCAACACCAAAAATCCGAGAAGTCATGTCACAACCAGTCATGGCATGGATGAATATCAACTGAGAACACATGTAATGTCCGAGGATTTCTTTTAGACGGTTGATGTCATACACTTTAAAACTGCCATCAGCTTTGGACTTGTCTGATCTGAAATAAAGGCTCTTACTGTCTCCCTGCGCATAGTAAAGGAGTAAGACAAGGAGATCAGTATCTTCTCCAATCAGTGTAGTGGTGTGTAGAAGAGATGCCTCCACTGCAGCCTTTACTATATCTACGTCAGCATCTCCAGGTGCATTGACCACAGTGCAATACCTTTCTCTCAGTTCATCACTTATCATCCCGATCAGTCTCTGTTTATTGATATCTCTTGACAGGACCTCCTCCTTCTTGCCTGAGAACTTTGTCTCAGCAGTGAAGCTGACAATGGGATGAATATTGTGTCCTCTTCTCTGATGTGTGTTGTCTTTAATGGACGGCCCTTCCTCATAGCCATCAAAGACAATGGTCGTAGTTGAACCATAATGCTGGATGGTGAAGTCAGCATACGACTGCGCTATTTCACCATAGCTTTCTCCACTCTTCCATGGTATTCTGTGAAGGAGTGAACCTCCATCAAGGACGTGGATCTCCGTTTCTGGTACAGAATCTAGGATGGCATCACTTGCATGATCACAGATCGCGTGAGCTAGTTGTGGCTTATCAGCCTTTCGGAAGACGTTTCTGGCTTCAAAGAGGGCAGGAGGGAAAGGACTGAGCTCATAACTCATAACCTCCTGCAATGATAGCTCTCCAGTTTATAGGATGACGATGAATAGCGACTAACTGTATAAGACAACAAATGCCTAATGGGCTGGTAAACCTGGCTTACTGGATTACCTGATTACTTTGTGCTTATTTAAGTAATTTTGATGATTTCCTGGGTGCCTTAAACCTAGGTATACACACTGAAAATATCTCTCTCGGTTGACTACTATTCGACAGAGCCATTTTAGTGGATCAGGATGTCACCTTGGGATGCCATCTTGGACTTGTCAATAAATAATTAACTGATGGTAATTTTATTGATTCAATTGGATTCCTTGGGCCCTAAAACCTAGGGTTAGACACCAAAACCACCTTTCTAGGTTGAATAATAATTGAGATATGGCCATTTTAAGCTCCCGGCGGCCATCTTGGACGCCATCTTGGAAATGACCCCTTTCCGGAAATCAGATGTTACTATATTTTTAGTATGTTATTTAGCATGCCCAATGGTACCAGAATCCATTGAAAAACCTCTTGTATCAATTTTTTGGGGGTTCAACCATATATTGACCCCTCTATTCAGGACAAGTCAAGGTTCCTGGAAAATTATCCATGGATTCCTGGCGATGCAGACCTCGAGTGGTGGCACTTCGTATTTGCCGTTGTCGTCGTTTGTATGCAGCACGTGGCTATGGGTTGGCATCAGCTGTCACAGCGGGTGCCCTGGTGCTGTGGTGCCGTGGTGCCATGGTGCCCTGGTGCCATGGTGCCGTGGTGCCCTGGTGCTGTGGTGCCGTGGTGCCGTGGTGCTGTGGTGCTGTGGTGCCGCTGATGCTAGGCCCCAATGAAACGTTGGAGCAGGAATTCGTAACCTGTTCAGGTGCTGGTGAGAGTACGCCTCCTCTTCGGGAAGGCCGCCGTGGGGTCTTTAACGTGGGGTCTTTAACGTCCTGTAGCGGTTACCGCTGGATGCACACAATCGCCTTGCACCGGCCAGAACACGGCCAGACGCGCCTCTCCCGGGCATGCCCGGACTCACTGTTCCCGGGCACGCCCGAACCTCCCGGGCACGCCCGGTCTCGTCTTTCCCGGGCATGCCCGCTCTCGCCTTTCCAGGGCTCGCCCAGAGCGTCCGGGCATGCCCGCTATCGCCTTTTCAGGGCTCGCCCAGAGCGTCCGGGCATGCCCGCCACTGCCACACCCAGGCCCCGCTGGCACCTTTCGCCGTGCCTGAACGGCGTTTCGACCACGTCCACGTGGACCTGGTGGGTCCCCTGCCCCCCTCGCAGGGGTTCACCCACCTGCTCACCATGGTGGACAGGACCACCAGGTGGCCGGAGGCTGTGGCCCTCGCCTCCACCACCACCGCCGACGTGGCGCAGGCGTTCATCGCCACCTGGGTCGCGCGCTTCGGCGCACCAGCGGACATCTCGTCCGACCGCGGCCCACAGTTCACGTCTGAGCTTTGGGGCGCGGTCGCCCTTTCGTTGGGGGTCACGCTGCACCGCACCACGGCCTACCACCCCCAAGCCAACGGGTTGTGCGAGCGGTTTCACCGCTCCATGAAGGCCGCACACATGGCCGGCCTTCAGGACGACGGTTGGGCCGACCGGCTGCCGTGGGTCCTTTTGGGCCTTCGCATGGCCCCCAAGGAAGACCTCCAGGCGTCCGCCGCCGAGCTCATCTACGGCCAGCCGCTCCGCGTCCCGGGCGAATTCGTGCCCGACGCTACCAGTCCCTGGTCCGCCGCTCGCCAGCGCTCGGACCTCCAGGAGGCTGCCCGACGATTTGCCCCCATGCCGACGTCCCGCCACGGTGGCCCCCAGTCCTACGTCCCCCCGGCGCTTCGCACAGCGGAGTACGTCTTTGTGCATCATGACGCGCACCGGGGGCCTCTCCGGCCGCCGTACGACGGGCCCTTCCGGGTCCTGCGACGGGGCGACAAGTCTTTCATCGTCGACTTCGGCGGCCGGCCGGACCGGATTTCTGTGGACCGCCTCAAACCGGCGCACATGGACGTCGACCGACCACCACGGTTGGCCCTTCCTCCGCGGCGAGGCCGCCCCCCATCCACAGTTCCCCCCGCTCGACCACCCACCACCACGTCGGACCCCTCCCCACGACCCTCCAGGGGTCGCTTCGGCCGGGTCATCCGGGCCCCCCTTAAATTGACCCTGCCGGTGCAGGTCGATTCTGGAGGGGCGTGTGTAGCGGTTACCGCTGGATGCACACAATCGCCTTGCACCGGCCAGAACACGGCCAGACGCGCCTCTCCCGGGCATGCCCGGACTCACTGTTCCCGGGCACGCCCGAACCTCCCGGGCACGCCCGGTCTCGTCTTTCCCGGGCATGCCCGCTCTCGCCTTTCCAGGGCTCGCCCAGAGCGTCCGGGCATGCCCGCTATCGCCTTTCCAGGGCTCGCCCAGAGCCGCCGGGCATGCCCGCTCTCGCCTTTCCAGGGCTTGCCCAGAGCGCCCGGGCACGCCCAGCCTCGACTTGCCAGGCCGCAGCCAAACACGCCCGGGCAGGTCCAGACTCGCCTTTCCAAGGCTCGCCCTTGATACCCGGGCATGCCCGGTATAGCTTTTGCCGGGCAAACTTCCCGACATAAATGTGTATATATATTGCTGCCCGATAAACGGGCTTGTCAGAATACCTGAGCTGTTTTGTTTCAATAAAGCAACTCGGACGAATTCCGTCTTTGGTCACGTCAATTCTTTCGACTCGCGTTGGAGCGCAGTTCCTTCAGTCCAACCAATGCTGGCAGACGGAACACCAAGTTTAACGTCCGTCTTGCGGACGACACTGACATTGATGCCTCACCCCGCAAGACACCTTACAAGTGACGGTGCGTACCTATTGGACGTCCTTCCAGTCGACACCTGCTTTAGACGAAGTTTTACCTGAGACGGCATGGTCAGATCAAAGACGAGAGTTGCATTTCCTGAGACGGCATGGTCAGATCAAAGACGAGAGTTGCATTTACCACCTGAGATTAAGATTGTGATCCATGATTTGGTGTTTTACATTCAGAGACCAGAGGGCGCCATGATGTCTGCAATCGGAATAACTGTTACATATCCGGGTATTACTAATCACATCTGTGTATAAAAATACAAACACAAAGAGTTTCAATGCGATGTATCCATTTCTTATTCAATGCGATGTATCCATTTCTTAGTCAATGCGATGTATCCATACCTTATTCAATGCGACGTATCCATTTCTTATTCAATGCGATGTATCCATTCCTTATTCAATGCGATGTATCCATTTCTTATTCAATGCGATGTATCCATTTCTTATTCAATGCGATGTATCCATTTCTTAGTCAATGCGATGTATCCATTCCTTATACAATGCGACGTATCCATTCCTTATTCAATGCGATGTATCCATTCCTTATTCAATGCGATGTATCCATTCCTTATTCAATGCGATGTATCCATTTCTTATTCAATGCAATGTATCCATTCCTTATTCAATGCGATGTATCCATTTCTTATTCAATGCAATGTATCCATTTCTTATTCAATGCGATGTATCCATTCCTTATTCAATGCGATGTATCCATTCCTTCTTCAATGCGATGTATCCATTCCTTATTCAATGCGATGCATCCATTCCTTATTCAATGCGATGTATCCATTTCTTATTCAATGCGATGTATCCATTCCTTATTCAATGCGATGTATCCATTCCTTATTCAATGCGATGTATCCATTCCTTATTCAATGCGATGTATCCATTCCTTATTCAATGCGATGTATCCATTTCTTATTCAATGCGATGTATCCATTCCTTATTCAATGCGATGTATCCATTCCTTCTTCAATGCGATGTATCCATTCCTTATTCAATGCGATGTATCCATTCCTTATTCAATGCGATGTATCCATTCCTTATTCAATGCGATGTATCCATTTCTTATTCAATGCGATGTATCCATTCCTTATTCAATGCGATGTATCCATTCCTTATTCAATGCGATGTATCCATTCCTTCTTCAATGCGATGTATCCATTCCTTATTCAATGCGATGTATCCATTCCTTATTCAATGCGATGTATCCATTCCTTATTCAATGCGATGTATCCATTCCTTATTCAATGCGATGTATCCATTCCTTCTTCAATGCGATGTATCCATTCCTTATTCAATGCGATGTATCCATTCCTTATTCAATGCGATGTATCCATTCCTTATTCAATGCGATGTATCCATTCCTTATTCAATGCGATGTATCCATTCCTTCTTCAATGCGATGTATCCATTCCTTATTCAATGCGATGTATCCATTCCTTATTCAATGCGATGTATCCATTCCTTATTCAATGCGATGTATCCATTCCTTATTCAATGCGATGTATCCATTTCTTATTCAATGCGATGTATCCATTCCTTATTCAATGCGATGTATCCATTCCTTATTCAATGCGATGTATCCATTCCTTATTCAATGCGATGTATCCATTCCTTATTCAATGCGATGTATCCATTTCTTATTCAATGCGATGTATCCATTCCTTATTCAATGCGATGTATCCATTCCTTATTCAATGCGATGTATCCATTCCTTATTCAATGCGATGTATCCATTCCTTATTCAATGCGATGTATCCATTTCTTATTCAATGCGATGTATCCATTTCTTATTCAATGCGATGTATCCATTCCTTATTCAATGCGATGTATCCATTCCTTATTCAATGCGATGTATCCATTCCTTATTCAATGCGATGTATCCATTCCTTATTCAATGCGATGTATCCATTTCTTATTCAATGCGATGTATCCATTCCTTATTCAATGCGATGTATCCATTCCTTATTCAATGTGATGTATCCATTCCTTATTCAATGCGATGTATCCATTCCTTATTCAATGCGATGTATCCATTCCTTATTCAATGCGATGTATCCATTTCTTATTCAATGCGATGTATCCATTTCTTATTCAATGCGATGTATCCATTCCTTATTCAATGCGATGTATCCATTTCTTATTCAATGCGATGTATCCATTTCTTATTCAATGCGATGTATCCATTTCTTATTCAATGTGATGTATCCATTCCTTATTCAATGCGATGTATCCATTTCTTATTCAATGCGATGTATCCATTCCTTATTCAATGCAATGTATCCATTCCTTATTCAATGCGATGTATCCATTTCTTATTCAATGCGATGTATCCATTTCTTATTAAATGCGATGTATCCATTTCTTAGTCAATGCGATGTATCCATTCCTTATTCAATGCGATGTATCCATTTCTTATTCAATGTGATGTATCCATTTCTTATTCAATGCGATGATTCCATTTCTTATTCAATGCGATGTATCCATTTCTTATTCAATGCGATGTGTCCATTTCTTATTCAATGCGATGTATCCATTCCTTATTCAATGCGATGTATCCATTTCTTATTCAATCCGATGTATCCATTCCTTATTCAATGTGATGTATCCATTTCTTATTCAATGCGATGTATCCATTTCTTATTCAATGCGATGTATCCATTTCTTATTCAATGCGATGTATCCATTTCTTAGTCAATGCGATGTATCCATTTCTTATTCAATGCGATGTATCCATTCCTTATTCAATGCGATGTATCCATTTCTTATTCAATGCGATGTATCCATTCCTTATTCAATGCGATGTATCCATTCCTTATTCAATGCGATGTATCCATTCCTTATTCAATGCGATGTATCCATTCCTTATTCAATGCGATGTATCCATTCCTTATTCAATGCGATGTATCCATTCCTTATTCAATGCGATGTATCCATTTCTTATTCAATGCGATGTATCCATTTCTTATTCAATGCGATGTATCCATTTCTTATTCAATGCGATGTATCCATTTCTTATTCAATGCGATGTATCCATTCCTTATTCAATGCGATGTATCCATTTCTTATTCAATGCGATGTATCCATTTCTTATTCAATGCGATGTATCCATTTCTTATTCAATGCGATGTATCCATTTCTTATTCAATGCGATGTATCCATTCCTTATTCAATGCGATGTATCCATTTCTTATTCAATGCGATGTATCCATTTCTTATTCAATGCGATGTATCCATTTCTTAGTCAATGCGATGTATCCATTTCTTATTCAATGCGACGTATCCATTTCTTATTCAATGCGATGTATCCATTTCTTATTCAATGCGATGTATCCATTTCTTATTCAATGCGATGTATCCATTTCTTATTCAATGCGATGTATCCATTCCTTATTCAATGCGATGTATCCATTTCTTAGTCAATGCGATGTATCCATTTCTTATTCAATGCGATGTATCCATTTCTTATTCAATGCGATGTATCCATTTCTTATTCAATGCGATGTATCCATTTCTTAGTCAATGCGATGTATCCATTTCTTATTCAATGCGATGTATCCATTCCTTATTCAATGTGATGTATCCATTTCTTATTCAATGCGATGTATCCATTTCTTATTCAATGCAATGTATCCATTTCTTCGTCAATGCGATGTATCCATTTCTTATTCAATGCGACGTATCCATTTCTTATTCAATGCGATGTATCCATTTCTTATTCAATGCGACGTATCCATTTCTTATTCAATGCGACGTATCCATTTCTTATTCAATGCGATGTATCCATTTCTTAATCAATGCGATGTATCCATTCCTTATTCAATGCGATGTATCCATTTCTTATTCAATGTGATGTATCCATTCCTTATTCAATGCGATGTATCCATTCCTTATTCAATGCGATGTATCCATTTCTTATTCAATGCGATGTATCCATTCCTTATTCAATGCGATGTATCCATTTCTTATTCAATGCGATGTATCCATTTCTTATTCAATGCGATGTATCCATTTCTTATTCAATGCGATGTATCCATTTCTTAGTCAATGCGATGTATCCATTTCTTATTCAATGCGATGTATCCATTTCTTATTCAATGCGATGTATCCATTCCTTATTCAATGTGATGTATCCATTTCTTATTCAATGCGATGTATCCATTTCTTATTCAATGCAATGTATCCATTTCTTCGTCAATGCGATGTATCCATTTCTTATTCAATGCGACGTATCCATTTCTTATTCAATGCGATGTATCCATTTCTTAATCAATGCGATGTATCCATTCCTTATTCAATGCGATGTATCCATTTCTTATTCAATGTGATGTATCCATTCCTTATTCAATGCGATGTATCCATTCCTTATTCAATGCGATGTATCCATTTCTTATTCAATGCGATGTATCCATTCCTTATTCAATGCGATGTATCCACTTCTTATTCAATGTGATGTATCCATTCCTTATTCAATGCGATGTATCCATTTCTTATTCAATGCGATGTATCCATTCCTTGTTCAATGCGATGTATCCATTTCTTATTCAATGCGATGTATCCATTCCTTATTCAATGCGATGTATCCATTCCTTATTCAATGCGATGTATCCATTCCTTATTCAATGCGATGTATCCATTCCTTATTCAATGCGATGTATCCATTCTTATTCAATGCGATGTATCCATTCCTTTTATTCAATGCGATGTATCCATTCCTTATTCAATGCGATGTATCCATTCCTTATTCAATGCGATGTATCCATTCTTATTCAATGCGATGTATCCATTCCTTTTATTCAATGCGATGTATCCATTCCTTATTCAATGCGATGTATCCATTCCTTATTCAATGCGATGTATCCATTTCTTGTTCAATGCGATGTATACATTTCTTATTCAATGCGATGTATACATTTTTTCCGGTCGTTTTCCGTTTTCCGGTATACGTTTTCATTGAAACGTATACCGGACGATTGAAAAATCCAACGCAAAATTGAAATGTATACGTTTTCCGGTCCGGTCGTGAGAGGACGCTGGCGTCGTTTGCTCGCCGCTTCTCTGACTGGACCATTGTCCGTGTCTTGCTTTCCTGGTGGTCGTGGCGGATTTATGGCCATTGAGTCTTCCTCTGCGCGGTCCCGGCTCTGCTCTGCTGCTCCGGGCTTCACCTGCTCGGCTCCATCGCTGTTTCCTCGGGCCCACTCCCGTTGGTTGTGTCGATTGTTTCGCCTCCTCACCCTTGGCCGCGTGCTCGCTTTGCCTTCGCTCCTGCTGGCATGGCTCTGCGGTACTCTGCCGCAAGGCTTCTCCTGCTTAAAACCCGCTCCACCCCATCATGCATCTCTGCAATCAGATCGAATGGACTCCTGCGTCGACCCAGGTACATTCACCGTGGCTCCGGTCGTAAGTTTGTTTATTTACAATCAGGTCACTCCATCCCCATCCTCTGGTCGGCTCAGCGCACTCCCACTCATCGTCCCAACACACCTGGTCACAACAACGCACAAAATCGCACCTCCTGTCTGCGAACCCTGGCCAAATCACCTGGATTCATACCCGCCGTACAAAACAACATCAAGCTCACCCTGTTCAATACCCGGTCCCTCAACAACAAATGCCTCATCCTGAACGACTACATCCTGGAAAATAAACTGGACTTTCTCTGTCTCACTGAGACCTGGCAACAACCACTGGACTACTACACGCTCAACCTCACCACACCCAATGGATATTCTTACATCAATAAACCACGCTCGGAGGGCCGAGGTGGTGGAATTGCCGTTATTCACCGACAAGACATCAAGACCAACCTCATCTCCATCTCATCTGCTCCATCATTTGAACACCTGGCTTTTAAACTCTCTGGTCACACACAGTCAGTCATGGCTGTTGTCTACCGCCCTCCCAAACCACACCCATCATTCCTGTCTGACTTCTCCTACTTTCTGACCCAGCTATGTTCCCTCTCCCCCTCAATCCTCCTCCTTGGTGATTTCAATATCCACATGGACTCCACTGACTCCACGCTAACCACTGACTTCACTGATTTACTCACCTGCTTTAACCTCACTCAACATGTCAACTTTCCTACCCATAACCGTGGTCACATTTTGGACCTTGTCTGCTCTACTGGACTAATTTTGCACCATCTCTCTGGCTCCGACCTCACTCTCTCTGACCACCTAGCCATCACTCTGACCATCAACATCCCCACCCCAGCACCAAGGCATTATCGCACTATCAACTTCCGTAAGCTAAACGCTTTTTCACCTGCCTCATTCTCATCGACCCTCTCTGAAAAAATGTCCACTTCTCCCTTCGTTGACCTCCACACCCCTTCTGACCTCACTGACTACTACAACCACACTCTCTCTTCCTGCCTTGACCAAATTGCGCCTATAAAAACCAAAACAGTTTCTTTCACCCATTCTGCTCCCTGGTTTACCCCTGAGCTCCGCCTAATGAAAACTCGTGCTCGCCAACTTGAAAGACTCCGCAATAAAACAGGTCTCACAGTTCACTCCCAGGCCTACAAGGACCACATACAACACTATAAAGATGCCCTCTCCCGCGCCCGCTCCGCCTACTACTCTCAAATTATCCACTCTGGCTCCGGAAACCCAAAAGCACTCTTCTCTACAATAAACAAACTCCTCAGCCCCCTGAACACCACCACCCAGTCATTCACAATAGATAACTGCATCTCCTTCCTTTCATTCTTCCAACGCAAAATTGAAAACATCTACAACAGCTTGACCACCGCCGCACCCGCTCCCCCTCAAACCACCTGCCCCCCCTTATCCTGCCATCCCCTGTCTCAATTCTCCCCAGTCTCCCCTACTGACCTCTCTGAACTCCTCATCGGAATGAAAACTGCCACCTGCACTCTTGACCCCATCCCCTCCAGCTTTGTCAAGGCCTCCCTTCCTGCTCTTTCTCCACTTATCATTGCAACAATAAACTCCTCCCTGTCTACAGGCATCGTCCCACCATCCCTCAAAATTGCTGCTGTTACCCCCATTCTGAAAAAACCTGGACTAAACCCTGACACCCTAAATAACTTCAGACCCATCTCCAACCTACCCTTTCTGTCAAAGGTTTTGGAACGCGCTGTAGCCACTCAACTCAAGCATCACCTCTCTGCCAATAACCTGTATGAAACATTCCAATCCGGATTCCGGTCCAACCACAGTACTGAAACTGCTCTCCTCAAAATCACCAACGACCTTCTCCTCTCCTCTGATGCTGGCAACCTCAACATTCTCATCCTCCTCGACCTCAGCGCTGCCTTTGACACCATCGATCACACCATCCTCCTCACCCGACTTGAAACCACCTTTAACATTACCGGCACTGCCCTCTCTTGGATTAAATCATACCTCTCTGACAGACGTCAGTTCATCTCCATCAATAACTGCAAATCCCCCACTGCTCCCCTCCCCCAAGGTGTCCCCCAAGGTTCAGTTCTTGGCCCCCTCCTCTTTATCCTTTACCTGTCCCCCCTCGGTCACTTAATCTGCCGTCATGGTCTCCAATTCCACTGCTTCGCCGATGACATCCAGCTTTTCATCTCCACCAAGTCCATCTCCACCGCCACCCACTCTATCCTGACAAACTGCATCACTGAAATAAAATCCTGGCTTCAAATCAACTTCCTCAAACTTAACTGTGATAAATCTGAAATAATCATCATTGGCCCAAAAACGCTCACCAAGTCCACCCATAACTTTGCCCTCAACATCGACGGTTTCCCAGTGTCCACCTCCCCTCACATCCGGAATCTTGGCATCATCTTTGACCAAACCCTCTCCTTCGACAAATACACTAAACAGATCACAAAGACAGCCTTCTTCCACCTGAAAAACATCGCCCGTCTCCGTCCATCCCTCTCCTCTGTGGCTGCAGAAACCCTCATCCACGCCTTCATCACTTCCCGTCTGGACTACTGCAATAGCCTCCTTTATGGTTCACCCTCAACAATCACCAATAAACTCCAATACATTCAGAACTCCGCTGCCCGTCTACTCACCCATTCCCGGACCCGTGACCACATCACCCCCGTCCTTTACAAGCTTCACTGGCTCCCCATCTCCCAGAGAATCCAGTACAAAATCCTCCTCTTGACCTACAAAGCCCTCCATAACCTGGCCCCATCCTACCTGGCTGACCTCCTCTCCAGACACACTCCCACCCGCAACCTCCGCTCTGCTGGTACCAACCTCCTGACCCCCCCCCCATCCGGACCAAATTTAGATCCTGGGGGGACAGGGCCTTCTCCATCGCTGCTCCCACCCTCTGGAACTCGCTACCTCACACCATCAGAGACTCCTCCTCACTCACCACATTCAAAACATCACTCAAGACCCACCTGTTCAACACTGCATTCAACATTTAACCCACAGCATCTAACCCCTGACTATCTCCTCTCCTTCTCCCTCCTTTGTGCTTTGAATATTTCCCTATTGATTCTTCTTTTTTTGCAATTGTCTTTATGTTTTGCTATGCGTTATGTTTTGCACTCTGTCAAAGCGTCTTTGGGCTTCCTGAAAAGCGCTATATAAAATAAATGCATTATTATTATTATTATTACATTTCTTATTCAATGCGATGTATCCATTTCTTACGATGAAATCGGCAGTTTGATTCCAAAATCACTGATGTGTTTTTAACATCCAACCTGACTATCCCACTATATTTACCCTCACCTGTGGAGAAGCTATTGCATTTGAGTCCGTTTGTTACTTGGCCCAAAAAAAATTTTTGCAAGGATGTTGATCACTCCGGTTTTTGTTTGTGTGTTTGTTTGTCCGCTCACTTATACTTGCCTACAGGTCACAATTTTAAACCGAGCTTCACGAAACTTCACCAAATGGTAGAGTTCGTGGTCCGACAAAATCCTATTTTTTTTGAGGTCAAAAGGTCAACATAGGGCAAAGGTCAACCACTTTTTTTTTAATTTCTAAAATCCTCAATTTTCATCCAATTGACTTTAAATTTTAATAGGATTTACATAGCTTATTGAATTCAACCACCAACTATTTTTGAGATCAGCGTAGGCCAAAAGGTCAACATAGGCCAAAGGTCAACCACTTTTTCCGAATTTCTAAAATCCTCAATTTTCATCCCATTGACTTGAAATTTGAATGGGATTTTCATATCAGCGAACTGAATTCAACCACAAACTATTTTTGAGATCAGCGTAGGCCAAAAGCTCAACATAGGCCAAAGGTCAAGGTCATGGCCATCTGAAACACATGAAACACCTATTAGGCCGAAATTAGAAGATGTATCAACCAAATGTGTTCTGCATAACCATTCGATCATGTAAAACACTTGATGGGTCACATTTTCCAAATTACCAAATTGCTGTTTCCATGGCAACTATTGTTTGTTTGGATTCCGCAAGTATAGTGCTAAGCACGACATCTTTCTTGTTTGTTTATTTACAAAGTCAATCAAATGATCAATGGACTAAATAAGGACTTGCTATTTCACGATTTAACAGGTGCAAGAGGTTCAGTATTTCTCACCTTCACAATGTCTGGATTCCCCTTCCCATCTCTCCCTCTCTTTTCTTTTTCACCAGATTCTCTGATTCAAGAGCTGACGGCAAGTGTCGAGAGGAAGTTGAGCACTTCTGCAAGTGTTGTAACTTCCACTCCTTCTCGACCTCCTCATCTACCAAAGCCACAACCGGCCAAGCGGCTCCAGGTAACACATTTTAATCCATTAAAAACTCGGATTGCATCACCCGTTAACCGCTGCTTGTTACCTCCGTCACCAAAGGTGGATGGAGGTTATGTTTTCATCCCTGTCTGTCTGTTTGTCTGTCCGTTTGTCTGTCCGTTTGTGAACAAAATATCTCAAAAGGTTGTAGACGGATTCGGACGAAATTTGGCAGAGATGTAGCGTATGTCACAAGGACGAAATGATTAGATTTTGGTGAAGATCCGGATTCGGATTCGGCTACTGGAATGTTTTAAGTGATTCTTCACCATTGGAAGATCGGGTGACAAACGATACATAGCAGGATATCTCGAAAAGTTGTGGACGGATTTGGACGAAACTTGGTGGACCGGTTGGGTGTCTGACAAGGACGATTCGATTCGATTTTGGTGAAGATCTGAATATGGATTCGGATATGAGAATTATTTAATTTTTTAAGTGACTTCACCATTGGGAGATCGGGCCAAAAACTATACTTAGCAGGATATCTCAAAAAGTTGTGGACGGATTTGGACGAAACTTGGTGGACCGGTTGGGTGTCTGACAAGGAAGATTCGATTTCATTTTGGTGAAGGTCTGAATATGGATTCGGATATGAGAATTATTTAATTTTTTAAGTGACTTCACCATTTGGAGATCGGGCCAAAAACGATACATAGCGGGATCTCTCAAA
The DNA here is from genome assembly GCF_964187855.1 of Myxine glutinosa. Classification (NCBI taxonomy): domain Eukaryota; kingdom Metazoa; phylum Chordata; class Myxini; order Myxiniformes; family Myxinidae; genus Myxine; species Myxine glutinosa. Next base: position 102,286,688 of record NC_136265.1, read on the forward strand.
AAGGTTATGGACGGATTTGGACGAAACTTGTTGGACCGGTTGAGTGTCTGACAAGGAAGAATCGATTCAATTTTGGTGACGATCCGGATCCGGATCCAGCTAGTATAAATTTTTAAGTGATTCTTCGCCATTGAGTGATATGGCCAACCAGGCGGAGGTTTGCTCTCTACTGAGCGCCATTCTAGTTTTGGGAAATGTTATTACCTTACTCTACGTTAATCTTCTATTCAGTGTTTGGCTTCAAAAACGAAGTTTTCTCAAAGATCGGCGACATTAACGGCAAAGTGTGAATTCGAATTCCATTAACTGGGAATGAATAGTTCTGATTTTCATGGAATTTCCTTCTTGCATCCTTCTGTAAGGGGTTTCTGTTTGTATTGTGAAAATGTTGATCATTTTGGAAGTCCCACAAGAGCAATGTTAAGGAGCTGCATTCCATCCGGATGCTAACGTCACCGCACACGTGGCACGTACGGATTTTAAGGTTTGTGCGCTTCATCGTGATCATTCATCCGTCTCATCCTGTTTCCTCATAGGTCGTAGATTACGAGTTGCAAACTCTACTGGAGGAGCTGGATGAGGTGGACTCCACTCGTGGCACTGCCTAAGATATGACCTGGATGTCTAAACTAGGCCGAAGTGAAACGTTGAAATTCCGTTCAACTTTGTGTCCGTTGGAGATGATTGCAGCAGTGACTGAGAGCCGGTGATTGCACTCGTATTGTACTAAGTGCCTTCTCTTTAATGTGCCCTTTTAATTTGGTGGTGCTCTACAGCGGGTTTCAATCCATCTTTGTAGCACACCTTGATTTATCGTGCTTTACATTTTGAGCCATAAAATGACCTCTGTGTGCCGGTGGGGCGTAAGGTGCATATCCCATTCAGTGGGCCATCATTGCGGACTAGGCCACCATTGCGGACTGGGCCACCATTGCGGACTGGGCCATCATTGTGGACTTGGCCATCATTGCAGACTTGGCCATCATTGCGGACTAGGCCACCATTGTGGACTGGGCCATCATTGTGGACTGGGCCATCATTGCGGACTGGGCCATCATTGCGGACTGGGCCATCATTGCGGACTGGGCCATCATTGCGGACTGGGCCATCATTGCGGACTAGGCAACCATTGCGGACTAGGCCATCATTGCGGACTGGGCCATTATTGCGGACTTGGCCATCTTTGTGGACTTCGCCATCATTGCGGACTAGGCCACCATTGTGGACTAGGCCGCCAGTGTAAGACTTGGCCATCATTGCGGACTCGGCCACCATTGCGGACTAGGCCACCATTGTGGACTAGGCCGCCACTGTAAGACCTGGCCATTATTGTGGACTTGGCCCTCATTGTGGACTAGGCCACCATTGCGGACTAGGCCTCCAGTGTAAGACTATATGTACTGTGATAACATTTCAGCAATGAGAGTAAATATTGCCAGGCCCATAGTCAGGACTGGTTATTGCGGCAACTCAAATCACTCACTCTGGTCATGCACAACTGAGCAACCCATGGGATTGGTACTCGTAGTTTGGTTTTCTGACGAATGAAATTGAAACCTGATCAGATTTACAGGAAATTACCTTTTTGTCTCGTTATTCCTTCATTTTGGAAGTTTGTTTGCTTTGTTTTCCTGCTCACTGATGTTTGCTCAACTCTATTGTTTAAATGTACCATTTGCTAGAAAAGGCCAACTTTCTGCAATAAATGCACTCGCATCTTGTATATTTGTACAGTATATATGAGTGTGTGTACACTGTACAGTACATATATAATATATAATATATATATATATTTATATAAATATATATATATAAATATGTGTGTACTGTACACACACTCATATGTCAGGAAAAAAAAAACCTTAAAAATAAAAAATAAATAACCATGTAGGAATGAAATTCCCCAAAAAACAACTGAACAACTGAACAAGTTAGGAAGGAATGATAAGGAATGACACAACAATACAACACCACAATCCTTTTACGGATTACCATCACGGCATCGGCGATTTCGTCATATATGTAACAATTGTACGAAGATGTCTATGTTAGAGGTAGTTGTAGATTTGTAGTGTGAGTTGGTGTAACTGTGTATTTGTCAAAATGTGTAAAAATATCAAAATATGTTGTGATGGCAATCCGTAAAACGATTGTGGTGTTGTATTGTGGTGTCATTCCTACATTCCCATTCATTGCTTGTATTTTTGGGGATTTCATCCCTCCATGTTTTAAAATATCTTTTCAATGTTTTTTTCTGTCTTGTTTAACTATATTTTTCCGGATGTGGATGCCAATGACGTCATCATCTGGTAAATTATTCTGAGGGAAGTTTACATGGTGAACCACCAACCTCCACCCTCCCTCGACGATGTATCTCATACAAATCCCTTCCCTATTCCCCCTTCATATTTCTGTCTTCTGTCTTCACTCGGACATTCTGCTACCCTGTTGTCCATCACTTTTGGAGTTATCCATCTGTTTTGTACGTATTTTGATCCGTCCCTTATATTCTGCCCCCCATAGTCCTATACGTACGTGATAAAGAGCTACCTCCTTTCCTATCCTCTTCCCTTCTGATCCTTTACTCAGTGTTGGCATTTCCAATTTTTTCCCGGTGGATGAACAAATCGGACATTTTGTGATCTCTCAATCTGGTACTTCAGCCATGTATTTTGTCACATTTTTCATTCATATTCGTTACGCCAACGTTCGACAATAAAAGTTATGGCTTTAAAATCTTATGACTTCCCTTTATTGTAGTTTTGTGACGGATTATTTTGTCCACATTTGAATGGGCGGCCATTTTCTTCCCATGCCATCCCTACATATGGACTACTTTCGTACTCCATGATATCCATACCAGCAGGTATCGTCGGAAATTCTGCGTAATGTAAAATGTGACTTCAACAATGTTTTTGCTGATGATGTTCCTTGTTTGCTTGTCGTACTGTCTGTCAATCGCCGGTAGTCAGGCCACACCAATCCCTCAGACATTACTGGTCTCCATCAATATGACGCCAGCTTATGGTGGGTGTGATGTCACAGTCGAAACAATGTCAGGTGACATGTCCCACTGAAATTCATGACTGTTAATAAATGATTCATGTTAATAAATGGACTTAAATTAATTATTTTTTGGGATGTATAAATACAGCGTTAAAATTAAATAATGATGGAACCTTTAAAATCACAATATCGCGATATGAGGGAATCTCACGATATTTCGCATGGCAGACATGACAAGCGTATTATTATAGACTAGTGAGATACCCGTGCTACGCACGAGTAGAAGCCAGAGGCAAACAGGCAATGCAGATACGGCGAATACGAAAGCATGAAACCAATAAATTCCACATTCCTGTAGCACCTTCAGTCGCACGTCAGATATGGACAGCAAGTTCGTGAAGGACTTCCATGAAAAACGTACCCGTTTGTTCACGTATAGAAACATCGATCGTGGGACCATGGCGAATCTGCATATGGCGATCCGCGAAGTTCACGTTTAGAAGGTAGAAACCATGACGGCATGTCATCATTCATTTGAACTCGATATCTCTTTTTTCATTCCAAACAACATAACTCCAATCACAAATTAATCACAAAATAAACTTTTAACAGCATTGTTAATGTTTCCTTCATTGTAAAAACTATCAAGTCAACAGTTAAAAGGATTTTGAGCCGATAGGTGTTACGGTCTTGGCAAGATCGATGGAGACAGCGATCTGTTAGCTTATACACCGCCCAAATAGCTATGTGGAATTCTCTCATGTAGAGATTAAACCCACATAATTTGAACTTTGGCCGAGGTCATTATTTACTTTTAATGATGTTTATATACGAATCAAAAAGAAGATAATTGGTTTTGGGTCGTCCTTTCCGCATATCTCATGGGATTGTGAGTTGGAGAGACGACCGTGATGGCGGGAAGGGGGTTGGCATTCTCTCAAGCAGGGATTCAACCCATGTCCTTATAAAAGGTCTTTGTCCGAGGTCACCGAGTCCGATCGGTGCAGCCGTGCAGTGCATCGGTGCAGCCGTTTGTGCGGCACCCGGGAAAATAATGTTATGCGGGAGTCCAAACCTGAAAATGCTGGAGGCCAAAGCTGAAATTGGAAAAACGATATAGCCTATTTTACTCTAGGGGATCCCGGGATTACCCACCCAAAATATCGTTATGATCGGTTCAGCCGTTTTTGCGGCACCTTCGAACGGACGGACATTTGGTGAATTATCGAAAGATGATGTCATTACACGAGAGATAAATGATATTAGATCACCGGAATTTTTTCAACATGCAGTAGATGTCAACATGTTGGATCACAATGACTGTTCCATTAATCAGTCGTGGTCACGGCTGATAAAATGGCTCAGAGATACACAATTTGCCTCCATGACGTCTGGCCTGAGTTAGAATCTAGGCCCAGCAATAAACTATCATCCTGGTGTCTCACAGGCTGGGCATGGCATCGATGTGCGTGCCATCCCTCGGATGCGCAATAAACAGAGCGTCCCTTCTACCAGCATTACTTAGTGGACGCTAAAGATCCCACTGTGTTCTTCATGAAGAATACGTGAGATATCGCCCTGAATGAATTACAAATTCTTCCTCTAACCTACAGGGGGCAACACTGCAACAGCATCACAACCACGGCCCAGAACCAATGATGCTGCAAGCAACCGCATGCTGCATACAAAATAATACGTTGTGGTCCATTTGTCTGGTTACCCTGCGTTCGCGAAGCGAAAACGGGGTTGAGCATTCAGTTACGTTCATGTGCCGCACGTGTCTGCATTAAAAAAAATTCATTTTCTCGGCAAACATTGGTCCGATTGACATGAAATATTCACCATAGAAAGGCCTCCTACTGTAGAATATTTTAATGATTATTATGACGTCATAGGTCACGTGGTACAGGCGCCATATTGGAAAAACTTCGCATCTCTATATCTGAAACCACTCCATAGGAAAAATGGAGACCTGGCTCATTGTCAATTACTCCCCATGGGGAATAAGATATGTTAATGATGTCATCGTTTCCTTTGTTATGACGTCATGATTCGACAAATACAACACTTATCCTTCCGATCATTATTTTAAAAATTTCAGCAACTGTTGGTCTGATGGACACGAAATTTTCACCAGAGGAGCGCCTCCTCCTTCAGAATATTTTAATGATTATTATGACGTCAGAGGTCACGTGGTCCAGGCGCCATCTTGGAAAAACTTCGCATCTCTGTATCTCTGAAACCACTCCATGGAAAAAATTGAGACCTGGCTCATTGTCAAGTACTCCCCATGGGGAATAAAACATGTTAATGATGATGTCATCGGTGCCTTTGTTATGACATCATGATTCAGACAAATACAACACTTATTCCTTCCGATCATTATTTTAAAAATTTCAGCAACTGTTGGTCTGATGGACACGAAATTTTCACCATAGGAGCGCCTCCTCCTTTAGAATTTTAATGATTATTATGATGTCATCGGTCATGTGTTACAGGCGCCATCTTGGAATAACCAAAAAATGTTGCACCTCTATATCTCCAAAACCGCTGCTTTGAAAAATTGAAACATGGCTCATTGTAAAGAACTCCATATGGGGAATAGGTGTTGTTAACGATGACGTAATTGGTGCCATAATTATGACGTCATAATTCGACAGGGACATCGCTTTGTCTGATCAGTTTGAAATGTATTGAGCGTGATCGATGCAACAATTATATGAGAGAATATAAATTTATGATGTCATCGCTCACGTGGTCTGGCAGCCATATTGGATCAAAGAAAATAAATGTTCAAAAACAGAAGAGTTGGCTCGCAATAAGTTGACTGCGCAGGGTAAGTATTCTATGAATACCATCTAATTGTGTTGTAATGGGATTGTCAAGAGTCTCTCCCATAACCCAGTATAATGATGTTATTAAAATATCCTGAAGTTATTTCTATATCTTATTTAATTGTCCTTCAGAGATAATTTTTGTTAACCCTGAAAACTGAAATAGACAAAGCTGTTACTACCCCCGTGCTCGGAGCACAAAATGCGGTTAAGCAATTGGGTCACTCTATCTGTCTGACAGAGGTCAGTCTCTGATCGAGGGAATACTTGATGTAAATTGAATGTTGTGTTATATTTTGAATATGAACCTGCAGTTTAGCAGTACTTTGCCTCTGAATTTGGCAAATTGTAGGGAGTCTTGTCCCGAGCTCACATGCGCACAGAGTAAGATGATCTTTTTATTGTCTGCCTGACTGGCAGCCAAACTATATAGATTGAGAATCATTCCCAACAGGAAACTTACTGTTTTAAAGGACGCCATAAAGGACACAATCAGGCATGAATAACTATTTTAACGTGATAATGAAGGTGTTTTAAAAGACGCTGCATCAATGGCGGTAAACTTCCCAAAAAAATAATTCTCCAACGTTTAAAATCTTTATTTTATTTCAATTGGATTATAAACGTGAACACTGTGGAACACAAATCACCTTGTTGGAACTTCCAAAAACGCACAGATTAGTAATACTTGGGCAAAATTATACGCTGTCTCGACCAATCAAATTTGCCACTCACTCTGAGGGCGGAGTCACAGCAACATTCAGCCAAAGATGGCGGTGCCTAGCGATTTAACGGAAAAGCCACCTAAGTCCAGAACATCTGTTTTTTTGGTGTATATTTTTCTCAAAGATCGTTCCAAAATTGTTGGTTTATCAAGAACATTCTTGGGAAAAATTCCAGGGGCATAGAAATGGCCCCTTTATATGATATGTACCATGCAGCAAAGTATAGAAAAGAAGGGACATTCCATAGCATGTAGAAAATGCCAAACAATAGAAAAGAAGGGACATTCAAAAAAAATCTCATGTGCATACTGGACTACCCTTGTGTTCTTAGGAGGAACCAAGTAATGCTCTGGAGAAGTTCATATAAAGGGGCGCCCTGCATCTGGCAAATAAAATACATTTACTTCTTCATGCAGGTGTATGAATCAAATTGGCACCCCTTCCTTTGTGTGTAAGTTATAAACCGATTACGGACTTTGACCTTTGCCCCCAAAATCGAATTGGTTTATCTTTACATCATTATACATACCTGTACCAAGTTATAATTTAAATCAATTCAGCTGTTCACAAGTTATCACATCTTTACCTGACATGACCTCTGACCTCGGGACCCCAAAATCGAATTAGTTAGACTTTACATATTCTTTTAGTGTCATTCACGTTCACAATATATTGTTACGGACGCGGTTTAGATGTTATTTTGGGCCGAGCGGATGGTCCACCGCGACCGTTACAGGATCCCCGATTGGCCCGACTCCCCCAACGTTGACCAGATCGCACCACAGATATTCAATCGGGAAACCTCTAAAGCGACCGAATGTAAAGAGGAAGAGAGAAGAAGACAGAGTACGGAGGAATAACAGGATTTATTATACACACAAGCAAAAAGAAGGAGCGATCAAAGTTATTTACAATCAATGGATGGAAGAAGCAGTCACACAGTGAATCGTTAGCTTATACTAGTCAATTTACTTAACCCCAGGACAACGATTAGGACAGACGACGTTCACACTTACACGGGGGATATTGCAGGCAGGTATGGCTTGAGGATGGATGGTTGTTTTGGGAGGCAATGGAGGGTCCAGCGTCGATTGCTGCCTGGCGCGTCCTTTTCGTGGCCTGCGGCCCCTTAGCTGCCCCCTTAGCTGCAGCGCAGCTGGTCGCACGATGGCTTGCACACACCTGCTCGTTCAGGTGTCTTCCTTCTCCCCAGCAACAACGAGCGACAGCAAGCAAGAGGACGGGGTCAGAGCAAGAGGACGGGGTCAGAGCAAGAGAGGCAAGAGCAAGAGGGTGGAGTGCGTCCCGCGGCGGCTTATATTGGTTTCCTCACCGAACCTTCGCGCACTTTCTCGGGGGTTCCCGCTCCGCCCTCTCTTAGCCAAACCCCTTGTTCTGGGTTGGATGAGCGGGGCCGACTTACTCCTCCCCCCTATGACGAGGGGGGCGACCCGTCTTCTCTAGCCACTCCCCTTGTTCGTAATGGCCGCAAATGGCGAAAACCGGTCAGCAGCTGCAGGTACTGCGCCGTCACGTTGCACAGCAGTTCAGTACTGCAATAAACGTTTGCTGTGAAAGCTCAAGTTGGGGAATCCCTGGCACTTGAGCTGCCATGGATCATCGGAGGGGCCTACGCTTTATTTCGTTTGATGCAATGCAGAGTCAATCTAGTGGGAAACACATATTTAGCCTACATAGAATAAGGAAATAAACTATTTAAAAAGATATATCGTGGCCTGTGTGTAAGTTTCATGGAATTAACTAGGAGGACGGCTGCGACCATTATTTACATTACGAGGGTGTTACACACAACAAAACCATACTTTTCACATTCGTTACACTTTCTCCAAAATTGTTACACTTCTCAAAACCGTTACACTTCTCAAATTCGTTACAATATGTATATATTGTCGTGTCGACCCTGTCGTGAAGACCTCAGGGTGACGGATGACCAAAACAAGCTTCAACTCCGAGGCGCATGAGCCGAATTGATGGCGATTCCTTTGTATGGCGCGCGTAGGAAATGGAGGTCCGTGGCCTTACCTGAATGGACGGATGCGATGGGGGTTTATTTGATTCCACAAACAAAGAAACAGCAAGACCATTGAGCTGCGGATGAAAGCCTTGTATGTGGTGAGGAGCTCAGGTGTGCCAAGGAAGGACTTTGCACGACGGAGGATGCCCAGGAGGGCGAGATCAAGGCGAGGTCACGTCTTTTCGAAGCTGTTCCATGCGCTCACGCTTTCGAAGCTAAGTGATCTTTCACATTTGTGTTTTTGGCGTATCTTTATCTTTCTTTCGGTGTATGTACCTATTGGGGTGACTTTAATAGGTTTCTCGGTGTTGGTTTTTCATACCTGTGTACAGAATCGTCGGTTTTTTTCGTATCGTGTATTCTGAGGCCTAGTGTAGTGCTAGTAGTAGTAGGCTACCGTGTCCTCAGACCTTGGCTTGAGGCTTTTGTTTTTTGTCTCAGCGGTTCTTCGATCGCGCTGCAACTACTGTCGGTCTCTGTTTTTCACGGTCTTTTCACCCATACTCCCTTGTTTTAAAATCTCAAAAAAAAAAAAACTTTTTTTTTTTCCTTCCCTGTTCTTATCCGCTTGTACGTTCTTATTTGTTCTTTCGTTCTTCGTTCTTTTGCTCTTTCGTTCTTCGTTATTTGTTCTTTCTGTTCTTCGACCACGTTGTTCGAGATCACGTGATCAAGTTGTTAATACATGTTTCATCTGTCCCCTGAAGAACTTTATTATTATGTCATTCTATAACACTTTTTTCTACTTCTTCTACAAAAGAATGCTTTCGACTTGCTCACCAATTCTATTCATTCAAAAAAAAAATTCCATCTCTTACAGTGCATCTTTCATTCATTCCCTAAACTCTCCAGAACTCCACCCATCCTTCAGCGTCCTCAAACGTATTTTTGACTCGAATGTCTCAAGAAACTCATTTTGCAATAAATGTTCGTTTCCCATAAATCGTACACTTTTCAAAATCCAATCTCACCCCTCCTCTCCAAATCTTCCCCATCACCCATCTCTGTCAAATCTTCCCCCTTGCCCCTCCCCCCCAAATCTTCCCAAACACCCATCCCTTTCAAATCTCCCCCCCTGCCCCTTCCCTCCTAAACTCCCCCCACACCCCTCCCCTCCGAGACTCTCCCTCACTCCTCCCCTCCTAGACTCCCCTCTCACCCCTCCTCCTCAAAGCGTCCTCCCCGCTTCTTCCCCCTTCCAACTTTCACCTTCATCTTCCTCAACCTTCTGCCTCACTCTTCCCCCTCCTCAAATAACACCTCACTGCGCCTCACCCAAACACCATCAAACCTTTTGTCCACCCCATTCTTCCCTTTCTCCAAGCTATTCTGTAATCTCTGACACACCTGCAACAGCTCTCCCTACCTCTTCCTCCTCTTCCACATCCTGCCCTACCGCTCCCCCCCCTGTTCTGTATCCGATGCTCCCCCTTCCTCTTCCTTAACAGGATGGACCTCAAACATCCGGGGCCTTCGCTCAAACTTAACTGATCTCTCCATACAGGTTGCTTCTGACAAACCAGACGTGATCTGCTTAACAGAAACCTTCCTCCTTCATGATGTCTCTGATTCCTTGGTATCTCTCCCAGGTTACTCCCTCCTCCAGTATGATAGACCTGAGCCTCGTTCTGGAGGTGGGGTTGCTATCTTTATTAAAAAACTCTCTTCCTCACTCGCCCTGCACTGCCCTCTCTCCACCTCACCCCCAGGAATACCTTTGGCTACGGCTTCCCCTTCGCTCCCACCTTTTGTTCATATGCGTGTTGTACCGTCCACCAAACAGTGATGACTCCATCTACATCTCGCTGTCTGATAATATGGACCAACTTCTATCTACCCATCCCAACTCTCTCTTCCTCATATGTGGTGATTTCAACTGTCACCATGCCAGTTGGCTTGGGGTGGGTACCTCTCTCACCAGCCATGGCTCTTCAGCAAAGGACTTCTGTGACTCACTGGGACTGACACAATCCGTCAATTTCCCAACCCGGATCTCAGTCAACGGAGAATCTTCTCTTCTGGACTTGGTTATGACTAACTTCCCTGAAAATGTCTGCTGCTCTTCTTCTGCTCCAATCGGCTCTTCTGATCATGTGCTTGTTAAAGTGGACATCTCTCTGACCATTTTCAGAGAGCCTCCTCAGCGTCGACGAGTCTGGCATTTCACTCAGGCCAACTGGCACAGTCTTCAAGCAGCCATCAATCATCTGGACTGGTCTCCCATCTCTACTGCCTCTGACATCAACTCATCCTGGGAATTCTTCCAAAGTAAATTGCTCTCTCTCATGCACAGTTTTATCCCTTCTCGTCTTTAGTTGTCATGCCCTTCCTCCCGTCCATGGTACACGGAATCTTGTGATGAGGCTATTGCCCAGAAACAACTTGCTTTCGTCTCCTGGAAAGCAAATCCAACGGAAGGAAATCTCATTTCCTTTCACAAAGCCCGAAACAAGTGTGTGTCCACCCTCAGGAGAGCCAGGAAACAATATCTCTCCGTCCTCAGGACCGAACTCTCTTATCTGTCTCCCTCTTCCAAATCCTGGTGGCGTCTGGTAAAATCTGTTTCTGGTGTTTGTTCCCCCTCCATCCCCTCCCTCACCTTAAATGGCCACACGGCTGACTCCGCACGTGAAAAAGCCGAATGCCTCAACTCTGTGTTTGCCTCTAAATCTTGTGTCCCAAACCCATCCCTCTCTGTACCCACCGTACCCAGTCGTACCCAGCTGCTCCTGGACTCTGTGTCCTTTCCTCCTGACAAGGTGGAAAAGTGTCTGTCAACCCTCGACTCTGATTCTGCAACTGGACCTGACGGCATCAGCCCACGGGTCCTAAAATCATGTTCTTCCGCTCTTTCACTCCCTCTCTCTGTTCTCTTCACCCTCTCTTTTGCTCAAGGTCATCTTCCATCTGCTTAGAAATCTGCCAACATCACCGCTTTGCACAAAAAAGGTGCAAAAACAGATCCCAGCAACTACAGACCAATCAGCCTTCTCCCAATTATCAGCAAGGTCATGGAATCCATCATTGCTTCAGATATGAAATCTTTCCTCTTCTCCATTGGCTTGATCTCTGATCATCAATTTGGTTTCAGACCTGGACACTCCACTCTGGACATGCTGCTTCTGCTTTCTCAACAATGGATGGAGGTCCTCAATGCCAAACAGGAAATTAGAGCAGTCTCCCTTGACATATCACGTGCCTTCGATACAGTCTGGCACCCCGCTCTGCTCACCAAACTCTCCTCTTTTGGTATCCATGGAAATCTCCACGCATGGCTGGCGGACTTCCTCTCTAGTCATAGTCAACGTGTGGCCCTGAATGGGTTTCTCTCATCTCCTCTTCCTGTTCAGGCTGGAGTTCCCCAAGGCAGTGTTCTGGGCCCTGTGCTTTTTCTGGTCTTCATCAATGATCTCTCTGACTCTCTTGAAAATCCTCTCGATCTCTTTGCTGACGACTCTACTCTCTGTTGCTCCATTCTTCATCCCTCAGATCGGCAGTCTGCAGCCTCCTCACTCTCTGCAGACCTTGACAAAATCACAGACTGGGCAAACAAGTGGAACATGTCTTTCAATCCTGACAAATCTCACACTCTTATGATGTCTCTCCGAAAAGACCGACTGGACAACCCTCCCATCCACTTTCTGAATAATCCTCTCCAAGAAGTTCTGTCACTCAAGCTTTTGGGTCTCACTATCTGCCATGATCTTTCCTGGAAAAACCACATTTCAAATCTGGCCTCCAAAGCCAGTCGCCGACTGGGCATCCTCCGTCGTGCGAAGTCCTTCCTTGGCACACCTGAGCTCATCACCACATACAAGGCTTTCATCCGCAGCTCAATGGAATACTGCTCTCCCCTCTGGGCTGGTGCTCCTGCCTCACACCTAGCTCGCCTTCACGCTGTTGAAACCAAAGCATTCAGAATCATTGGAATCTCCCGCGATGAAGCTAACTCCAAGGGCCTCTCACTCACTCAACGCAGGCAGGTTGGTGGTCTTTCCGTCTTCTACCGACTCCTCTCTGGCCTTGCCCCCCCAGCTCTCTCTGGGCTCTATCCCGCAAATATTCCTACAGGTCGCACAAGATCTGCCTGCAACCCTCTTTTGGTTAAACTGCCAAAATCAAGACTCTCTGCTCACCTTCACTCCTTCATTCCTCTTTTCTCCCGCCTCTGGAACAAACTCCCTCACTCTCTTAAATCCCACTCCACCCTCCAAGTCTTTAAAACAGCTGTTCACCACCATCTCTTATCTTCCCCCATCCAAAACCTTGATCTTTTATACCCCCGCTAATTTCACCCCAATTCCCCTTTTTGAAATACCAACTTCTGTCCTGTAAGTCCTTGGTGTCCTTGTGCTTTATACTTCACCCTCCCCCCCCCCCCTTCCCATGCCTCCTCCCCCCGGGCCCTCTCCCTTCCACACATCTCCCTGCTCTCGGATGTTGTGTTTGTGTGCTTCCCCTTTTCTCCCCATCTTGTCTGCCGCTCCCTCTTTTTGTGTATTTTGTTTGTCTGGTCGATTTGTTTGTGAAGTAAATGTTAGCTCTTTCACGAGCCTCGATTCAGTGTACAAAAAACAAAAAACAAAAAACAAAAAAACAGGCATGGCAACGGAATGCAATAAATATGGGGTTTATTAAAAATAATGCAAAGTAACAGGGAAGGTGAGGTAAGCTAAATTCCTAAATGAGGGACCCTCCACATGGACACAGAGACACAACAAGGGAAGACAAATCATACTAAAATGCGCCATTTGGTGTCTGTCTGTCTGTCTGATGAATTTTTGACACCAATACATTCCGTCGTTACTTATCCAATCTCAACCAAACTTGACAGGACGACGATGGGTTACACAATGAAGGTTGTAGCGCATTTATTTGCCCCCCACCCAAAGGGAGTTTTCTCCCCCTAGCGGGTTTTCCCCACCATTTCCGTCAATGGCATTGTGTGTTGAGGTGTATATTAATGTTAAATTAGCTTTATCGTGGCGTTTGACCAAAGAAGAAGATTTATCGTGGCGTTTTTCCAAAGACGCGATTAATAACAAAATTAATGATAATCGCATATTGTTAATGTTATTACAAAACAATATTAATACTAATAGCCGGCGAAGCCGGTGTTGTCAATAAACGAGTACGTATTGTGTTGAAAACCTGATTATGCCTTGGCTCGAGAATTCCGAACGCAGTGGACACAGCCATCTTGCGGATGCGGAAGTATGCATAACAAATTTAAAACGTTCATTAGGAGTTTCTTTCACCCGTCATCGTTTGATTCACAATCTTATGCACCTCCAATGTATTAATAAAATAATTTAAGACCAACATCTGCCCGCACGGGCCTGGTTATCTTCAACAAAACGCGTCACCAAACACCGGACCCAATGAGAGTCGAGCATTTGCAAAAATATTTCTAAAATGAAATCACTCAATGGTGGCCGCCATCGACCGGATGCGGAAGTTTGCATAAAACAATTGCGAAAAAGTTCAATAGGAGTTTGTTTCACCCGTCGTTCTTTGATTCACAATCTAATGAAACCTCTAATTAGTAATTAAAATACGTTAAGACCAACCTCATTATCTTCAACGAAAATCGTCATCAAACACCAGAACCAATGAGATTCGTGCATTTGAAAAAATATTATTACGCGTGTCGGAGGGTTTAAAACGGCGTCAAATATTCTAACATTGACGAAGAATTATTTTTAAGAAATCTCGCGGCCGGATGGGATAGTTTTTCACGGCCAGAAATATGGTATAAGCGGTTTACATATTTAGTTTAGAAATACGGATAGTTTTTCATGGCCGGAAATATCCGAAGTCGAGACGGAATTCACCGAATTAATCACTGCAAGCTAACGTCTTCTGGTGGAGGAAGCCGCAGTGCCCGGAGAGTCAGAGAACCAGCCCTGGCGCCTGACAGCGACTGAAGTTAGAAGACGACACACATACTGTGAAAACGTATGTTAAGCCCAGTTAAAATTTCTTAAAATAGGCCTTATGCTAGCACATCGTATAGTTACTTCCTTAAGCTTCTTGTGACATTTATTGTATGCAGGTATTGCCATTGGGGAGGACTGTCTGCTCTTCTCTTTTACGAAGTCTTACCAGGTACGGTACCTACTACACCTACCTACTACCAACTACCTAACCTACTGATGCCATAGTGATGGGTAAAATAGTGGCAAGAGGCTTTGGCTTCGCCGGCTCATTGCGGCTTTGCAGTCGGTACTAGTAATGTCCCACTTCCCCAAGGCGTTTTTCCTGCAGTCATTATGTGTATAAATAGCTTATCGTTATAATGGCGTTTCAGTAAAAATATTATAAACCACAAACACGTATGATTAGCTTTTTAAACAGTCACTAATGCTCTTTATAACACTAAATGAAGAAATTTGGAGGAATCCCGACATCTGTGAAGTTAGGTTTACTTACAGAACTGGGCGAAGATCTACTGTACTCTATATAACCCACAAAGTTTGGGTTAATAACATGGCCCTTTCTGCCGCTACCGTGGCATTTTTCGTAGCGAACTTTTGAAACTCGCTCCTGCTGTTTGATACGAAACTGAAAGGGAGAAGCTCGAGTTGTGCTCCTTTACCAAGCAGCTAGCTAGCGCTTGCCAAGCCAGCCGTTCCTTAACGGTTTTGAATGGAGTGCTTGCTCGAATGCTTAAACCACTTGGCGATCTCTTCACAAGAAACTTGGTAAATGAACACACACCCAATGTTCTTGAGATCCGACCATAGATCGACTGTAATCTGTATACCCCAGAGAGGAATGACCCTTCCTGCCCCTCCCGTAGTGAGCGGGTGTACTAGTTGGAAGAAATGTGAGTTCAGATATCTCAGTGCGTGGAGCCACTTTTTTTGCGTCGGGTTTTGATTATTTTTTTGAATTGGAGGACCATAGATTAGCGCCTCTTCCTCATTCTTCCGAGTTGTTCCACAATTCAGGGATTAATGAAGGAATGAGAGAGTTGAGGTGTGAATGAGGTGCGTGGCTAAATTATGTGGAGAAGATGAGTGAATGGTACAAAGTGGGAGTTTGTGAGTGAAGCAGGGTACACCCACCTGTGGTGACAAGCCCTCACCTGCATTGGCGTTAGATTAGAGGAGGTTCAGATGTTTTGGTATGACAAGTTGTTCAGTGGTTGGTGCTGTTGGTGGAAAATGTTGTTTCACAGGGTGTAATGGTGTTTTTTTACGGGCTGGAAGCGTTTACGGGCTGGACGTCAGTGAAGGTAGGTTGTGTATTAAAGAGCACCTCGGGCACTGGGAGCCCATGAGTAGGCCGTGAACCCAGGGCCTGGGTACCCTGGGAAGGGAACCAGAGCGTCAATTGTCAGTGAGGGCACCGGGGAAGAAGCCAGAGAGAGCTCCCCCAGATTTTTGTCTGGAGAGCAGGTGTGCTCGGAAGATACCCCAGTGTTCTTGGGAGAGATAGAAATACCCCAGTAGGCAAATTGGTTGGCCTGCAGGTGAAGCCACACTGCCCGGCCACAATATCGTGCGTGACACAGGAAGAAAATTTGAATGCCGGGCCATAATTTGATGAAGCAAAAATGAGTGGGACACCTATGGCTACATAGAACTGCTGTGGGAGGGGCTGGGGGGGAATGTGTAGGGGAAGGTGGAGGTGTAATGATAAAGGAGAAATTGGTTTTGTGATATTAGGATAGAGTGAGGATGCTCCCCCCTTGGTAACATTTTTGGATGTCTGCGGCTGCTGGATTAACGGAGTATGGCAATTGGATTTTGCATGGATCCACTGTTATGTCGGGGTATGCATTGTTATGTAGGGGTACGTTCCCAATTTTTGTTATGTAGGGGTATGTGTGGTGGCAATGATGAGCTTACTCATTACTCCCAAGCCAAGGTGAGCAGAATGAGTATTTCCCCCTGCTCTACCCTCCCAATCCTCTGGAGGGCAGTCTAAGACCATAAATGACAAATGCAATTTGAGTAATGACCCATTAGCACTGCATTCCATACCAGACGATCTCCCCGTGGGGGGTCCGCGCGGGGCGGGAAGCAGACATGTTTGTATATTGTCTCTCTGCCTCCCCACCAGCCCTATCGCTGTCAAGGCCAAAATATTATGAACATTACTCCCCCCGAAATCAGTTGTTATTACTTTATGGTGGTCAAGCATTCTTGTCTTTCTCCCAATGTCCTTGTCTCTCTCTCCCAAGCTGGCTCGGCCACCTCTTTGATTTCTCAGTATGGGATGAGGGGGGAGGTGGGGGAAATGTGGACTATGTATATGACCGGCTTGGCGGGGAGAACTTTAAGATTTCAGTGTATGGCATCGAGGCAATCCCTTGTGTATTGTGCGCACCGCGACTTGCTTCTGGCTAATGTGGGTCATGCTGCTGTGCACCGGGGACTGTCCCCTTGGCTCGTAGACTGAAATATTCCGTGCACGTATTAGTGATCCTATAATAAACCTCTTGTAGAACAGTTCCAGTGCTTCCTGGGTTTATTCCTGGGGAAATGGGGAACCGGGGGTGCTGGGTGCTGCCCCCACATACGCATATTCCTCATATATATATGGAAAAGTGGCCCAACAATCCTGTGGCCAAACGCTCCCTGGAAGTTAGTCCATGGCCAAACGCTCCCTGGAAGTTAGTCCCTGGCCAAACGCTCCCTGGAAGTTACTCCGTGGCCAAACGCTCCCTGGAAGTTACTCCGTGGCCAAACGCTCCCTGGAAGTTACTCCGTGGCCAAACGCTCCCTGCAAGTTACTCCGTGGCCAAAGGCTCCCTGCAAGTTACTCCGTGGCCAAACGCTCCCTGCAAGTTACTCCGTGGCCAAACGCTCCCTGAAAGTTACTCCGTGGCCAAACGCTCCCTGCAAGTTACTCCGTGGCCAAACGCTCCCTGGAAGTTACTCCGTGGCCAAACGCTCCCTGGAAGTTACTCCGTGGCCAAACGCTCCCTGGAAGTTACTCCGTGGCCAAACGCTCCCTGGAAGTTACTCCGTGGCCAAACGCTCCCTGGAAGTTACTCCGTGGCCAAACGCTCCCTGGAAGTTACTCCGTAGCCAAACGCTCCCTGGAAGTTACTCTGTGGCCAAACGCTCCCTGGAAGTTACTCCGTGGCCAAACGCTCCCTGGAAGTTACTCCGTGGCCAAACGCTCACTGGAAGTTACTCCGTGGCCAAACGCTCCCTGGAAGTTACTCCGTGGCCAAACGCTCCCTGGAAGTTACTCCGTGGCCAAACGCTCCCTGGAAGTTACTCCGTGGCCAAACGCTCCCTGGAAGTTACTCCGTGGCCAAACGCTCCCTGGAAGTTACTCCGTGGCCAAACGCTCCCTGGAAGTTACTCCGTGGCCAAACGCACCCTGGAAGATACCCTGATATTTTCCTTAAATGTGTATTTGGAAGAAAAATACCTCAAGAAGTGTCGTCACTATTTGTTTGCACCAGTAAGTATTTCCACGCTCAATAAAGACAAGGAAGAACAAACACAACGACAGATAGATAGACAGTGACACGAACTTCCGGCCAAGAGAAATCATGGCTTTAATGCTGCATAGATATGATTGGAATGCAAGACAAGCCACGGTGATTCCTTCTGTCAAAATAAGACCTTGGACGGTGGAATGGGAACAGAGGGGGAGTTGTTAGGAAGGGGGTGCTGAGGTCGGACAGAAATGGGACAAGGACGGAAGTCGTTTTGGGAAAGTGAACTTGTGGCATCACAATTCAAGTCTCTGAAAAGAGCTTTTTCAGGAGGCACCAACAACTACCTAACGAATAGCTCTTTGGCTGTTAATACAGGGGTGTGGATGCCGTGGTACACCATGTTACCAAAACTATTGGGACAGCACACCTGAAGTGGAAATGCATCCTCCCAAACGGAGTGATCACATGTTCCCAAACGAGTGCCCAGTGCCCTAGAAAAGTTGTGCAGCAGGTATCGACTCACCTTCGACGTGGAGTAGTTACGAGCACCGGAGGTTCAGGACATTTTCTACACATCTGGCCTTCCAAATGTGGCCGTGAAGCTCCGGCGGTGTCCTCCCAGTGAATCGGAAGGCGACGGGTCATGCCAATGTTGAAAATAGGACAGGCAGGAAAGAAAAGATTCACCATCTTGAGCCACAAGAACCTTAAGGCATGAAATGGCAGGATGTTCTTACTGTCCTAAACATGCCCTTACTGTCCCGATACCCTTGGTAATCAGTGTGGCATGAACTCAACAACAGAAGTTTTTGTCGTCAGCACTGGCACATCAAAACCACATGCAAACTACACAGTACAACATGGCCCAACGACCTCATTCATTTAGTGTCGGGGGCATTCTGAAGGAAGGTCCATTTGGTAGAACCAGAAGCGAAACTCGATACACAAATGCAAACTTGTACACCGTGAGCCAACAACCGGTCACCATTTCCCTACCATGTGACATCGGGCCCTCCACGATACACGGGCAAACGGACCATTTAAACCAACTCATCAAGGCCTGTTTTATTTGTGGTGGACCTTCATGCCTGGTTCAAAACCCACTTCCACAAGAGAACAAACGCGTGGACAGGTTAAAAAATGGAGGCCATACGCATCCGTCCACCCATTCAAATCGTCACGTGTTGCACCGTACAGTCATATGCTCAAGGAAGCAAGACCTTCATCAATCCTGTGTGTCCTTCGGGTCTCAATTTGCATTAAAAAAAGACTTCCTTGTGAGACGTGGACAGCACATTGGAAACAGAGAAAACGTCATAATAAGAGTATAAATTAAGGACTGTACAGTACAAAAGTCGGTGCAAGGTCCAGTTGTGCATCCTATGCTTCTCCTATCCACAGCACAGAGTCCGCGTGGCTCAGCGAGCGGACGTTACAGATGACCGTATGCCGTAAAATGTCCAGCACGTGTGCAGAGTCACCGACATGAAGCAGGACGAGCTGCATCTGTCCAGGATTTCCCTGCGATTGCCAGACCCAAGATGGTGAGGGCTTACGTGCACAGGATGGTGAGGGCGGCAGTCCGCCCGGAAGCTCTCTCATTTGCTCATGTCCAGGTGTCCTTGCACGAGTGTCCTTTTCACCCTGCCGTTGATCTCGAGATGCATCCGGAACCCAAGGACTTCTATATTTTGGTGAAGATTGTCGTCTTTCGTTTGACTCTGCTTTGACTTTTTGCCGTCGCTGCGTGTCCGATTGAGCAGCGTTCCAATCTGACTGAGGAGCAACGGGCATCAGGCTCCAGTTTCCCATCTGCAATTCAACAACCAGGAGGTCCACGTGCCCAACAAATGTTACGTAGAGGTCGAAACCAGCTGTAGCCCGGGCGGTCGGGAGAAAGTGGACCGCAGCCACTGGGACGTTGGAGTCAAAGCACAGCCAGTGTTCGACGTAGCCTTCAGGAGACACGGCCTGAACTTCCAGTTTGCTATGATGTCCTTGTACAGGATGCTGGGAGTTTATGGGATGCAGGAAGGATGCAATTTTAAGTGCAACGCAGGAGTCTTCTTGAACTTTCCGTATAACTGAGGTGACTGCCAGGAACCCGCTTCGGATGATCGTGTCTTCATTGTAATTTTCAACATCACGACTAGGACGTCGCTTGCACATCCTTGGTTCTCGGTCGGTGGTTCCCAATGGCAGATCATTTTTAGACCTCTCGCCCTTTTCCACCATTGGCTCAACGTTCCCCGTCGTGGTTACTTCGTGGACATGGCTGAGGCTGACGATGAATTGTCCATCGGGAGAGGTGTGCGGTGAGCCCGCTGTGTTTAGATTGGGACCCAGTACAGTTCCAGTCAGAATATCCAAGCAAAGTTGTAAACTATAGCTGACTGAGGACCGGCACTGCACAATCAGAGTTCCGCCACGTTGAGTAAAGGTGAGGCCGCGTGGTTTGCAGTTCCACGGAGAGAGATCGATGGTGTGGTCCAGCTGGTGTTTAATGAGGTCCAGTATGCAAATCCAGGGCTGGCCTGTACACCAGATTAGGCCGAACCTGATGGAGTAAAACAACGCACCATCATTAATCTTTTCTACCATGAATTGCCATTTGGAATGGAAGGGGATCTCATAGGGAGCTCCCTGCCCTCTAGTCTGGATTTAATTCCTGACACAGTAGGATATGACCAGAAACTGTCACCCTGGTGCTACGCGAGCAGCCTAAAGATTCTACTCTACCATTTGAAAAGAGTAGGTCATAGTGTGCCATTACCGGATTGGAAATCCAAATACTTCCATCCCGATTCTCTAGCCAAAGAAATAACTTCCAGGCAATGAGGAGCATCGACAGTAGGCCGACCCATTCCAAAAGTCAAAATAAACTGGAGAGTTTGTAGAACACCTTACCCAGTGCAGTCTTGAGAAAAAGGACATTGGAAGGGCCTTCACAACTCTTGCTTTGCTTTTCCGAGAGCAATCTGTATAATAGCTTAGTCTAGTAGGAAGACTAGGTCCCTCTGCACCCCCCGGAGATATACTTCTAATCAGTGTTTCTAGATTGGAAAAAATGTGTAGAAAATGACTAGCTATGGCCCCAAGCTGAAAAAATGTCCCACATACCATTTTTATGCAAATTACTGCTGCAAATTTTATGCAAAATTATGCAAATTTTATGCAAATTTTTGATGAGGAGTAGAGTTGAGGGGTCTTTGAGGGCTTCATCGAGGTGCTCTCGGTTGCAAGACTGGGTCATTCTGAGAAGCACAGCAGGGTCAGAGATCATGATGTTCTCCTCCTCAGTGAATCTCTCCATCAACAGCCTCTCCATTGCCTCACACACTGTTTTGAGGCAAAAGAGGGACTTTGCGTAGGCCTTTCCACTGAGAACACCTTTGAGAGATCCACTTGTTACTAGTTGTGCCTCAAAGAGAATCTCTGCATATCCAGAACCACGCATCTTGTGTCCAGTGAGCATCCCGATGTAGTTCATGGATGTGTGGAAGGGTCCAATCGTTACTACATGACTAGCAAATTCATTTGGCCAGCGCCAGATGATGGGAAGGGCTTTCATGCAGACACCCAGATCAAATGTATTCAGGACCCATCTCTGACCCACCTCAGCAGTTGCTGCCTCGGAACGCTTCAGTAGCTCACGAACAACTGCGTTGTCTGTGATCGGTTGGTGGATAGGCGTGCAGTAGTCGACTGTTGATTTGCTGGGTGGGGGAGAACCAGTTGCAGAGGTGAAACCCCCTAGCCCAG
Organism: Myxine glutinosa; assembly: GCF_964187855.1. NCBI lineage: Eukaryota > Metazoa > Chordata > Myxini > Myxiniformes > Myxinidae > Myxine > Myxine glutinosa. Next base: position 102,308,456 of record NC_136265.1, read on the forward strand.
GCACAGGCTGCAGGCCATTGCCATGCCATGCAGGCACCATTGCCATGCCAGGAGCGATGGCAGCCATACGAAGCCGTTGGGTGAAACGGAACAGTCTGGAGCTGGACCTTCTGTCAACTCTTATTGCATAAACTGAGGATTGTGGAACGATCTTTGAGGAAAAAAATGCACCAAACAAACAGACATATATTTTGGATGAATCTGCTGTTGCATCGCTAGCTCCGCCATTTTTGTCTGAATCTCGCTGTCACTCCATCCTCAGAGCACGAGGTAAATTCGATTGTTCAAGACGGCCTAAATATTCCAAATACTGCTAAACTCAGGGTTTTTGGAAGTGCAAACATGGGAATTCATATAATTAAATTGAATTAAAATAAATGTTTTAGAGGTTTTAGAATTTTTTTGGGGAAGTTTACCACCGTTGATGCGCCCTCTTTTACACCGCCTTATTTAACACGGTACATTAGTTATTCGTGCCTGTTGTTTGTGTCCTTTATGACGGGTCTCACTAAAATCCCAAATGGAGCGAAATGGACCTCAAAATCCGAAATGGAGCGAAATGGACCTCAAAATAACCAATAACTTCCCCATAGCCTACACTTTTCATTTCATTTCATACACAACATATTAAACCAACCTCAATAACATCCGAAATGGATGGTGATTCAGTAGTAAAATTAAATGTTAAAATACTGATCTAAAACAGGTGAGGAATGAATAAAATGTAATGTTAATTAAGTACCCCTAACCCTAACCCTAACAACCCTAACCCTAACCCTAACCCTAACCCTAACAACCCTAACCCTAACAACCCTAACCCTAACCCTAACAACCTTAACCCTAACAACCCTAACCCTAACAACCCTAACCCTAACCCTAACCCTAACAACCCTAACCCTAACAACCCTAACCCTAACCCTAACAACCCTAACCCTAACCCTAACCCTAACCCTAACAACCCTAACCCTAACAACCCTAACCCTAACCCTAATCCATTTCGGATGATGTTAAAGGTCCATTTCGCTCCATTTCGGATTTTGAGGTCCATTTCGGATTTTAGTGAGACCGCTTTATGACGTCCCTAAAAACAGTAAATTTCCTGTTTGTAATGATTTTCAATTTGTTTTCCTGACAGACAGACAAACTGAAGCAACTGCTTTACCGCGAGCGCGCTCACACAATCGGGACGAGGTTTCATACAATTTGACAAATTCAGAGCCAGAGTTCTGCAAAACTGCAGGTTCCTGTTCCGATTCGTGTTCAAAATACATAATTAAATTGAAATTGAGTAGTTCCTCAATCATAGGCTGACAGGGTGAACAAATTGCTTAAACCTTGTGGGGTTGTTGTTGTTGTTTTTCGTATGCAGCCTGTGGCTGCTGGTTGCATCATTTCTCTGGAAGCGCGTTTGTGCCGCTGATGCAGTGCCTGAATTGCCAGTGAGATGGTCCTCAATTTGCGGACCTCGGAAGGATTACAGGCTGGTTGCATCATTTCTCTGGAAGCGCGTTTGTGCCGCTGATGCAGTGCCTCAATTGCCAGTGAGATGGTCCTCAATTTGCGGACCTCGGAAGGATTACAGGCTGGTTGCATCATTTCTCTGGAAGCGCGTTTGTGCCGCTGATGCAGTGCCTCAATTGCCAGTGAGATGGTCCTAAATTTGCGGACCTCGGAAGGATTACAGACTGGTTGCATCATTTCTCTGGAAGCGCGTTTGTGCCGCTGATGCAGTGCCTCAATTGCCAGTGAGATGGTCCTCAATTTGCGGACCTCGGAAGGATTACAGGCTGGTTGCATCATTTCTCTGGAAGCGCGTTTGTGCCGCTGATGCAGTGCCTCAATTGCCAGTGAGATGGTCCTCAATTTGCGGACCTCGGAAGGATTACAGGCTGGTTGCATCATTTCTCTGGAAGCGCGTTTGTGCCGCTGATGCAGTGCCTCAATTGCCAGTGAGATGGTCCTAAATTTGCGGACCTTGGAAAGATTACAGGCTGGTTACATCATTTCTCTGGAAGCGCGTTTGTGCCGCTGATGCAGTGCCTCAATTGCCAGTGAGATGGTCCTCAATTTGCGGACCTCGGAAGGATTACAGGCTGAGTCAACCCTCCTGGTGTGAATTCAACGATCGACCGGGATTCAAACTCAGAATCCTAGGATCCCAGGCCAGCACCCTAACCGTTAAGCCAACACCAGACTGACCTTGTGGGGTAAAAAATACATTGGGAGGGGTCATGAAAACACCAGGAACATATTGTTTGGTCATTGGAAGTGAATATATGGCCACATGACTTGGGTCATGCATGGCAGTACACCACATAAAGCAACAACATTACATCATGACTGCACTCAGTGCTTTATCTACCTGGGTGTCTGACTCTGCAGGTGGATCGATGGGATGAAAAGACGTGGTCGAGCTGTGCAGGGAGTACGGACAGTCAGAGGCTTCGTGGTTGGATTCCGGAGGAACCTGGGGATGACCTGGGGATTGAAATAGGTTGCATCACGTGTATTTGTGCTAGGCCCATCACAAAGTGCAGTTGCACCTCTATATGATGCAAATTCCCAACATGATATTTATTAAACTCCATGTCATGCTTTGATGAACACAGTCATACCATTCATTACATGACAAAACTTGTGAGATGAGTTATGTACTGGAATTCCCAGGTGTTTCCCTATTTCTGGATTTTTGTGCGTTTATTTACTTTTCAGTCTCATCTGTTAACTGCATCCAGGACTTGTCCAACAACATGGTGAAGGGGTAACACACTTACCTTAGAGGTATCGAGTCTGAATTAGATTCTGACCTGACTATAAACTGTTGGATTCGTGATTGGTGCTTTCCCTGTTGCAGGGCCTTGCCTTCCCACACCTTCGGCCTTGCCTTCCCACTCCTTCAGGCCTTCCCTACCTGTGATTAATTAAATAATTGTGTACTTGTTGTGCTAATAATGAAAGTTTTAATTTTTTAGATGAGGGTTAGTTCTATTTTGTTGATTTTTTTTTATCTGCTATACCAGCCTACCACCACCCCTAACACTGATTTTTTACCTCCTATACCAGCCTACCACCACCCCTAACACTGATTTTTTATCTCCTATACCAGCCTACCACCACCCCTAACACTGATTTTTTACCTCCTATACCAGCCTACCACCACCCCTAACACTGATTTTTTATCTCCTATACCAGCCTACCACCACCCCGAACACTGATTTTTTTACCTCCTCTACCAGACTACCACCACCCCTAACACTGATTTTTTATCTCCTATACCAGCCTACCACCACCCCTAACACTGATTTTTTTATCTCCTATACCAGCCTACCACCACCCCTAACACTGATTTTTTACCTCCACCACCAGCCTACCACCACCCCGAACACTGATTTTCTACCTCCACCACCAGCCTACCACCACCCCTAACACTGATTTTTTACCTCCTATACCAGCCTACCACCACCCCTAACACTGATTTTTTACCTCCACCACCAGACTACCACCAACCCCTACCACCACCCCTAACACTGATTTTTTTAAACCTCCCTTACCAGACTACCACCAACCCTACCACCACCCCTAACATTGATTTTTTTTTACCTCCTCTACCAGACTACCACCACCCCTAACACTGATTTTTTACCTCCCTACCAGACTACCACCACCCCAAACTGTTTTTTTTACCTCCTCTACCAGACTACCACCACCCCTAACACTGATTTTTTACCTCCACCACCAGACTACCACCACCCCTAACACTGATTTTTTTACCGACACTACCAGACTACCACCACCCAACACTGATTTTTTACCTCCGCTACCAGACTACCACCACCCCTAACTGATTTTTTTTTTTACCTCTGCTACCAGACTACCATCACCCCTACCACCACCCAACACTGATTTTTTTTAACCTCCGCTACCAGACTACCACCACCCCTAACACTGATTTTTTTTACCTCCGCTACCAGACTACCACCACCCCAACACTGATTTTTTTTACCTCCTCTACCAGGCTACCACCACCCCTAACTGATTATTTTTACCTCTGCTACCAGACTACCGCCACCCCTAACACTGATTTTTTTTTACCTCCAGTATCAGACTACCACCACCCTAACTGATATTTTTTTTCGCTCTGCTAGCAGACTACCACCAACCTTAACTGATTTTTTATCTCCTATACCAGACTACCACCACCCCTAACACTGATTTTTTTTTTACCTCCTCTACCAGACTACCACCACCCCTAACACTGATTTTTTTTACCTCCTCTACCAGACTACCACCACCCCTAACACTGATTATTTTCATCTCCCCTACCAGACTACCACCACCCCTAACACTGATTTTTTTTAACCTCCACTACCAGACTACCACCACCCCTAACACTGATTTTTTAAAACCTCCGCTACCAGACTACCACCACCCCTAACACCACCCTTAACTGCAGGCAATGCATGTTGTCACCGCTTTTGTTTTTGCTTTGTAAACGTTGCAGTTTGTTCATGTTTTTTATTGTTTAATTTGTAATAACAATGTCTTAAATGACATTGTACGCATCATAACGAGGAAACCTCATCATTTGCAGGAGGATCTGTAAAGATTGGACCTTTTGCACATTATGGACTTAAATAAGTCCAAATAGTACAGGAGGTTGTAATTGTACACCTGTACCTGGAACTTAGGCCTTGATGGTGTGATCTATGTGTATATATCGAAAATGAACTGGTTGTTGCATTTTGGGTAGAGGAGCTATCCATATATGGCATGAGTGGGTTTGAGGGGCTGGAGGGGCTTTGAGGGGCTTTGAGGGGCTGGAGGGGCTTTGAGGGGCTGGAGGAGAGCAGGGTGTCAAGGATGAAGATGATGGGGGCGAAAAAAAGACTCTTGAGGAAATAAAAGGAAATGGTGTTGAGGATAAGACAATCATAGAACATCGAGGTGAGAAGAGAAATAGTGTAAAGGAGGTGATGGGGGTCAAAGGTCAGCCATTTTATAGAGACGGCCCATGTTTGGAAACCCCTATTAGATCCCTGAACAATATGCTTCCAAAGTCGAAGACTGTCAAAGGTCAACACCATTTGGAGAAATTAGCAAAAGCTTCCTCCGTAACTTCCTGTTATTGGCCACACAACTTCCTGTTATTCCTGTCACTATCCGAGTGGGCCTAAAATAATGAAGGTGGATAGAAATACTTATTTGGGTTTGGCTGAAACCTGGCAGAAGGAAACTCAACGGGCGAGTACAACTCAAGCATGTCAAATCCTCCTGCTGTCAACTTAACTCCACCTGATGGATGATTCAAGGATAAAAACACCTGTTTTTTCAAGGTCGTCCAGCACACGATGTCATCTCGAGAGCTATTCCTCAATTTATTTGGCAAACTGCGGATACCAAGCCAGCGGTGCTTTGAAACGTCCGGATATACGGTCCGGAGAAGTGGTAACGGGAACCGATGGCAGGTAGAGGTACTTGATAACGTGCAGCACCAGCAGGAAGTTCCACTGTGCAGGTGTAGGTGCAAGATGGATGGCGGCCCATTTGTGCTAAGAGAAACTGCTCGGCTACGCTTCCATGCTCCGCAAAGGACACTTTCTATCGTGCTGGGATTAATACGAGTGAAGGTGAATTAATTACTAGACACCGAAAGGTTTTTAGTGGACATCTGCAATGTAACAGGAACACAAAGAGAGCATGCATCTCTGTATGTCTGGCTCATCATGTCGAAACGGATCTACGTGCTGCGTCATCCCGGATCTACGTGCTCCGTCGTCCCGGATCTACGTGCTCCGTCGTCCCGGATCTACGTGCTCCGTCGTCCCGGATCTACGTGCTCCGTCGTCCCGGATCTACGTGCTCCGTCGTCCCGGATCTACGTGCTCCGTCGTCCCGGATCTACGTGCTCCGTCGTCCCGGATCTACGTGCTCCGTCGTCCCGGATCTACGTGCTCCGTCATCCCGGATCTACGTGCTCCGTCGTCCCGGATCTACGTGCTCCGTCGTCCCGGATCTACGTGCTCCGTCGTCCCGGATCTACGTGCTCCGTCGTCCCGGATCTACGTGCTCCGTCGTCCCGGATCTACGTGCTCCGTCGTCCCGGATCTACGTCCTCCGTCATCCCGGATCTACGTGCTCCGTCATCCCGGATCTACGTGCTCCGTCGTCCCGGATCTACGTGCTCCGTCATCCCGGATTTACGTGCTCCGTCATCCCGGATCTACGTGCTCCGTCATCCCGGATCTACATACTCCGTCATCCCGGATCTACGTGCTCCCTCATCCCGGGTCTATGTGCTCCGCCATCCCGGATCTACGTGCTCTGCCATCCCGGATCTACGTGCTCCGTCATCTCGGATCTACGTGCTCCGTCATCCCGGATCTACGTGCTCCGTCATCCCGGATCTACATGCGCCGTCATCCCTGATCTACGTGCTCCGTCATCCCGGATCTACGTGCTCCGTCATCCCGGATCTACGTGCTCCGTCATCCCGAATCTACATGCTCCGTCATCCTGGATCTACATGCTCCGTCATCCCGGATCTACGTGTTCCCTCATCCCAAATCTATGTGCTCCGTCATCCCGGATCTACGTGCTCCGTCATCCCGAATCTACATGCTCCGTCATCCCGGATCTACGTGTTCCCTCATCCCGAATCTACGTGCTCCGTCATCCCGGATCTACGTGCTCCGTCATCCCGAATCTACATGCTCCGTCATCCCGGATCTACGTGCTCCCTCATCCCTCATCTACGTGCTCCGTCATCCCGGATTTACGTGCTCCGTCATCCCTCAACGTCATCCGTCTGCCCAACAGTGTGCTGGCCATTCATTTGCAAGGATGCCGGTGTCACTTGCAAAGTTTTATATCCAGTCTCTCCAACCCAGAGCCGCAGAAATAGACCCCAAAATGGTGACGTTCCTGACTGATGCTCGGCCAACTGGAAAATGATGAAAACAACCTGCAATCCTATATCCGACCAGGAAAACAACCTGCAATCCCATATCCGACCAGGAAAACAACCTGCAATCCCATATCCAACCCGGAAAACAACCTGCAATCCCATATCCGACCAGGAAAACAACCTGCAATCCTATATCCGACCAGGAAAACAACCTTCAATCCTATATTGGACCAGGAAAACAACCTGCAATCCCATATCCCACCAGGAAAACAACCTGCAATCCTATATCCGACCAGGAAAACAACCTGCAATCCGAAATCCGATGAGGAAAACAATCTGCAATCCGAAATCCGATGAGGAAAACAACCTGCAATCCGAAATCCGACCAGGAAAACAACCTGCAATCCGAAATCCGATGAGGAAAACAATCTGCAATCCTATATCCGACCAGGAAAACAACCTGCAATCATATATCCGACCAGGAAAACAACTTGCAATCATATATCTGACCAGGAAAACTGTTATTTTATAATAAAAAAAGAATAAGTGTTAAAAGTCGTTTGATGCTCAGATCCAAACCCCAAACGAGTCGACGGGAATGCATTCATCGGATATTGCCATTCCTTTATCAGGTTGTTCATCATTTGTCATTACCTCCACCACCAAACTTGGATGGAGGTTATGTTTTCACCCCTGTCCGTTTGTCTTTCTTTTTTTTCTTTTTTTTTGTATACTGAATCGAGGCTCGTGAAAGAGCTAACATTTACTTCACAAACAAATCAACCAGACAAACAAAACACACAAAAAGAGGGATCTGTCCATCCGTTTGTCTGTTTGTGAATAAAATAACTGAAAATGTTGTGGACGGATACCAACGAAATTTGGCAGAGATGTAGCGAATGTGACAAGGACTAAATGATTAGATTTTATGGGAAGATCCTTCGAACGGACAGACAGACAGATGGACGGACGGACATTTGGTGAATTATAGTAAGATTGTTACGTGAGTGGGGGTAGGTAATGGAATACCTTAGTCGAGGTAGAATTGTATAGAGTAGCATGCTCCGAATGTTGCGAAGAAGAAACGCTCATGTATCTAAATTAGGGCCGAATGTTCGTGTAAGCATTTATGTGTCTCCATGCGAGGGGTGGAGCTATACTAATTAGGTAGGGCATAAGGATAAATTCCCAGTGTGTAAATGCCCCTGTCATTGTTCCCTTTGTTCTTATAACACTTACTCGTCCAGCCATGCACTCGGCACATAATTACAACAACATGATCGCCGACGGTACCCAGACACTACGACCTGGCCCAGCCGAACCTTCTCGATTGGCGCCACGAATGGCCGTGAGGCCACGCCCCGAAGGACGATTGGTTGGGACGATTCGAAAGCGCTTGGTGATTGGAGCGAGCGCCTACAATCCGACACCCTCACCAACCATCGACTGGACTTTGTGTCCTTCTCACTCGAGAAGGTACAGAAAGTCCACGTCCGATTGTATTCAGACGTCGTCTTCTTCCGTGTGCTCAAAATAACGAAAACAATTAAAACAAAATGAAAATTGATGATTTTATGCAGCCTTGATCTTTGAGCTTTAGATCTAAAAAAATAAAATAAATCAGCTTCAGGCTTTTGATTGATGAACCAATTCTGTGGCCCAATATGCAAGTTCTTAAAAATTCAGGTCAATTAGATGAAAATTGACCATTTAATGTGATGCTGACCTTTGACCTTTTGACGAAATTATTCATTTGTCTTCTCCATATTCTCATAATAAAGCTTTGGTGAAAATTTGATGACAAAACTCAAATGGTGAAAAGATATGGCCCGGACAGACACACACATGCACACAGACAGACACACACATACACATACACACAGATACAGACACACAGAGACGCACACACACACAAACACACATACACATACAGATAGACACACACACACACTCAGACACCCACACACACACTCAGATACATACACACACACACACACACACACACACACACAGTTGATTACAAAACCCTGTTTCCTGCTGTGCATGGGACGGGCTAGTGACTCGTGCAAAGACAATGCTGCAACATCAGTGGAAGGAGAGCTGAAGTTGGACTACCTGATGACTTGTCAATGAGATGAACAGGAGTATTCATGGTAAAATTAGCGAAAAATATTTTTGCCTTTTTATGAGGAAAAGCATTCCTAATGAAGAAAGACATAATTTAACATAATAGATATTATTTGTATGTTCCAAGCCTTTGTCTGTAATACTCTGTCTCCATCATCAAGATCCTTTCAACAGCAGTGAGACCAAGCGTTACGCCGAGGTCCCCCGTCGGTGAAGTGATGTGAGTTGACAAAGTGGAAGACGCAGAAAACATGGAAGAGTCGATAATATTTGCGAGTGGGTGGGAGATACACCCACACACCAGATTAGAAGTGAGTAGTTCGTTTATTTTTCAAGATATTTCGCTCACAAGGGTCAGACACACATGGCGGCGGCCATCTTGGATTTTGACGTGGCCACCCAATTTTCAATAGCCTTCTTCCTTATGCCTAGGTACACCCACACACCAGATTAGAATTCGGTCCTTCGCTTACGCACGCACGCACGTCCGCACGCACGCACGGACGGTCGGACGCACACACGGACGGACGGACGCACACACGGACGGACGGGAAAAGCATAGTCCCCCTTTCGCTCCGCGGTGCGACAGGGGACAATAAGTGTCGTGTGCTGGAATATTGGGAATTTTAACATGGCAGTGCTCAAATAACCTTCCCTATACAGTTTCCTTTAAGTCTTTTTTTCTATGGAGTAATCTGTATGGAATTGTATGATGTGGGTGTTGTGGATTTGACAGTGAGGGTAGAATAAACACAGCACACCTGCATGCTGGATCCATGGCCAAGGAGGAACAGCTGGTCAAGTAACTCATCATAAAGCAGATGGCAGACAGGAAAAGCAGTTGGTATTGTCTGAGAAACAAGCATTCATCAAATCCATCATATGAACATGAAAAGGCACGTTACATCACAAAAAATACTAGAAAGCATCTGAAAATGCAAAGCCCATCTTTAAATTTTAGGTCAATCAGGTGGAAATTGGTGATTTTATGCAACCTTGACCTTTGGCCTTTTGATCTAAAAAAAAAAAATCAGTTTCTAGCTTTTGATTGGTAAACCAATTCAGTGACCCAAAATGCAAATTCTAAAAATTTCAGGTCAATCGGATGAAAATTGATGATTTTATGTGACGCTAACCTTTGACCTTTTGACCAGATTCTTAATTTGTCTCTCCGTATTATCATAATAAAGCTTTCGTGAAAATTTGATGACAATAGCTCAAAAGTTACGGCCCGGACAGACACAAACACACAGAAGTGATTGCCAAACCCCATCTCCTGCTGTGCAGAGGACGGGCTAAAAACGAAATGCCAATTACACTTGTGATCAAGGAAATGTCATTTTGGATTCAAATGTGGTAGTAAATCTGGAAGGTCTTTTAAAAAATACGAACTCCAAGGAAATCATAGCTTTGGAAACAAAATATACTCGAGCACGGTCAGTTTTCGTTAAGATGAAGGGATGAATTCCATAGATCCTTCATCCTAATTAATTTTTGGCCAAAGCAGAATTTTAGCCCTGAAAAGTATGAAAAGGAGGTAAAAAGCATGGTAGCTTTATAGAATGTGCCACAATGTAAAAGACTACTTCTCGGGTACTTAACTTCACTTTCACCTGAAATAAACTTCAAACATTAAAAACAGAGATCGTTAGTTAAGTCCACTTACAAACTCCTATAGCGAGACTAGACAACTTACAAACTTCTATAGCTGGACTAGACAACTTACAAACTCCTATAGCGAGACTAGACAACTTACAAACTTCTATAGATAGACTAGACAACTTACAAACTTCTATAGCTGGACTAGACAACTTACAAACTTCTATAGATAGACTGGATAACTTACAAACTTCTATAGCTAGACTAGACAACTTACAAACTTCTATAGATAGACGAGACAACTTACAAACTTCTATAGCTGGACTAGACAACTTACAAACTTCTATAGCTAGACTAGATAACTTACAAACTTCTATAGATAGACTAGATAACTTACAAACTTCTATAGCTAGACGAGACAACTTACAAACTTCTATAGCTGGACTAGACAACTTACAAACTTCTATAGCTAGACTAGATAACTTACAAACTTCTATAGCTAGACTAGACAACTTACAAACTTCTATAGATAGACGAGACAACTTACAAACTTCTATAGCTAGACGAGACAACTTACAAACTTCTATAGCTGGACTAGACAACTTACAAACTTCTATAGCTAGACGAGACAACTTACAAACTCCTATAGCTAGACTAGACAACTTACAAACTTCTATATATAGACTAGACAACTTACAAACTTCTATATATAGATTAGATAACTTGCAAACTCCTATAGCTAGCGGTGAACCACAGTCGGCGGTGAACCGGCTGAAAGTGGACAAAGCTCCTGGGATTTGTGGCATCCATGCTGAGCTTCTCAATGATGGTGGAAATGCTGTACTTGAGACGATGAATGCAGTTCTGGGCTCTGTTTGGAGCACAGGCATCATCCCAACTGACTGGAAGAGGGGCCTTGTTGTCCCTCTCTGGAAAGGGAAGGGTGCTCACCAGGACTGCAACAACTACCGAGGGGTGATGCTACTCTCAGTGCCGGGCAAGGTCTTTGTTTGGATCATTCTTGAGAGGGTTCGCCATCATCTGCTCGAGCACCAGCGCACTCTGAACTATACTCTGTTACTGAGCGTGCTGTGAGGTGTTGTGGCTCCATCTCTGACTTATTTCCAGTTGTTACCGGAGTTCGGCAGGGGGTGTGTCGTGGCTCCCACACTCATCAGCTCTTGTATGGACTGGATTCTGGGGAGGATGTCGGAGAGGTCAGGCTGCGGTGCATCGTTTGGGAGTGTCAAGATCTCTGACGTTGATTTCACAGATGATGCAGTCATCTTTGCAGAGACACTGGATATTCTTACGGGGTTCCTCCAGGCACTGAATAAGGAGGCAGAGCCGTTGGGATTACAGATTTCCTGGGTCAAAACCAAGATCCAGGCTTTCAATGACATCTTGGATGCTGCTGTCTTGTCTGTGGTGAAGATCTTGAGGTCACGAAGAGATTCACTTCCCTTGACAGTGTTATTCATGTCTCCGCATGTTGTGAGCCAGAGGTTGATAGACGTCTGGGACGGGCCTGGGGAGTCATGCATTCACTGGATCATGGGGTGTGGCACCGTCGGTATCTATGCAGGAGGACAAAAGTCAGAGTCTTTAAGTCTTTGGTGCTTCCAGTCTTGCTCTACGGATGCGAGACTTGGACACTTACCAAGGGCCACAGAATGAGACTCAACTCCTTTTGAACCAAGTCTCTTCGGCTATCGCTGGTCGGACTTCGTGTCTAATGAGCGGTTGTTGAGAGAGACTCAGATGAGATTTGTTTCCTGTATGGTCCGTGAGCGTCAGTTGCGGCTGTATGGACATGTGGCTCGTTTTCCGGACGCTGATCCAGCTCACCAGATACTCTCAGCCTCGTGAGTGGAGGAGGCCAACGGGCCGACCGCGTGCCATGTGGTTGCAGCAGGTTGATCGACATCTCAAGGGGATAGGGATGGGCCAGACATCAGCCTGGGGGATGGCCAGACATCAGCCTGGGGGATGGCCAGACGGAGGCCCCTGGAGTACCGTCGGAAAGTGGAAGCGGCGACGCGCTGCTCTGGCATATGCTGCCATACCTGATCTGACCTGACCTTTACTTTACCTCCAGTAATTCAAGAGATCCGTGGACACAGAATTATTTTTTTTGATGTGATTAAATTGACTTTAAACCAAGAAACAAAGAACTGAATGTCGTTTTCAATTTTAGTTTTTTTTTTTAGATTTTACAGTTGAAAAGGCAAACCCATCAGGTACCGCCCCTTAAAATAGCGCTGGTCATGACGTCACCTGTGTGACGTAATCAAAGGCAAGGTTGTTGCAGCACGCAACGGATAATGGCCGTACAACTCCCTTGAGGCTCGTCAGAAAGTGAATTTGACGAAGATTTTTCTGATGACGAATCCTCTGATGGTCAAAATCATTATAAAAACTACCCGCAGCAAAAAATATCCTTGATGACGTAGCGGGTCACGTGGGTGATAAAATCGCCGTTATTTTGGCGAGAGGAAGGTTGTGATGTGTATCCGGGATTCGGTGTCAGATGCAGATATTTGATGCGAATGCGAGCGGTAACCTGGAGGTGTGGCTCCAAGTAGATGTGAAGCAGGATGAGCCGATGCTGCGCTGGTTGTGTGGCGACCAGGACTCGGTTTCTCACGTTGACCAAGGCACCCCATGCACATTGGCTGCTCGGCCCACACAATAAACCCTGCAGCAACCAGAAAGCAAACTCTCGAGCACACCTTTACTGTCGCAGCGCAACCATCCAATGCCAAAATCGAAGCTTTACGGTCACTCCAGCAGTCGACGCACTAACCGATCGATCCAGGCCTTGTTCCTGGACCTTTTAAATAGACAAAGCGAAGTGGATGTGGACACAAATGTTCAATGATAGGGATGAAGAGACAAAAAAAAATGCGGACATAGTTGAAGAGTGAAAGAGAGAAACCTTGATCTTCAGACACCGACAATTAAAGGAAAGTTTGCAGCACATATAATGACAAGATAAAATGACCAGAAGATGGAATAAATAAAAATAGCAGACACATGGAACCTGGAGAGACAGGTACCTGAACATCGAGAGAGGGAGAGAGAGACAAAGAGAGAGAGAGAGAGGGAGAGAGAGAGAGAGAGAGGAGAGAGGGAGAGAGACAAAGAGAGACAAAGAGAGACAAAGAGAGAGAGAGAGAGAGAGAGAGAGAGAGAGAGAGAGACAAAGAGAGAGAGAGAGGAGGGGGGGGGGGTTGAGAGGGAAGAGAGAGAGGGAGAGAGAGAAAGAGAGGGTGAGAGAGAGGCAGAAAGTGAGAGGGAGGAGGAGAGTGAGAGAGAGGGAGAGAGAGAGAGGACAAAGAGAGAGAGAAAGAGAGACAAAGAGAGACAAAGAGAGAGAGAGAGAGAGAGAGAGAGAGAGAGAAAGAGAGAGCGAGAGGGAGAGGAGGAGAGGGGGGAGAGAGAGAGGGAGAGAGAGAGAAAGAGAGGGTGAGAGAGAGGCAGAAAGTGAGAGGGAGGAGGAGAGTGAGAGAGAGCGAGGAGAGAGGGGGAGAGAGAGAGGGAGAGAGAGAAAGAGAGGGTGAGAGAGAGGCAGAAAGTGAGAGGGAGGAGGAGAGTGAGAGAGAGCGAGAGAGAGGGAGAGCGAGAGAAAGAGAGGGTGAGAGAGAGGCAGAAAGTGAGAGGGAGGGGAAGAGTGAGAGAGAGCGAGAGAGAGAGGGAGAGAGAGACAAAGAGAGAGCGAGAGAGAGAGAGGGGGAGAGAGAGAGGGAGAGAGAGAGAAAGAGAGGGGTGAGAGCGAGGCAGAAAGCAAACTCTCGAGCACACCTTTACTGTCGCAGCGCAACCATCCAATGCCAAAATCGAAGCTTTACGGTCACTCCAGCAGTCGACGCACTAACCGATCGATCCAGGCCTTGTTCCTGGACCTTTTAAATAGACAAAGCGAAGTGGATGTGGACACAAATGTTCAATGATAGGGATGAAGAGACAAAAAAAAATGCGGACATAGTTGAAGAGTGAAAGCGAGAAACCTTGATCTTCAGACACCGACAATTAAAGGAAAGTTTGCAGCACATAGGCCTATAATGACAAGATAAAATGACCAGAAGATGGAATAAATAAAAATAGCAGACACATGGAACCTGGAGAGACAGGTACCTGAACATCGAGATAGGGAGAGAGAGACAAAGAGAGAGAGAGAGAGAGAGAGAGAGAGAGAGAGGGAGAGAGAGACAAAGAGAGACAAAGAGAGACAAGACAGAGACAGAGAGAGAGAGAGAGAGGGAGAGAGAGACAAAGAGAGACAAAGAGAGACAAGACAGAGACAGAGAGAGAGAGAGAGAGAGAGAGAGAGAGAGGGTGAGAGAGAGGCAGAAAGTGAGAGGGAGGGGAAGAGTGAGAGAGAGAGCGAGAGAGCGAGAGAGAGAGAGGGAGAGAGAGACAAAGAGAGAGAGAGAGTGGGGGAGAGGGGGAGAGAGAGAGGGAGAGAGAGAGAGAAGAGAGGGTGAGAGAGACGCAGAAAGTGAGAGGGAGGAGGAGAGTGAGAGTGAGAGTGAGAGTGAGAGTGAGAGAGAGAGAGAGAGAGAGAGAGAGAGAGAGACAAAGAGAGAAAGAGAGGGTGAGAGAGATGCAGAAAGTGAGAGGGAGGGGAAGAGTGAGAGAGAGCGAGAGAGAGAGGGAGAGAGAGACAAAGAGAGAGAAAGAGAGGGTGAGAGAGAGGCAGAAAGTGAGAGGGAGGGGAAGAGTGAGAGAGAGCGAGAGAGAGAGAGGGAGAGAGAGACAAAGAGAGAGCGAGAGAGAGAGGGGGAGAGAGAGAGGGAGAGAGAGAGAATGAGAGGGTGAGAGAGAGGCAGAAAGTGAGAGGGAGGAGGAGAGTGAAAGAGAGCGAGAGAGAGGGGGAGAGAGAGAAGGAGAGAGAGAAAGAGAGGGTGAGAGAGAGGCAGAAAGTGAGAGGGAGGAGGAGAGTGAGAGAGAGCAAGAGAGAGGGGGAGAGAGAGAGGGAGAGAGAGAGAAAGAGAGGGTGAGAGAGAGGCAGAAAGTGAGAGGGAGGGGAAGAGTGAGAGAGAGCGAGAGAGAGAGGGAGAGAGAGACAAAGAGAGAGCGAGAGAGAGAGAGGGGGAGAGAGAGAGGGAGAGAGAGAGAAAGAGAGGGTGAGAGCGAGGCAGAAAGTGAGACGGAAGAGGAGAGTGAGAGAGAGAGAGAGAGATGAATGAATGAAGCGGCAATAGAGACCAAGAGAACGATCACTCACAGTGCACTTCTCATACCTTTATTGGATTTGAGTTTGCACCATCGACCACCTGAGTAACACTAATGCCGGAGCCCACTGGGTTAAAAGCAGGCAGATGATGGACCATTAACCATGAAAATACACGAGAATAATTTCTGAGGCCCACTGGCTTCCATTAGCTAGACCTCGTCCACCTGTCTAAATCGATGATCATGTACGTTCAGCTGTGGATCTTGGCCCGTGCCCTGCAAGGCAACGCTACAGGGTGAGTCATAAGTCCCAGGACACGGTTCCAACTGCTTATACAAGATTTGTTTATACCATCTACCAGGGTGAGCTGTAAGCTCCAGGAGTAATAACAAATTACAGAAATACATAATAACAAGAGTAATAATAACATATTGCAGTAATACAACAATCCCATTACCTCCTTGGACAATGAGTGCATCTGTATGATGTCCGTCGTTGTCATGACACAAGACAGTTTTTCTCCACGTGCGGTGTGAAAACCGACGTAAAATACACCATGTGTTATGGTGCCAAATGCTTCCTGAATGCGTTGTTTCCGTTCATCAACAGATGCCGTACGATGCTCTGAAACCTTAGCTTTGACGTACCCCCACAGAGCATTGTCACGAGTGGTCAGGGCAGGACTGTCTGGTGGCCACAGAAGTGTGCCCACAGTCATGAGGTGTCAATCTGATTTCATGATCTGCATCTGACAATTCACAAATCACAGTTGGTTTATCTGGTTTCATGTGAAGGTCTTTCATTATGCGACGGAACGAGGAATATGAAACACCCAACTCTGCAGAACGTTTCCGCAATGATTTTTTCGGAGATCTCAGAACAGATGTTTTAATGTTTTGAATTCCCAAATCACGAATTTTTGATCGTCCGCTGCGCTTTCTGTAGAGTATACTTCCAGTCTGAAATGTCTTTTTTCCCCCCAAAGATGAAGATTTCATTTTGACGGTGCTGGATTTCCAAAACGCTCCTCGAAGTCTTCTTGCACCTGTTTCATCATCTTGTTTGTGTTTCTCCTCTTGTGACGCCACACCACCACTACCAGTCTCTCTTCCACTGTAAATGAACTGGTGTCTGCCATCTTGGTATAATGTATTATTTGTATTATCTGAAAAAAACCAGGATAAATACATGGTAAAAAACAAATCTTGTATAAGCAGCTAAGACTGTGTCCTGGGATTTATGACTCGCACTGTAGGGTTGCGAGATAGGCTAACCCTAACCCTAACCCTAACCCTAACAACCCCAACAACTAACCCTAACCCTAACTCAGCTTCCTGAAAGTTTTTCTGCATGAAGAGAAATGCATGTCGCCTTTAAACATTGTTGAGCACCGTTACATTTTAAGGGTAGAGAACATGGAAATGAAACAACTGCATGATGTGTAGTCGAGGAATGGAGGGCAAGATGTCCACTGCACATCCCTCATCCGTACCTACTTCATCGCGACTTCCTGGACAATGTACGGATACATTTTCTGTAGTTTACATAAAGCACACATCATCGTCATCATATCCAAGTCCCAAACCAAATGGAAGCATGTTAACTCGACCGAGCACGAAATAGCAGACCTCACTTCTGGAAGTCGGTAAACTAAGTCGATGATCAAAAGATCAGATCTTAAACTTTCAATGAAAATCGACATCTCTACGATAGGGGCGTCCGGCACGCTATGTCATGAACCCAAAACAACCAGCTCATGTCGAATCTCTCACATCTCTCCACACCGACGAGTGGAACTAAGGTGCTTCACAGTATCTAAGCAGTAATTGTTATCAAGGTGGCCATGTTGGTGCCCGAGGTTCCCTCCATCTCACCGCGCGAGGATCCGCTAGTGGAAAGTCTGCACGAGCAAAGCTGTGCAGCTCGCACGTAGTGGGCTCGAGGGTCCAAATGCCATCAGAGGAGAAGATGTAGAACGCGTTGCGTGGTGCCCACCCTTTAGAAAACACACACACATATATATCAATGTCACCACTGGAGTGGATTTCGTTTCATTCACCAAACAGATCTCTGCACTCCAACAATACATCGACGCCAATAAATATATGAACAAAACATTTGCTGATCATCCCAAACTACTGCTGCGAGTACAATCAGTCCCAATCATTGCCACCTTCTTGCCGGCGTCGGCTGGAGAAAGTTTTTGGCCCCAAATCATTTATGGGTCAATTGCCAAGTTTTAAGCGAGGTCTGACGTTTAACTGAGGGTCATTTTGACAGAAATTTGGGATTCGTTCAGGGTGCGACGATAGCTCACCACTCCAAAGCAGAAGGAGCATCCGTTCATCCGACGGATGGCACACTTTCTGATGGAACACCCTGTGCGCAAACACCAATCTGACGGCTCATAGTCCGGTCAGGAAGCAGACGCAGACTAGACAGCTCACAGTTAGGTGCGCTACTTCCGAAACACCTTGTTGGACTAAACATCTCAAAACTCCCCAAAAGTACGCTCCAGAGGTTGACAGAAATCAGACTGAAATCCAGATTTGACAGGACTTACGACAAAGGCGATCGTAACACTTCTGCCAAAATGGTGACATTGTTAGCGTGCTTGCCATCTGGAGGTCAAATGTCCCTCAATGTAAAGAATGTCCTTGCCTGGTCGTCCCTTTCCCCCTTCCTCTTGTCAAATTTAGATTTGAGATACTACTCGTAGATGCTACCAGTTGAGGCAGCTGCCCTTGCCTCTTGTTGATGCTCTGGTAAAAAATTAAAGGAGTATCTTTTCCTAGATTCCAAGATGCTCGGAGATGAGACCCAGTATGTTCTGATCATGCCTCAGAGCCAATATGGCTGATGCCAGGCGTCATATCAAGACACTTGTTGCGGAGAGAATGAAATGAAAATCATCCCGCTGTGCACCACATAGTGTGCGAACACACGAGGGTCTGTCAAATTGGGACGATACCGTAGTTGGCCTAACTGCGGAAATGTAAGTTTGTGCTGAAAATGCTGGAAGACTAAGCCGGACAAAGTCCTCCTTCCCATGAAACAAATTGTCTCAACGAAATGTGTAGACAGATATGCCAAATCCCATGAGAAAAGATGAAAATATAGGACGTGTCGAGTTGAAGGCGAGCTCTTTTTCAAAGCCATAGAATAGAGAAAGGTCTTGGGTTGGAGAGAAGCACAGGATTGCTGAAAAATGACAGAAGTCACCTTTTCACTTGAGCCAAATCACACCTGAGTCTGTAAGGAGGTGCTTAAAAGTTTTGAGTGTTTCTGCTTCAACAACCGTGGCAACTCGGCAACTGCAATTGATTCATAGCATCCATTAAGAACCTGGAGGCTTCGCTTTCTCATGATAAATCTTTGCCTCTCGTGTTGCACGGACTCGCCTTGATCTCACTGTGACCTTTTACCTGTAAAAAAGATTGTAGATTTAAAAAAAACTCCAATTACAAATGTCCATTCAGCCTCCAAGACATCAACTGCACCATCCGAGGGAAAAGATCGACCTGGCTGTAATTAAACAATAATGTGATTACATTGCGGACCGTTGTGCGAGGGATCGTCTCCCTCAATGGAGTTATCTCTTTCTGCAGTGCATACCTGAGTTACTATCCCATGGAGTCCAATAAGCCAATGCCCCTGAAAGAAGGCTCTTTGGTGAATTGAAAATTCCATTCTCAACGTTTTCAACACAAGGCGGACAACTTGATACGAAAACAGACACACTCCTCTATACTGCATGGAATGGTGACCATGGACCACATGTCACACCAGCACATGCTACTTCTGATCACCCTGGTAACGCAGGGGTCCTGACCACCAGGGGGTGCCTGCCAAACATCCACCCTGTTTCGGTAAGAACTTAACTTTTAACGTCAAATGGGCGAACCGGCTCAGCTACAGTATGTGAAAAACACGGAACTACCCAATGTTTAAAGCAGCTACAGTGCAGCATCAATCAAACTGTATAGGTTACATAAGAATTTTCATTTGGGGAATTTTGGGGAATTTTTGTAGCCCCCACCTCGAGTGGCCTTAGAGGCTTTGTGGTGGGTGATATCTCATTTAAAAAAAGTTTTAATCAGAAGTCCTTCCCCGGGGAAAGGAATCAATCCACGGACACATTTCTGGTTTCCTGGCCATCATCAGCGCAGAGTGAAAATGGGCTGATATGAAATCACGTGAGGCCAAAGATGCCTCATTGGAATGATTATTTTATATATACATTGTATGTATAAAATAATAATATAATAATCAAACCCCCCACAGACCCTGATATTTTTAATGCCATAAACAAACTTTGGTACATCATTGGCGATGAAGGTTGTGATGAAGTTTCATTGAAATAGTGTGTGTAGTTTTGGAGAAGAGAGCAAATACCACTTGGGGGTGGGGGGATCAACCCCCCCCCCTCCCCATAGACACCCTTAATGAGTGCAGATTTTGATGCGGTAAATACACCTTCACTAGGTATCAGATATGAAGCTTGTGGCCAAGTTTCATCAAAATCGTGTGTTTGGTTCAAGCGATAATTCGTAAAGTGTTTACAGACTCATTCACTCACTCATCACTCATTCACTCACTCACTCACTCACTTACCTACAGACACTGCTCGATTGCATAAGCTCACCGGACTAAAGTGCAGCTACGCACCTCGAATTCGCTCACCTTCTCGATATTTGAGATGATTTTGCCTTCAGTGCTAAACTTCACACACAGACAAAGCGAATTCAAACGGATCGCCCATTTCGACACCAGAATCACAATTGAGTAGTTGGTGTGGGGGGCTGCAGGGGATGCGCCACCCCCCCCCCCTCCTTTGGATTTTCGATAATAAGTTATTTGCTGTGATGCTGGATGAAGTCCAGTGGCAGAGAGAGTGGTGGCACCATTCAACTTTCCCTTCATGTGTTAGTCAATTATGTGTGTGGTTACAGGATACACACCTGGTGAGAGGTGTCGACTAAAAATTTTAATCACTTTTAATCATCCCAATTGTACTGTTCATCTTTTCGTTTCCCAATCAGCACGTCAGAACGCACGGTAGGCGTTACATTACATTATCAAGTATTACGTTACATTATGAAGCATTATGTTACGTTACATTATCAAGTGTTACGTTACGTTACATTATCAAGTGTTATGTCACATTAAGTTATCAAGCGTTACGTTACATTATGTTATCAAGTGTTATGTTTATGTTACATTATCAAGTGTTATGTTACATTGCGTTATCAAGCGTTACGTTACATTATGTTATCAAGTGTTATGTTACGTTGCATTATCAAGTGTTATGTTAAGTTAAATTATCAAGCGTTACGTTACATTATGTTATCAAGTGTTATGTTATGTTACATTATCAAGTGTTATGTTACATTACGTTATCAGGTGTTATGTTACGTCATCGAGTGTTACATTACATTATGTTAGCAAGTGTTACGTTACGTTATGTTATCAAGTGATACGTTATGTTACATTATCAAGTGTTGTGTTATGTTATGTTATCAAGCGTTACATTACATTATGTTATCAAGTGTTACGTTATGTTACATTATCAAGTGTTATGTTAAGTTACGAAGTGTTATGTTATGTTATCAAGCATTATGTTACAAATTGTTACATTATGTTAACAAGTGTTATGTTACATTACATTATCAAGCATTGTTACATTACGTTATCGAGCGTTACATTACATTATGTTATCAAGTGTTACGTTATGTTACATTATCAAGTGTTATGTTAAGTTATCAAGTGTTATGTTATGTTATTAAGCATTACATTACATTATGTTATCAAGTGTTATGTTACGTTATCAAACGTTACGTTACATTATGTTATCAAGTGTTATGTTACATTATGTTATGAAGCGTTATGTTACGTTATCAAGTGTTACGTTACGTTACATTACGCAAATTACTATAACACCCAATTTATGTTCGGAGATGTTAAGTCAAAATAGATGAACCAAAGGACCAGGAGATGGGTTCTTCCAAGGTCAGTATATTCAATTCAGAACTGTACAGCGTAACAATTACTCCAAGTGAGCGCGGCACTCACCAAGAGTTCAAGCACCTCACGGCCACACTTCCGCCATTACATCAGTCTTCGCACCCAAAAACCAACCACTGGAAGTCCCTCCAAGAAGATCCAGGCATTTCAACTAACTAACTATTGTGTTTACATATTATAACTAACTATTGTGTTTACATATTATAACTAACTATTGTGTTTACATATTATAACTAACGATTGTGTTTACATATTATAACTAACTATTGTGTTTACATATTATAACTAACGATTGTGTTTACATATTATAACTAACTATTGTATTTACATATTATAACTAACTATTGTGTTTACATATTATAACTAACTATTGTGTTTACATATTATAACTAACGATTGTGTTTACATATTATAACTAACTATTGTGTTTACATATTATAACTAACGATTGTGTTTACATATTATAACTAACTATTGTGCTTATATGTTAAAACTAAGTATTGTGCTTGTATGTTATAACTAAGTATTGTGCTTATATGTTATAACTAACTATTGTGCTTATATGTTATAACTAACTATTGTGTTTATATGTTATAACTAACTATTGTGCTTACATTACTAAAAAAATATCATTACGTAATATTTTAACGGTCCCGTATTGGGTTAAACAATCCGTGACCATGTAATGAATCAGCTCGTTCTGATATAACCGTGGCGGAGGCTGACATGGTGAGAGGTGTCGAGTTAAATTTTTAAATAACATTAAATGTGTGTTTCCCAATGGCGCTGTTCATCTTTTAAGAGCGTTTTAAATGCGCGCTTCCCAATCGGCCCGTTACCGGATTTTGTCGCAGGTTGTCATGTGGCCACAGTGTGGCCATTCTTGTTTTGACCAAGGATTCCAGCTGGACAGGTCTACAAACCAGTTCGCCTCTTTGGCCCGTTACATTAGCCATCACGGATCTGCTGAACTGTCGGGCCAGGGAAGAATGCTAACAACTGCAGAAATTTCCACGAACACAGGAAATACTGTTTTATTAAAAGAAGACAAATACCTGTGTGTGCTTGGTCTCAACACAGGAGCTGATTATCGGTGCGAAACAGCTTTGAGGAAGTTGGCAATTGCTTCGCTACAGAAGCTTGTTCATGTGGCCCATCACAGGGCTTATCGGTCTATCTCAGTTTTGTCTAAATCCGTCCACAACTTTATGAGATATCATGCTCACAGACAGACAGACAAACAGACAGAGGTGAATACGTAACCTCCATCCAACTTCAGTGGCGGAGGTCATAAGAAAAATTTTCTTGAAAGAAGAAACTAGGAAAGTTCATCAGTAACTTGAACTTCTAAAGTCTAAACTGTTATAGGGTGCCCCTTCCCTCATGGGTTGGCTGGTGTGTAGCGGCTTGGGATAAACAGCCACCATTTTCCAGGTTGATTGGTAAAGTAATTAGACGTAGTGCTTTGCAGACATGTGCCATGTTTGTTCGCCACATACGCCACAATACACACGTGGCTTGGTGGTGAAATCCGTCACAAAGAGCCGAGCTGAGGCTTGAACTCGTCCAAACGCTCCTTGTGCCACACAGCTGTACGTTGCCGTGTCCTCGAACTGCACTCGTTTGATACGCAACACCGCGCCATCACCTGCACGCACGAACGATTCATACGCTTCACAACAGCAAACATGAATCCGTTTTATTAGCCCCCGTTGGACTTTGTCCAAAATGGGGGCTAATGTCTCGTCTGTCTGTCCGTCCGTCCGTCCGCAACCACATCTCGGACATGTACGGACTGATTTTCTTCATACCTGTTACAAAAACAATACATGACGGTATACATACGCACATCGATCAAAGATGGCCGACTGGCGGCCATTTTAGTTGTAAAAAACCTGATGTTCAACACGTCCTCAACCATTTATCGGACAGGCATTTACCGATCTTGTTCAAACTTTGCAAACAGACAAAGAATGATGGCTTACATATGCACGTCATTATTTTTTCGAGATAGGATTCAAGATGGTCGACTGGTGGCCATTTTGTTACTTAAACATGTCCCCAAGCATTTATTTAACATGCATGGTCCGATTTTGTTCAAACTTGGCACAAAGACAAAACATGAGAGTGTGGCGGACACAAAAGCCCACTGGCGTGGTGACATCATTCCACGCACCAAGTGGGCGGTGGCCACGCCCGAGGGGTAGGCGTGGCCTCATGCTATACACCGGGCGACCAGCCCGGAGGAGTTCAGTGTTACAGTGTAGTCTTACAATAAAGACGTTTATATGTTACCGCTTGTCCGCTTCCTCCTTGCTCACAAGCAGCGCGCGTAACGCCGCGCTTTACTGGTGACCCTCGACGTTGGATCTGCCGTAGCGATCCTTCCGAACACGACGCCATTGCAATGGCCAACGACAAGGCAATGGCGATTAAACTTCCCGAATTTTGGGAGGCCCAGGCCGAAGTCTGGTTCGTTCAAGCCGAAGCCCAATTTCAGCTTCGGCGCCTCACCAACGACGACCTGCGCTACTGCCATGTCGTCGCCTCCCTCGGGCCCGGCACGGCCGCTCGAGTTGTGTCCGTCCTTCGCCACCCACCGGACGGCCACAAGTACGAGGCACTCAAGCGGCTACTCCTAGCCACGTTCGGCCTCACGGACGACACACGGGCCGATCGCCTCCTGGATCTCCCCGAGCTCGGTGAGACGCGCCCGTCGGTCCGAATGGACCATATGCTGTCACTGTTGGGCGACGAAGCCCCCGGTTCGCTATTCCGGGCGCTTTTCCGTCGCCAACTTCCAGCGCAGGTTCGCCTCGCGTTGGCCGGGACCGGGCTAACGGAACCCCGAGCATTGGCGGCCGAGGCGGTCAAGTACTTCGCCGCTTCGGACACGCGGGCGAGCGTTGGCGTGGCCGTCACGGCCTTCGACGCTGATGTTCCACAGCATCATCTTCTACAGCACGCTGAGGTTCAACAGCATGCTGATACGCACCTCGTGAACGCCGCCACGCCCCGCCCACCGCCGCGGCGAAAACCGCCACCGCGGGGAAACCCGTCGACTCCACCGGCCTGGCGGAGCCAGCCGCGCTCCTCCAGCTCCACCACCTGGTGCTGGTTCCACGCCAAGTTCGGCCACGAAGCTCGGCGGTGTCATCCGCCGTGCTCCTTCAACGGGTCGGGACACGCCCGGGCCGGCGCTCAATTGTGGCGATGAGCGCCGGCCGTTCGAGCAGCCTGCTGTTCATAACGGACACCTTCTCCGGGCGCCGTTACCTGTGCGACACGGGAGCACAGGTGAGTGTCATTCCCGCCGGCACGTCAGACAAGCACGCCGCGGGTGGGGGCCCCGCGCTGCTTGCCGCGAACGGGACGCCCATCCGTACGTACGGAAAACGCTGCCTCTCTCTGCGGTTTGGAGGGCAGGTTTTCCGATGGACGTTCGTCACCGCCGACGTGCCCATGGCACTGCTTGGCGTGGACTTCCTGTGCGCTAATGGGCTCCTGGTCGACGTCAAGCGCAGACGGCTTGTCCAGGCCGAGACGTTCAGCTCGCTCGCATGTGCGTTGCCCAGCTCAACGAGCGGCTTGCCAAGCGGCTTGCCGAACGATTCGGTTCCGGCCACGTTGGTCTGTACGCTTCCGGCAGCGGACGCATTCACCCGCCTCCTCGCCGGCTTCCCGGCCCTCACGCGGCCCACCTTCTCGGCGGGGGCCGTCAAGCACGGGGTGGCCCATCACATCCCCACCGTCGGGCCACCGGTCTACGCCCGGGCACGCCGCCTCGAGCCGACGAAGCTGGCGGTGGCAAAAGCGGAGTTCGCTACCCTGGAGCGACTCGGCATCGTTCGGCGCTCAGAGAGCGCTTGGGCGTCGCCGCTGCACATCGTGCCGAAGCCCGGCGGGGGGTGGCGACCGTGCGGGGACTATCGCCGTCTCAATGACGCCACGACTCCCGACCGCTACCCCGCCCCCCACATTCAGGACTTTTCCGCCCGTTTGGCGGGCAGGTCCTTCTTCTCGAAGGTGGACCTCATACGCGGCTACCATCAGGTCCCCATCAGGCCGGAGGACGTCCCGAAGACGGCGGTCATCACGCCATTCGGACTCTTCGAGTTCCTGCGCATGCCCTTCGGTCTGAAGAATGCGGCTCAGGCGTTCCAGCGACTGATGGACAGCGTCCTGCGCGACTTGGATTTTGTCTACGTCTACCTGGACGATATCCTCGTCGCCAGCGCGTCCCGCGAAGAGCACCTACGCCACCTCCGCACGCTCTTCGAACGCCTGGGCCAGCATGGCCTGATTGTGAACCCCGCAAAGTGCCGGTTCGGCGCCGCCACAATCGATTTTCTGGGGCACCGTGTCACCAGGCACGGAGCCGTCCCCCTGCCGGCCAAGGTGGAGGCGGTGAAGGGGTTTCCGCGCCCCCGCACGATCAGAGGGCTGCAGGAGTTCCTGGGCATGGTGAACTTTTACCATCGGTTCCTGCCCCGTATCGCCCAGCTCCTGCGCCCCCTGCACGAAGCTCTCCGAGGTAAGCCGGGCAAAGGCGACGTTACCTGGACCGAGCAAATGGACACGGCGTTCACGGGCGCGAAGCTCGCCTTGGCTAACGCCACCATGCTCGCGCACCCGGCGCCCGATGCACCGATCGCCCTCACCACCGATGCCTCGGACTACGCGGTGGGCGCGGTGCACGAGCAATGGGTGCGTGGAGCTTGGCAACCGCTGGCGTTCTTTAGCCGGCAGCTTCGCCCGCCCGAACGCCGTTACAGTACCTTCGACCGCGAGTTGCTCGGACTTCACTTGGCGGTCAGGCACTTCCGCCATCTGCTCGAGGGCCGGGCGTTCACTGCCTTCGTCGACCACAAGCCGCTGATCTTCGCGATGGGCAAGGTCACCGAGCCGTGGTCGGCCCGGCAGCAGCGTCACCTCTCGGCCGTGTCCGAGTACACGACGGACATCCAGCACGTCGCGGGGAAGGACAACCCGGTTGCGGATTGCCTTTCCCGGGCCGTCGCCCACGCAGTCCACCTCGGCATCGACTATGCCCGGATGGCAGCGGACCAGGCCGCTGACCCCGACGTCCAGGCCTTGCGGACCGCCGTCACGGGCCTCCGCGTCACCGAGGTGCCGTTCGACGGCGCGGGCGCGGCCCTCTTGTGCGACGTCTCCCTCGGGCGTCCTCGCCCCATTGTGCCCGCGGGCTGGCAGCGCCAGGTGTTCGACGCCATCCACGGCCTGTCCCACCCGGGCGCGAGGGCCTCCCAAAGGCTGATCGCCGACAAGTTCGTCTGGCATGGCCTCCGGAAGGCCGTCCGCGGCTGGGCCAGGACATGCCTCGCGTGCCAGCGCGCCAAGGTGCACCGGCACACCCAGGCCCCGTTGGCCCCGTTCACGGTGCCGGAACGCCGGTTTGACCACGTCCACGTGGACCTGGTGGGACCTCTGCCCCCCTCGCGGGGTTTCACCCACGTCCTCACCATGGTGGACCGCACCACCCGGTGGTCGGAGGCCGTGCCCTTGGCGTCGACAACGGCGGCCGATGTCGCGCAGGCTTTCATCGCCACCTGGGTCGCCCGGTTCGGCGCCCCCTCAGACATCTCATCCGACCGCGGCCCCCAGTTCACCTCGGAGCTCTGGGGGGCGGTTGCGCAGGGGCTCGGGGTCCGGTTGCACCGAACCACGGCCTACCACCCCCAGGCTAACGGCCTGTGTGAGCGATTTCACCGCTCATTGAAGGCCGCGCTCCGGGCCACCCTCCGCGACGGCGGCTGGGTCGACAGGCTCCCCTGGGTCCTGCTGGGCCTCCGGACGGCGCCCAAGGAGGACCTGCGCGCATCCGCGGCGGAGTTGGTCTTCGGGCAACCGCTGCGGGTGCCGGGCGAGTTCCTCCCCGACTCCACGGCACCATGGTCCGCGGCACAGCAGCGCTCCGCTCTGCAAGAGACCGCCCAGAGGTTCGCCCCGGTGCCAACGGCATGCCACGGGCACCCACCGACGCACGTCGCCCCGGAGCTTCGCACGGCGGAGTACGTCTTCGTCCGCCACGATGCCCATCGGACACCACTGCGGCCCCCGTACGACGGGCCTTTCCGCGTGCTGGAGACCGGGGCGAAGCACTTCACCCTGGACATCGGCGGTACTCCTGACCGCGTTTCGGTAGACCGCCTCAAGCCGGCCCACCTCGATGTGGACCATCCACCGCCAGTGGCCCGACCCCCACGTCGGGGCCGCCCTCCTGCGGGCGGACCCCCGGCACCGCCCAGCCCCGCCGCCACGGCGCCCCCCGGTCCTGCACCCATCCCAGGGGCAGCCAGGGGCATCCCACCTGGTATCCCTGCACCCCGGACGCCGCCGATCGCCAGGGGGCGCTTCGGCCGGGTCATTCGACTGCCCCACAAACTGGCCCTCCAGGTGCGCGGGAATTCTGGGGGGGCGCGTGTGGCGGACACAAAAGCCCACTGGCGTGGTGACATCATTCCACGCACCAAGTGGGCGGTGGCCACGCCCGAGGGGTAGGCGTGGCCTCATGCTATACACCGGGCGACCAGCCCGGAGGAGTTCAGTGTTACAGTGTAGTCTTACAATAAAGACGTTTATATGTTACCGCTTGTCCGCTTCCTCCTTGCTCACAAGCAGCGCGCGTAACGCCGCGCTTTAAGAGTGTACATATGCTGAAGATTTTGTTTTGTAATCCATCCAAAGATGGCCCAATTGACGGCATTTCATTTGGCGATGGTTCCGGCGATCATCCCCACCCAGTCCAAACTTGTCTCCTTGAGGTTCTCCTTTCTATGGAGCACTCAAAGAACACCGTTCCGAAGATTTCTACGCAGGTGGCATCAAGGCACTACCAGGTATGAGCCTCGTACATGTGTCAGGGGAATAAGTTGAGAAGCAGGTGAGGCTTCATCAGCTACCCTGCACCTTTCGATTCTCTTCAATGTCAAATTACAACAAATCACAAGAGGCCACGTCAAAATATAGCATATCACATTGCATGTTATTAGTGCACAAAGAGCAAACCGTTGGATGTGGAACCGAACGTATCTTGGATCAGTCATGGTCACTGCAAAAATGGCTGCCACCCGAAGTGCCAAAAAATTGTGGAAAGAGAGGACATGAAGTGGAAGGATGCTGATTCCAAATTCCCAAATTGGACAAACGGAGATAAATATCACGGGATGGGAAGTAAGAATATTTGTTGAGGGCACGTAGAAATATGGTGCTGTAGTTGCGGGAGGAGAGTTCGTGGATCAAGCGCTTACTATCTGGCAGAAGGTTTTGGGAAATAAATTTTGTGAAGAAGAAGAAGAGTCTATTATGGTGAAGAAGAAGAACACGCTGAGTACTTGAGAAGAAATAAGGAAATTTAAACATTTTAAATTGATTTACTTGAGTTGTTTAGCTGCTTGCAGAATGCAACCGGAAATCCCTTTAAAAAGCACAAATATCCAATCGCTTGAGAAGTTGTTGTATGACAAAGGCTCAATCTGACATTTTACAAATACACAATAGGGATCATGTGACCTCTGATGAATATGACATCACAAGCCAGGCTGTTACCCCTTCTACTTGCTTCTCACGTTTGTCTCAATTTCTACAAAACCTCCCAGCGAGCTTGAGTGACGAATACCTACTCGTTGTGCATGCGAGACATTTTACTCACTCTCGATGGCCAAGCGTCCGCTGTTGCTGATGTTGAGCTCCTCGCCGTTCTTTGTCCATGCGAGTCGTGCTCCGAGGAGGCCGTGACCTTGGCAATGGAAGCGAGCTGGTGCTCCGGGTTCTCGGACCTGGCTCTGTGGTTCCACTGTGATGAATGGTCCTCCTGGAAGGATGAGGTTGGAGAGAGAGAGAGAGAGAGAGAGCGAGAGAGAGAGAGAGAGAGAGAGAGAGAGAGAGAGAGAGAGAGAGAAAAGGCACAAAAGCCTCAGGGTGGTCCATTTGTCTCGTTACCCAAGTGAATCCTCCCCACCCCTCCCATTGATACATTCCATCCAATGGAAATCTATTACTGTATTTATTCACAATACCAATCAACTTCAGGAACATAACAATTGACAAGAGACACAAGAAATTGACAAGACAACAAACTATTTGCTGGTAAGTAGGGATGGGGGTTTCGGGTTGTTTGGATGCTGTGTTGCATTAGCGGTTTTTTGAAATATAGACAATCTTGTCCAATCTCTGAGAGAGGAATGATTTGGCAGATTGTCAGACGAGCTTGTTTCCCCCCTGGGGGAATGACACACACAAGAGTATAAAGTTCCACGAAGGCCTTATATCCACTGTGTCAGTGTTTCTTGGCAGCTCGGAGATGCTGAAGTGGGGTTCGGCCATGGCAGTATTTTTTGATGTCATAAAACTCAAGTATTAGGAGGAGCTCGATGGAGGTAATAATGTCGTCGTGTATATTAAAGCTATCAACACTAAAGTGGAGTTATTATGATTGTGTTGGAGATGTTACCGCTGTGTGGTCCAATTTCACTAAACCTGATCATTTTGTACACCGATCACGTGATCAAGGTGTATCTGTTACTCGTTGTCCATTGTCCCAAATAACTCCTCCAAGCCCTCTGGAATACCTCCGGCTGCTTATCCTATCTTTATTACCTCCATTAACTCTTCCTAACCCAACCCTCTTAAGAGTTACATATATGTCATTGCAAGTTAAATGTGAGCCAAATACATAGGACAAGGACACGTTTGGCGAGGTTGTCTGTTCATGGATAACAGTTCCTTGTGCAAGAAGCCGAAGCAGGAATATGCTCGGTGTTTTCCCATTGCCATTCTCACAGAGGTCCATTGAAGGGATTTTTGAATAGGCCAGGGCACTGACACATGGCTATCGATCTTCACAACAGCATCCGCAAACATGAAATGTCAGCATATGGTGAACACAGCGCTCTTTTAGTAGTCCTTGAGCCAACCAGCCATTTTTTGAAGTGAATGCTCCGGGGGGGGGGGGGGGGGGGGGGAGTAATTCTCATTATGATTTTCCATTAGACCAATGTCTCAAGTGTCAGAAAAGGTGTGATGGACATCTGAGAACGGTAGCTTAGTGCCCGGATGGACGCCATCTTTGAAACCACCCAGCTCGAAAATGCCCATTTGGTGGGGTACATTGTTGCACGTGTATCTGGACTTCTATACTAGCTATCGATGTGCGGTTGATGACTAAATATACGTCCGATGTGTACCGTCTAAATAAAAAATAATATGAAGCATTTTGTTTTAGATTAATTATTATAAAAATCAATTATCGAAAAAAAATCATATATTTTTCAATATTTTATTATTAGACTTGTACTTTTTTTAGTGAAACAACACTGGTATGATTTTCCAAATTATACATTGTGCTACACCGTTTATCTGTCTATAAAAATAACTCAAAAACTAAAACATATCATCCACCACGAGTGTACACAAAAAATATATGAAAAGGCATGCACTTTCCACAAACCGAAACTATGTCAGTTGGAATTTCCCGCCGATAATCAACCCACAGAACCCAGTGCCGAAAGTGACGTCAGTCTATTCTATATCTATATTCTATATTCTATATCTCAGTCTGAGATTTGTTGCGGTGACCTGAT
This sequence comes from Myxine glutinosa, assembly GCF_964187855.1. Taxonomy (NCBI): domain Eukaryota; kingdom Metazoa; phylum Chordata; class Myxini; order Myxiniformes; family Myxinidae; genus Myxine; species Myxine glutinosa. Next base: position 102,339,891 of record NC_136265.1, read on the forward strand.
TAATTTCTGAGGGGGGGGGGGGGGGGGTGGGTGGCTTAAGAACTAAAAGTTAACATGTTAGATGGCGCCACATACAACTCTATTATAGAGTTGTATTGTGGCGCCATCTAACATGTTCACTGACTTGGATGAGTATGTCTATGTAAGCTGGCGAGCTTTTCGGATATCGGAGTAATCTAACGTCAGTCTTTTTGTTCTTTCAGCTGAGATGGCCGGTGTCGAGGCGAAACGGGCGAAGATTGAACCTGAGTCCGGAACGTGCATCCTGTGCAGCAAGAAGTCGCCACTCTCTGAACTAAGCAAGGCAGCGGGCAACAGTTCTTGGAAGACATTGTGTGACGCAGCCGCAGTTAGAAACTTTTATCCAATTCTAAAGCTAGTCCAAGAAGGCGCAGTTGAACTTCCTAATATTCCAATATTATACCATAGGGCTTGTAGATCAGACTTCACTCACAAAAACCACCTAGCTACTTTGACCAATGCAGCTAGAAGTTCTTCAGTTGATACTGGCGATGCGGTGCGACGGCGATCATCACGGGAAGAGACAGGATCAACTTCAACGGTCTACGATGATAAATGCATTTTTTGCCAGCGTGCTTCAAAATTCATAAAAGGCAGTCGTACCCGTGAAACAGTTGTCTTGGCTGTTGAACTTCGAGCAGATAAGACAATAAGAGATGCTGCGACAGCTCGCAATGATGAGAGAGTTTTGGCATTGACTACACGAGATATGGTTGCAGCTGAGGCTCACTACCACTTCTCCTGCTATAGAAACTACACACGGCCCCAAAAACCTCAAGTAGAAACTGACATTGAAGATAATATCGAGAAAAAAGAAATGATACGATGTATATTCAATTTCATTCGCACTGACTTGTTCTTGAACCCGAGGATTGTTCCAATAGTTGATGTTGCAACAGATATCCTGTCTTCAGATACATTTTCAGTTGATGTTCGTGACTCCATCAAGAAGAATCTGCAGCGCACATTACAAAGAGAGTTTGGAGAATCGCTCATCTTCTTCAATGTGAAACACCGTGTATACTTGATGCCCGATAATCTGACAAAGCGAGAGATTGCTGCAGAGTGCGTAAACCTGAAAGCAGAAGTGAAAGCATTTGAACGAACGGACGGTGAAAGTAACATTGTGCGTGCAGCTACTTCACTGCGACACCAGATCAAAAGATGCTCATTACAATGAACGTTGGCCGCCTCAGCCAGCAGAACTCACTTCAGATTACGTGAAGATACCAGATTCTCTTCGTGTATTTCTGCATACTTTGATTTGCGGGAGTGGGGGTAGCTCTGCGCGTGCCGACACACTGGTATGGTCGATGGCTCAAGATATCATCAATGCTGTACACCGGGGTACCATCAGAACATCGAAGCATGTCCTACTTCCGTGGGTCATGAAAACGCTCACCGGTAATACAGAGGTCATCAGAATATTGAATCGACTCGGGCACGGATGTTCGTACACAGTTCTGGAAGAAATCGAGACAGCGCTATGCATAGACAAATTAGCAAGTGTGGAGAAAGATACAGTACCACTTCCGTCACATGTGCACCCTTCGGTCCCGACTGTATTAGCATTCGATAACATCGACAGGCTAGAGGAATCACTGAGTGGTGGCGGAACATCGCATCGCGTCAACGGTATCATCGTCCAACCGAAGTCGCAGTCGTGTTTGCCGCCCCAACCTCCATCGGCAGTATCCAAAGCAGATAAGAAGCGATCTATCCCGTCATCCAGCCATTTAGTTCCAATATACAGCGGTGGGAAACGAGAGGGCCCACCTGCAATCAAGCCTGCAGATCTTTCTGACACTCTTGCAGGCGCAACATCCCTTGCGCAGCGCCGAAATCACGTATGGATTATGACTCGCATGCTGGAACCATGCGACCAGACAATCAGTTCGTGGACTGGTTTCAACATCATGACTAGAGATCGTGTTCAGGTGACGGAAGATGTAGTTGGCTACCTGCCGACTATAAACGCGCCTGCCACAGATATGGCAACAGTGCAAGAAATCCTCAGAGAAGCTCTGAACATCATGTCATCACTTCAGCTTGAGCGTATACCGGTGGTGCTAGACCAGGCACTATTTGCTAAGGCGACCGAAATAGCATGGAAAGATGTCGATCGATATGGAAGAATCGTGCTCATGATGGGGAACTTCCATACCATCTGTAACTTCATGTCGAGCATTGGGAAAATGTTTGGAGATGCAGGCCTTCGGGATGTAGCTGTTGAGTCAGGAGTAATCGCTGAAGGTTCCATCAACAGGGTTCTGGAAGGCAAGCAATACAACCGTGCTGTGCGACTCCACAAGTTGATGTACGAGGCACTAATGCGCATCATTTGGAAGGGCTTCCAGGTGTGGATAGAAAGCAATCATCCTGACAAGGAACCCCAGATTCGAAGCACTGACCTCAAAATTCGCAGCATCAAGGAGGATGTTTGCCACGAGACTCTCGCTGCTGCTCTCGATGATGATTCATGTGTACAGAGCTTTGACATGTTCGCGAAATACCTACATTTTCTGCGAACCAAACATGGAGACCTGGCTCGCTTCTGGATGATGTATATTGATATGGTAGAGACCCTGCTGGGGTTGATTCGTGCGGATAGAGAAGGCGACTGGATGCTTCACTTGGCTTGTGTCAGAAGAGTGACCCCTTGGTGTTTCGCAATGAACAAGGTGAACTATGCTAGATATCTACCAGTGTACTATGCACAGATGACGCAACTCCACGAAACATGCCCCGAGTTGTACAGGCATTTCAATCAAGGCTACTTCTCCGTACAGCTTAGACCAGGGAATCCATTTGCCAGAATCGCTGTTGATCAGACAACAGAAGAAACAGTAAACAAAGATACGCAAACAGCTGGAGGAACACGAGGTTTTAGTCTTCGACAAGGGGCTGTGTCACGATACTATCTAACTGCAGAAAATCGGGCTACTGCACTGAGGCAACTACGAGAAACTATCCTTGTGAATGGCAGCGACACATCTCACGCCAAGCACCCTGACTTGTCTACTTCTCGCATCAAACGTGATGAGTCTGGCGTCACAGCTATCTGTGATCTACTGGAAAATGACTGGACCAATCCATTCGCCGATGATCCGTCATGTCTTCTCAGTATATCTACCGGAGCGGCTGCGAGGGAGGACGTTTCTAATGACCTACTCAACACCCTGCAAAAGGGGGAAGCGGCGTATCAAAGCTTCCAGAAACGTCTTGAAGAGGGAACAGGCTTTCATGACACATTGAACAAGCTAAACTTGAAGACCTTTGGTAAGATCAAGCAGAAAGTTGTGAAGGGCACAAACAAGGAGATCGTCCTGAGAGCTGACAGACAACTGTTTGCCACCATGATACTCATCGCCAAGACAAGGAACCTCGACATGCAATTTGTCCTTTGTCACCCACTAGGGCCGTTACCATGGTCTTTGGCAAACGTTGATGGGTCAATGAAAAAAACGAACAAAGCTGCACTTGCGAAACACATGGAAGGTCTTGTGGAACCAGCCGAGAGCGTTGACAAGCGAAGTGCAACAATAATTGATGCGATGGCTCTCATACAAAAGATGCATGGCGAGAACGACACGTTCGAAGAACTATCTGACCGCATCCTTGCTGCAGTGCTTCATGCTGGTCAAGGCAGTGAGCGCATCGATGTTGTCTTTGACACATACACAGAAGAATCCATCAAAGCAGCTGAGCGTGTGAACCGCGGTTCAAATGAAGGCATCAGTTTCAGCGAGATCAGACCCGCACACAAAATCATGAACTGGCGGCGTCTCCTTGCTTGCAGCCAGACAAAGGAGAAACTGGTTGTGTTTCTGGCGGAGTCGTGGAAACATGAAACAAATCGCGAAAAGCTAGGCAACAGAACACTGTATGTCACCTGTGGTGAAAAATGTGTGGTACTGACCCGCGATAGGTGGAAGTTGGTGCAAGCACTCGAATGTAGCCACGAGGAAGCAGACACGCGTATGTTTCTCCACGCAAAGCACGCCGCTACCCACTACAAGACGATCATCTTAGTGGCAGATGACACCGATGTTCTGATCATCAGTCTTCATCTCAGCAGAACCATCGATAGTCAGCTCTTCATCAGACGAGGAACAAAGGTTCGAGTCAGAATGATCGACGTTGGAAAGTTGGCTGCGGTATTGGGGTCTGGAGTTTGCAGTGCATTGCCAGGGCTTCATGCATGGAGCGGGTGTGACACTGTGAGTGCTCTGGCTAGCCAAGGAAAGATAAAGGCTTTGAAGCTTGTGCAAGCGAATGAGCTGTATCTTCAAGCATTCACAGATCTGGGATCTTCGTGGAATGTACCAACAGACGTCTTCAATAGCATTCAGGCCTTCACGTGTCAGCTGTACGCCAAGAACACGAAGATCGTCGGTGTTAATTCGCTCCGTTATCACATGTTCTGTGCAAAGAAGGGCCAGATCGAATCTGGACAATTGCCGCCTTGTGAAGACTCCTTGATGCAGCATACGCTTAGGGCCAACTATCAGGCGGCTATCTGGCGACGCAGCCTTGAAAACCTACCAGACGTCCCAACACCATCAGCAGGACATGGTTGGGAACTCGATGATGGCGGTTCGCTCACAATCCGATGGATGGCGGGTCTACCAGCTCCAGATGTCGTCTTGAATCTCATCTCATGCACATGCAGAAGGACGTGTCGACCGTCAGATTGCTCCTGCATACTGAATGGGTTGAAGTGCACTGTTGTGTGTAAGCTGCAGGGATGCTCCAACATGGTGCAGGATGATGCTATCGTGGCTCAGGATGCCAATGACTCTGATGGCGACTCTGATGATTAACTTTGTGTGCACTGTATATTGTATAGCATATGTTGTTCTCTATTATAATGCAGGCCAAATTGCCTGAAAATCTTTATAGACAGATAACGGTTTAGCAAAATGTATAATTTGGAAGATCATACCGGTGTTATTTGACTAAAACATGACATGTTCAATGATACCTCCGCTTGCTTATTAGGAATATACATCGTATGGTGTTAAAATCAGCTCCATACGTCTTTCCAAACTCTAGTAATGAATAATTAATATAATTGGCGGCCATTTTGAAATCCAAGATGGCCACCAAAGTGCAGATTTCCTATGTAACAATTTCCGCCTGCTTATTAGATATCGTATGGTGTTAAAATCCTCTCCGTACGACATTCCTAACTTGCGTTATCGTCAGAATAGATAATGCCAGCGGCGGCCTAAGTAATTTTATGCCTCTTTACATTTATTTGTTGTAAACTCGTGGTGGATGATATGTTTTAGTTTTTGAGTTATTTTTATAGACAGATAAACGGTGTAGCACAATGCATAATTTGGAAAATCATACCAGTGTTGTTTCACTAAAAAAAGTACAAGTCTAATAATAAAATATTGAAAAATATATGATTTTTTTTCGATAATTGATTTTTATAATAATTAATCTAAAACAAAATGCTTCATATTATTTGTTATTTAGACGGTACACATCGGACGTATATTTAGTCGTCAACCGCACATCGATAGCTAGTATAGAAGTCCAGATACACGTGCAACAATGTACCCCACCAAATGGGCATTTTCGAGCTGGGTGGTTTCAAAGATGGCGTCCATCCGGGCACTAAGCTACCGTTCTCAGATGTCCATCACACCTTTTCTGACACTTGAGACATTGGTCTAATGGAAAATCATAATGAGAATTACTCCCCCCGCCGGAGCATTACTTTTGGTCTGGCTCAAGGACTATAGGTGTAATGTGAAGAAGAAGCATCCTCTCATTTTGCGATAATGTGCCCATGAAGCTGTGCCTCTGCAGCTTTGATGTTGCCATGCGATTGGTAAATTATCTTAGTAAGCGGTCTCAATAATCCATCCGTGGCCATGATCAGATTTCATGTCGAACCCTTACAATCTATGACGTCATAATGGGCTTGCCCATCACTTAAGATTTATACGCACGAGCTCCGAAAAGCTGGAACATCAAATAGCCAGGTTGCGTCCCAGATTGTACGGAAATTGTCGCCGATCGCACACGTTCTTGGAGTTGTTCTCCAGACTTTTAACGACGATACGCCGCTGGCAATATTTAACTTCAACAATGTTCCATGTGAATGCGGAAAACGTAGAGTGGCCACATGATCAGCAGGGATGAGAAACTATGATTGAAACCCCCACGGGTACAGTCAAACATTTCCTCGGAGACCTCCAAGGAAATGCTTGAACGCTTGGAGACGCGCTCAGCTCTGGCCATATCCAGGATATATGTTACTATCGGTGGAACCCCCTCCTTTCCCATTGGAGGTTGGAGTGCCCCAAGGCAAGTGTCCTGGGCCCAATCCTGTTCCTCATGTACATACATATACAGTATTGCACAAAAGTTTGGGTTATTCCAATAATTATAATAATAATAATAATAATAATACATTTATTTTATATAGCGCTTTTCAAGAAGCCCAAAGGCGCTTAAATATAATACACATACTTTCTGGTAAAGTCATCAAATCATCAGTGATAACAGTTATAATATATATATATATATATATATATACATATATATATATATATATATATATATATATATATATATATATATATATATATATATATATATATATATATATTGTATATATATATATATAATTATATATATATATATATATGTATATATATATATATATACGTGTTGATTATTGTAAATTAACAACCTTTATAAATGGACTTCAAACAATATTATAGTATCAGTCAATACTTTGTGTGTCCGCACTTTGCCTTTGTGAGTGCCACCACTCTTTTTCCCATCCTTCTGACATATGACTGAAGAACTCTTTCAGGAATATTGCACCAAATATATTCCAGTACATTCTACAGTTCTGTGAGGTTCGTTGGGCTCCTCTTCGTCTTCTCCGTTTCTAATAATCCCATATGGACTCACGTCCGGACTCTGGGGTGGCCATTCTAACACGAGGAGCACACCGGCCGTTACCATGTTCTCCAAGTACAACACTGGAAGCCTTTTGATCATTATCCTGTTGGAAAATGAATCCTCTTCCCATTATTAAACAATTTCCACAAAAAAAAACTGCGTGGTGATGCAGTATCTGCTTGTACTTGTCTTTTTTTAGCGTCCGAGTGATTTTATCAATTTTTCCTGCTCCAAACGCTGAGATACAAACCCAGACAGTCACAGAGCCTCCCACATGTTTATCGGTAGGGAACAAACATTGCATGTTGTAACCTTCTCCAGGTCTTCGGCCTACAAACTGGTGTCTCTTACATCCAAAAAGTTCAAACTTTGATTCATCAGACCAGAGTATCCGATTCCATTGTTCAGTCGCCCAATCTTGGAGTTGCCATGCAATTTTCAGTCTTTTCACAATATTCGGTGGTCTCCGCAGTGGTTTCTTTGCTACTGCTCACATAGTGCTGGATGAGATGTTAATGTTGAGGCCTGCTCCGATTTTATTTATCGGAGATCTTCAGCTTTTCTGCCATTTCCCTCATAGAGTGCCCTTCTCACAGAGTTTGGATCTTCACACCGTGTTCTGTTGAAACTTGCTTCCTTAGCACCATTCTGAACCCAATCACAGACTTTTAAACAAGGGAATAAGCTGGTGAAAACTAATTTCACATATTCACTAATTTGCAACTTTTATTGTGCTTGTAATTTGCATTAATGCGACTGGTGTTGGTTGATTCATTAATTTATTATTATTTACTGAACAAAACTCCACAACCTGGTTCATGCATATTTTTGTTGTGGTAAGTGGATAATACAAGCGCATGATAATCTACTCGTATAATGTATATATATATATATATATATATATATATATATATATATATATATATATATATATATATATATATATATATATATATATATATATATATATATATTGTTGCGGATATGGGATTTGGATCCATCCATATCCGCTTGTAAATATTCCCCTATTTCCTCAATACTTCCCAACTATCCCCAATCCCCCATTCCCTAGTCCCATTTTCTGTAAACAACACTCTGTAGACCCGACCTCCCCCTATTTCCCCCATTAAATGTTGCATCCAGGTCCACCGCATCTCACGTAGACAACTATAGGACATCTTGCTAGTTATTCTTAGTCTATGTCAGTTAAGGACTCGTTTCCATTAATTCTGACTCTTCGTTGCACCAGAATGTGATTGTATGGCACCGTTAGGAAGTTTAGGACCTCCCAATACCTCCCCGCAGCTCTTCCTCACGGTTCAGCAACAACAACAACAACAACAACAACGGCGGCGGCGCGGGGAGTGCGCGTCCTCACTCCGGCTTGGTTGGTAGGGGGTGTTGGGAGGGCACCATGCCTTTCCAACGAGCCGCCATGGAGCATGTGCTCGACGGGGTTACCAAGTAGGGGCTCGCTGTCAGCTCCTCGTCAAGGGCGGAGCCCGGTAACCCCCACACCCAATAGAAGCGGCGGACCGATCCCATCTGGGGCGGAGCCAATGAGCCGAGGGCGTGTCACTCCCCACTGAGCATGCGCAGGAAGAGGGAGGTGACGTCAGATGCGCGCTGAGCTTGGAGAGAGAAGGACGCCACCTCCGAGCGCTGTGACACCTCCCCGCATCTCTGGACTGGACCGTGCTTTATCCTGTCCCTGAGCCAAGGTGCACCTTGTGCTATCGACTGCCTGTCCTTCCCTGCCATCAATCCCTGTGTAAGTCAGTCTTGTTCCGTTTGTCTGTGGTCTGTCGGGGATAGATAAGATTGTGTCTAAGTGCCTATCTCTTCTGTGTCTTTACCTCATTACCTTGTAATCTACCCCTTTTCTCCACCACTAATTATATCCTCCTCCGGAGGTCTTGAGAACTGTACCCCTTGCGTCGTTTCATTTATCCCAGTCGTTGTGTCCTTTCCAATCATTGATTTAGCATAGCGCGATTTGGTCAACGTCGGGTGGAATCGGGTGAGTTGGGGAAGAATCGGGGGAACTGTTAGGTCGCGGCAATACCACCGCTCGGTAAATAACATCTAATCCGCGATCCGTAACAATTGGTGTCGGGAAGTGAGATTGGACCCGAAGCGCGCTTCACGCGCTCGAAATTATTAACTGTGAAATTTGTTTTGTTTTAAAATAAAAACCCGAATTTTGAAAGTCGCGCTATGGCAGATCAAGATGGCTGGGTTCCGGTAGAGGAGAGTGAGGCAGGGTCGATCCAGGACCAAATTGAGGGACAAGAGGAGAGCGAAGCAGTGAGGGCGGCAGGTTCGCAAAATGGCGTCCTCGCGCACGAGGTTACGGGCGCGCAAAATGGCGCCTCGCACATGGCCACGGCGACCGCGCCCGCGACAGTAGCAGCGCCGCCGTTGGATTCGGACCTTTTGTTGCTACAAATCGGGGCCCTTATGGACAAAATGAGGGACGAAGCAAGGGCTAATAGTGAGCGATTGGAAGCCAGAATGGGTGAGCAAATAAGAAACGAAGCGAGGGCTCAGAGTGAGCAATTGGGGGTAATGAGGGACGAAGCGAGGGGTACCGGTGAGGGGTTAGACAAGAAATTTGGGAAATTAGACAATAGATTAGGGGAAATACAGGAGGGGTTCACGGGGGTGGAAAATAGAATGGCTGCCCAGGAGAATCAGATAGAGGGAGTGAAAAATGGGTTAGAGGGGTTAGAAAACAGTATGGAAGGCAAATTGAGGGACATGAGGGACCAAGCGGAAAGGGAAGTTAAAAAAATGGGGCAGCAGATAGAGGGGGTCAGAATGGGGGTAGAAACTAAATTGGATGCTCACAGGGAGGAAATGGAGCAGATGAGGGTGGCATCTGGGCAGGAGATGCAAGTGATGGGAGAAGAGATCAGAAGAGGGGTGAGTGAGGAGGTCGGAGGTGTGCGCGAGGAGGTGAGGCACTGTAAGGAGCGCATGGAGAAGGAGGTGAGAAAGGGGACTGTAAAATTGCAAGGTGGTATAGAGGAGTTGACGCTGGGAGTAGAACAACTGACAGTGGGACAAAAGGAGTTGGGGGACCAGGTAAAGAAGAACACAGCGGTAATAGAGGGTTTAAAATCGACACAGAAGGAGATGAAAAAGGACGTAGGGGTAATTAAAAAAGAGTGTCAGACGGTACATGAGGACCTGACGAGGAAAATGAACAAGGTGGTAGAGGTGATGGAGGTTAAAGAGCGGGAGGTGCGGGAGCACATAGAAAAAAATAAGGTGGAGTTAGAGGAAGAACTTAAGGGGGCGCACGAGGAGATGAAGTAGGTGAAGCAGAAATTAGAAGAAGTGGAAGAAGGGGTGAGCGAAATTAAGAAGCGACGGAGAGAGGATAAGAAAGAGATAAAGGAGGAAGTAAAAGAATTGGTCCAAAGTCTGTGTTCGGATCGTGATGATGTGCTCATTAACCGGATGAGGGATTCGCAGGTGATGGAGGAGAAGCGAAGAGAAAGAGGACCCGGTGTAAGTGGTGACCAATATGGTCGTGCGTATGATGCGCCAGGTGATTTAATAAGCTTGGGGGTCGAGATGGACCCGGGTGTTCGTGAGAGGCCGTTGGTGAAGTGTGCGACAGGTCTGGTGTGCGAAAAAGGAGGTGTGCGAGAAAGTCTGACTCTGGGGTGTGTGAGGAAAAAGTGCGTGCCAAGGAGTGAGGGTGCTGTCGAGAGTGAGTCGGTCGTAGCGCGTGTGCGAGGGAGCACATGGAAGCGCGTAGTGAGGAGTGTTACGGAGGATGTAAAGGGAGAACGCACACCTGTGGTGAGTGTTACAGAGGATGTAACGGGAGAGTGTGCGTGAGAAAGATGTGTGACGGACAGGTGCATGGGGAAAGAGTGCGCTGTCAAAAGTAAGGAAGAGTGTACACCTGTGGTGAGTGTTACAGAGGGTGTAACGGGAGAGTGTGCGCGAGAAAGGTGTGTAACGGACGGGTGCATGAGGAAAGAGTGCGCTGTCGAGAGTAAGGGAGAGTGCACTGTCGAGAGTAAGGGTGAGTGCGCTGTCAAGAGTGGAGGTGAGAGTAGTAAGAGTGACACGGAGCGTGAGTTGGTTGTGACAGGTGAGAAAGGATGCACACCTGGAATGGTAGAGCGTGTGTGGGAATGCACACTTGAGTTGGTCGTGAGGCACATGGTTGGGTGTGCGAGTGAAAGCACACCTGTGATTGTCACAGAGGAGGTGACCGAGGAAGGGGCGCGAAGAGGTGTGTTGGTGAGGTGTGCGACCAACGAATGTGTGCCAAAGTGTTCGGTGGTCAGGTGTGTGACCAAGGCTGTGAGTGGAATGAGTGTACCTGGGTGTGTTAGAGAAGGTACGACGAGGAGCATGGGAACAGCTGGATGTATGGGCAAGAAAGGGGTAGCGTATGCGTGTAAGCATGCAGGTGAGGCATCAACGGTAACCGGGTTAGCGGTTAGAGCGACTTTTAGCCGAATCGGGCCCTCGGTGCGTGCCGGGCTTCGCGTGCCGCGAGAACCAGCGGGGATCCGAGCCACGGCGGGTTCGAAAGGACCGCCGTACGCGATCCACGCTGGGCCTCGCTTTGAACGGCCGCTTCCGTGCTCCACTAGGCGGAGCGGGCAGCCCGATAGGAAGGGTCGTCATGGCGACCACTTTTTGTGGAGGCATTCCGGCAGGTCGAGATCGGGCCATGGGATGGCTCCGTGCCGAGATGGTGCGTGGGACCTCGGCCCGGGTAAACCTCCTTCCCTGCACCGAATGCGGGACGTATCCAGCCGCTGGCACCAAACAACCCGCATTCATTGCTCGGCTGTACGAAGCTGAGCTTTAGAAGTGAATTGGCGCACCGAGAGGCATTAGTAAGTAGACTGTAATGACGAGGATAGTGTTTTGGCCCCGAAATTAGAAAAACGAAATTTGATGATTGGCAAAGGATTGGCAGTAATGATTGGCAGATGATGGGTAGTGATTGGCAAATTTTTGATTTGTTGAAATTTGATGTGCAAAATTGGTAGTGGGAGATGCCCGATGTGGTGGGATGGCAACTCTGTCATCCCTCACAAACTGGGGGGCAAAGGAGCACTAGATTATGGGGTGTATGGCAGTGAAAACTAGCCCGGGTGGGTTAGGATATTGTGTGTAGGGCCCTAGAAGATGACATTAGATAACGTTAAGGTTTAGATAGTGACTGATACCTGTAGTGGGGACGTAGTAACTTAGTGTTTGATAATGATGAGGGAGCGCAATAGTTTAAAGGGACGACTCGGAAGCGCAAGTTTCAGAGGGGAGTAGTTAGATGAGATGATGCTGTGTGAGAACTGGACAGGTGTGTGGAGCAGTGAGTGTTGTGGATCAGCGCGAATGCGCTTGGGGGAGAGAAGAGTGCAGGCGGCACCAAGTATGAGAGCACAGGTGTGCAAGTACAGGTGTGTGGAATATATGGAGCAGAGAATGAGTGGTGTGGAGAGAGTTGGAGTAAGTGGTACGGAGTGGTGTGCATGGTGCGAAGGTGTGGATGGGGGAAGAGTGGACCCCTTTCACGAGTACCCGGGGCGGGTAGTGTAAGTGTTAGGTAGAGGGTATAGGTAAATTGTGGTTGGATATTGGCATTTGTGGTGCGGTTGCAGAATGGTATTGTGGATGGGTGCATTAGTGTTGTGGAAATGGCTGGGCATGTAGCCTGTTAGTGTGTGTAGTTGGTTTGGGCACTCCACCACTGTGAGGATGCCGGCCAGGTGAGGCCGCAGGTGGGCTCTGGGAGCCGTTAGTGTCAGTGGGTGCCTGAGGATCCCGGGTGTGGATCGGGCAGCCCGTGCCAGAGAGGACACTGAGGGGGTGAGAGTGCGAGAGGGCCTTCCCCAGTTAGTTAGGTTAGGGTGAGGAGCAGGTAAGCTCGGGTGGCAACTACAGTGGTGGAGGTGTGCAGGTGGGTAGACCTGTTGGGAGAGCTACACGTCACAGCCCAGAAATTGTGCGAGGGCACCGGGAGATGAATCGGGGGAGTGAGACCCCAAATTGAGAAGCACCACAGTTTGGTCAATGGGAATTGGTTTTTAGAACCCATAGTGTAAGTTGGCCAATGGATTGGCAGGGAAAGACCCCGGGTAATGTAAAGTTGTTAAAGTCATTTAGGAAATAGTTAGGATTGATGAACTTGTCGCACCATACGCAGCCACTTACCTGAGGTGATGATGATGACTCCACACCTGTGTTCCTTTGTTCTGTGTTGCAGGAAGGGAGAATTGCTGTGTGGATTTGTGAGACGCATCACGACGTGGATGAGACATTGGGGTGATTCCATCTCTCCCTCCTTAGGAGGGACTGATGATGAATTGGTGATGGCAAATTTTGATGTTGAGTTGGAGATGGCAAATTTTGATGTTGAGTTGGAAATGGCAAATTTGATTGGTTAGGAGGGAGAGAAGACGAATTTGGTTTATGGGAGGAACGGGGAAGACAGTAGGGACGTTTGTTGATGTGTAAAGTAGATGTTTATGGGTAGTGTTGTGTTTTGTGGATACAGTAAGGGGTAAGGGAGGGGCAATGTAGGTTACCTGGTGGGGGGGGGGGGGCGTATGGTAGGAACGTACCTGTCTCACCTGGTTCCCATGTGCCCCCAGTGTGCATTACCTTATGTTGCGTGCACTTTTGCGCCCTTACCACCTTACTCACTTGTCTTCTTTTGTCTCCCACCTCCGAGGATCTGGCTTTGGGGCAGAGAGAGAGGAGAGAGAGGTGCTGGCTCTGCAGTTGTGGGCCTGTACTTCCGCTGCTTGCTGCCTGGATTGATACACCATATGGACCGCAATTTTGGTGGCCGCCCACAATGGACCGCAGTTCTTTTGCGGGCAAGCACCACCCGTTGATGGACCTCTGGGTCAACGTGGCACCTATGCCATACAGGTGAACCACTTATAGTTGGCCCCCCTGACGGCCACAATTTAGAAATGGACGCGGTTGGCGCCTTTCTTTAGTTCTAAAGAAGCCAGAAGGCCAAGTGCACTCCATGAAGGCAAGACCAGCGGCAGAACATCGGCTGGCTGCGACACCACCGGTGACCATGGACACTTAATTGTGCATTGTTACTGAACACTTTATTGGTGCACCGGATGGTGCTGACTGTGCGTATGGGGTGGTGCTTTTGGTGCTTGGATGGGGTGCTCTGCACATTATTAAAGGCCGTAGGGCCACAGGGCACTCGTGGATTGGTGTATCGATGCTGGCATGCGTGCTCTCTCTATGCATAACATCTGCATGTGTTCCTCAAAGAACAGGTCCTGGATCGTAGTGTAAATATCAGTGTAGTCTTGTGTAAATGATGCTCCCTACCGGCTGTATGTTTAGTTTGAGGATGCTTTCCGCGATTCGGTTATCCTGTGGGTGTGTTTCTGTGAGGAGAAGGGTGCAACGTCGCAGGGGGACATATTTACTCATTTGTGAACATCTGTAAAACTGTCGCACTCAGGGTTGAGTTAATAGTAGAGGGAACTACATCTGAGTGCCACACTAACGTAGGTAAAAATTTATCGGGTCGGGACGCCCCCAGGTAGAGAAGGGTGCAATGTTGCGGATATGGGATTTGGATCCATCCATATCCGCTTGTAAATATTCTCCTATTTCCTCAATACTTCCCAACTATCCCCAATCCCCCATTCCCTAGTCCCATTTTCTGTAAACAACACTCTGTAGACCCGACCTCCCCCTATTTCCCCCATTAAATGTCGCATCCAGGTCCACCGCATCTCACGTAGACAACTATAGGACATCTTGCTAGTTATTCTTAGTCTATGTCAGTTAAGGACTCGTTTCCATTAATTCTGACTCTTCGTTGCACCAGAATGTGATTGTATGGCACCGTTAGGAAGTTTAGGACCTCCCAATACCTCCCCGCAGCTCTTCCTCACGGTTCAGCAACAACAACAACAACAACAACAACAACGGCGGCGGCGCGGGGAGTGTGCGTCCTCACTCCGGCTTGGTTGGTAGGGGGTGTTGGGAGGGCACCATGCCTTTCCAACGAGCCGCCATCGAGCATGTGCTCGACGGGGTTACCAAGTAGGGGCTCGCTGTCAGCTCCTCGTCAAGGGCGGAGCCCGGTAACCCCTGCACCCAATAGAAGCGGCGGACCGATCCCATCTGGGGCGGAGCCAATGAGCCGAGGGCGTGTCACTCCCCGCTGAGCATGCGCAGGAAGAGGGAGGTGACGTCAGATGCGCGCTGAGCTTGGAGAGAGAAGGACGCCACCTCCGAGCGCTGTGACACCTCCCTGCATCTCTGGACTGGACCGTGCTTTATCCTGTCCCTGAGCCAAGGTGCACCTTGTGCTATCGACTGCCTGTCCTTCCCTGCCATCAATCCCTGTGTAAGTCAGTCTTGTTCCGTTTGTCTGTGGTCTGTCGGGGATAGATAAGATTGTGTCTAAGTGCCTATCTCTTCTGTGTCTTTACCTCATTACCTTGTAATCTACCCCTTTTCTCCACCACTAATTATATCCTCCTCCGGAGGTCTTGAGAACTGTACCCCTTGCGTCGTTTCATTTATCCCAGTCGTTGTGTCCTTTCCAATCATTGATTTAGCATAGCGCGATTTGGTCAACGTCGGGTGGAATCGGGTGAGTTGGGGAAGAATCGGGGGAACTGTTAGGTCGCGGCAATACCACCGCTCGGTAAATAACATCTAATCCGCGATCCGTAACAATATATATAAAACCGAAAAACACGGTCCATGAAGCCGTACATTTGTCCATCCATCCGTACGTTTGTCCGTCTGTCCCTCCAGGAAGCCATAAAGCCGTGTGATTATATGTCAATTATTTCTCAACTGTTTGAACGTCAGTTGCATCCTGTCTATTAATTATGTACTGTTGGAATCTTAACAAGTGGAACATGTCTTTCAATCCTGACAAATCTCACACTCTCACTTTGTCTCTCCAAAAAGAACGTCTGGACAACCCTCCCATCTACTTTCTGAACAATCCTCTCCAAGAAGTTCTGTCACTCAAGGTTTTGAATATCACTATCTGCCATGATCGTTCCTGGGAAAATCACATTTCCAAGCTGGCCTCCAAAGCCAGTCGCCGACTGGGCATCCTCCGTCGTGCGAAGTCCTTCCTTGGCACACCTGAGCTCCTCACCACATACAAGGCTTTCATCCGCAGCTCAATGGAGTACTGCTCTCCCCTCTGGGCTGGTGCTCCTGCCTCACACCTAGCTCGGCTTCACTCTGTTGAAACCAAAGCTTTCAGAATCATTGGAATCTCCCGCGATGAAGCTAACTCCGAGGGCCTTTCACTTACTCCGAGGAAAAACAGCTGTTCACCACTCTTATTTTATCATCTCTTATCTTCCCCCATCCAAAACCTTGATCTTTTCTACCCCCGTTAACACAACCCAAATCCACCTCTTTCAATCTCCGACTTCATTCCTGAAATTTCTAGTATTGTCAATTTGTTTTCTACCGTGCACCCTTCAATTTGTCAATCTCGCTTTGACTCTCCTTTGAAAATGACTCTTCCCCCCTTCCACAGATCTACCGACGTCCCTGTTCTCTACTGTTGTTGTGCTTGTGTGCTTCCCTCTATCTCCCCTTCTTGTCTCCCTCTCCCTTCATTGCATGTTTTATGTGTCCGTTTATGTTTTTTGTGTTTAATATGTTCGCTCTTACATGAGCCTCGACTTTGTATGCAAAAACAAACAAACAAAAAAAAACCTTTCGACCCTTTCAACTGCCGAGATCCCTTACACCTTTGAAGACCCTTCATCCCATTTAGAATGACTTTTTGAGGTCGACGTGTTTTTGAGATCAGTTGATTTGGGATGGAGTCCAAAACGCATAACAACATCTTTATAATGATCAAAGGAACTTTGAAAATATCCATCATGTGACGTCATGCAAGCCCTGCAGAGTGAAATATGTCGTCTACAAACACAAAATGTACACAAATTACCTTTTATTGATTATTTTTTTAAATGTTTCTGCTTCTTGTTCATTTACTTCTGCACAACATCTCTTGAAATGCTAATCATTTGTAAAACAAGGTCCCAGCTCGATGCGATGCCAGGTACAGCACGTAAACATCACCTTGTAGCAGAAGCAACTGAACACGTTAACGTTCCTCGGGGTCGAAACGCATGGATTTTCCCATCTAACAGCATCACATTTTATTCTACAGCGTTACCTGCAACTCTAGGGGTCAATGGCTGTGTTGCAATTCGGACTACGCAGCGCCGCAAACACATTGGGTCGATAAGCAGGACACATTGATCATGACCGCTCCCGGCTGGACAACTGGGCACGCGAAGCGGAAAGTGTGGCTCAGAAATTGGTTAATTTGTCTGTCTGTCTGTCTGTCTACAAATGTCAATGTATGATCGAGGAACGACTTAAATTGAGGAACAACTTAATTCCAATTCCAACGTTATATTTTGAACATGAATCGGAATATGAATCGGAAAACGGACCTGTAGTTTAGCAGTACTTTGTCTCTGAATTCGTCCCGATCGCACATACGCAGAGACGAGTGAGATAATATCTTTACTCTGTCTGCCAAAAAAGAAAATCATTACAAAATTTCCAAACAGGAAATTTTACTGTTTTTAGCAACGTCATAAAGGACACAAACAACAGGCACAGAGACCTAATGTAACGGACTAGAGTCCCTGTATAAAGAGAGTTGTGTCAACTCAAATTTGGACGCCATTTTGTGTCTAAGTGTGTCGGATTAGATATACATGTACATTCGCGATATGGGGTGATATATTCTAAACCTGCTAAAAAAAAATTTACTACACATATTTAGTCTTATTATTACATACAGGTGATATTTGTTTTGTCAAAAACTCAGCTATTGCCGTGAAAAAGAGCTGTGTGGTGATATTAAAAGTGGTATGGCAATGCATATTACAAGCCAACACTGCATATAAGAGCTAACATTATAAGTAAGACAAACCAATGCTGTCGTTCTCTGAATTTTAATAACTTTTAGAAAGGAGTGTGGGCATATCCAATATTTTTTAAAGGGTGCCGAGAGCAATTCCGTCCGGTGTAGGACTTCCAGCCGACATATAGTCTAACACACTTAAAACAAATTATGTACGTGGTATTGCCATATTTCTATAGTGTACAACTTTAGTTTTATCGACATTTATATTCAATTTCCATTGTAATGATTTAACAAGCTGCAAGTCAGCTTCTGTCTCTGACATAAGGAAAACGTCATCGGCATCTAGTAAGATTGAAACGTTCATTTATTACTACACCCTTGCCCAGAACTCTGATGGATATTGCCTGATCGATTAATATGTTTCATAGCTGGCGACTTGGCTGCACAACCCGCAAAAAAATTGAGCAGGTCCCCCCCTAAAATTGCTTTTATGATTGCCGATTAGGCTAAAGATTTTAAACCAAAAAAATAACTTGCCTCGGAATAAGTTTTGAATGGACGGACAGACAACTGAAAACAAAACGGACCATGGGTTTCCCACCCCTATAAAATCAAAATTAATTCCCTCTGAAAAAGTACAGTGACATTGCCCGCAGACTACCCAACCGCAGACCAGGCAATGTCACTGTACCGGGACATTTCATCAATCAATGACAATATGCGGTCCGCTAGGACTACCCGAAAAAAATTGAGCAGGGTTCTTCCCACGGAAATGCATTTTTGGTCAGCTCCTTGAAGATTATAAACAAACACAAATCACTTCCCTTTAAAAGGGTTTTCAACGGACAGACAACCAAAAAAAAACCGAGCAGATAGAATTGCTTTTGAACATCGATCATCAAGCGGCGTGGGCCTACCTGGCAGAGTCTCGAGGAGTCGATCGCTTTCCAGCTCTTTCGTCTGACTTTCGCTTCCCAAATTTGTCTTCTGACTTTATCACTTGGAAATCTATACATCTTATATTTCCCAGATTGGTTTGAACAACCAAAAGCAGAACAACCAGTCATTTTGTTTGGCAATAAACAACATTCCCGTACCAAGCTGACGTTCACGCACGGTGAAGTTAGACACAAAATGGCGCCACGAAATCACGTGACCAGAAATCTCGGGTCAGCGCATGGCGCAACTCTCTTTATACAGGGACTCTATAACGGACTAAATAAGGTGGTGTAAAAGACGCTGCATCAATGGCGGTAAACTTCAGAATTGTTTTTTTCTAAAACCTTTAAAATCTTTATTTTATTTCAATTTAATTATATACTTGAACAATGTAGAACACAAATCACCTTTTTCACACTTTCAAAAACCTTCCATTTAGCAGGACTTGGACAAAATATTACGGCATTTTACGTCATCTCGACCAATCAAATTTGTCGCGCGCAGACCCCGCCCATGTCCTTGTTTCTCAAAACTGCACAAGGTGAAACGTTTGCAGTAAGGCGACGAGTTCAGGACTACAAACAGTTTTGGGAACATACATTTATTACCTACAGGACCGAAAGAGGACGGAGATTACGTTTTCACCCTTGTTTGTCTGTTTGTTTGTCTGTAAGCACAATATCTCAAAAGGTTATGGATGGATTCTGAGTAAATTTGGTGGACAGGTTTGGTGTGTGACAAAGATGAAATGTTTACATTTCGGTGAGATTCCTGGTCCGGATCCGGAGAATCTGTACTGTGGAAGCAGTTCCCTAGAAAAGGTTATGCTAGATGGTTTGCCGATACCAATAAGGTATCTCATTCGTAGATCCATTGGATGTATAAAAAGTGTTCACGAAACTACGTACAAACAGATCAACCAGATCACTGGATTTTGACTATCTGAAAGGACAGGCAGGATTTAGGAAAGGACATCCTGCAAGTGGTCACCTCCAGGAAATCCAGAAGAGGGCAAAGTCAACCTACGGCAGTCAATCGGCTTGATTGACTATTCACATGAAGGTATTCTTGCAATCAATGACAAATCCAGGAATCGGTGATATTCATACACATACACACATATATATGTATGATTTCTGCTAATTCTGCCTTCATATATATGTATATAATGCATGGAATCAATAGGAATCGAATCTGTAACTTCTTGAAAATTAACTAATAAGGCACTAATCTGAAAAATAAATAATTAATCGATTGATTGATTAATCAAAAATACCCTTTACAGACAAATCTCTTGGTCACTGTCATGTCCAAATATCAGCTTCCGAGCTCAAAAGGTGCATGAGATATTGACTGGTTGACAAAGAAAACAAGAAAGAGCAATCAGAGATTGCAAACCCTCGCCAGGATGTATTTACTGTGGTTTTTAAGGCTTTTGTGTTAAAGCAAATATGGCGGCTGAACCACGTGACCGATAACGTCATCATTTTTTTTTTCTCCACCAGTTTATGCCGACATGGCGCTCAAGAAATTTCATCTTGATCGGATGAAGTTTTGTAATTGTCTAATTATGAAGTCATAATGAAGGCACCTATGACATCATCATTAACATATTTTATTCCCCATGGAGAGTTCCTTACAATGAGCCATGTCTCAATTTCCTCTATTGAGCGCTTTCTGAGATATGGAGGTGCAAAGTTTTTCAATTTTTCCAAGATGGCGGCCGAACCACGTGACCTATGACGTCATAATTATCATTAAAAAATTCTACAGCTGGAGTTGCACCTATGGTGAAAATTACCTGTCAATCGGACCAACGGTTGCAGAGAAAATCATATTTATTCTGTGCAGACAAACAAACAGACAAACAAACAAGGAAGAGGTCGAGCAGAACACGATACTTGCAAAATCCACCACCTCCTCCCCGCCCCCCCTCAAAATATGCCATAAATACATCAAATTGTTCATTTCATCAAGATTTAAATTGACGAACTTAATGAAAGCTCGGTTCAATAAGATATGGATTGATTATTTTTCAGATGGAAATTGATGATTTTAGAAGTTCGACCTTGAGTTGGTTGACGTTTGACCTTTTGACCTAAAAAAATAATTGCTTTCCCAATTCAATGACACTACGTAATTGCTGTTTAATTTCCAAGTAATGGGATGAAAATGAACAATTTTTCAGATGAAAATTGATGATTTTAGAAGTTTGAACTTCAGTTGACCTTTGACCTTTTGACCTCGAAAACAGTTGCTTTCCCAATTCAATGACACACTATGTAATTGCTGCTTAATTGTCATGTTAATGGGATGAAAAGTGATGATTTTTCAGATGAACATTGATGATTTTAGAAGTTTGACCTTGAGTTGACCTTTAACCTTTTGCCCTTAAAATATTTGGTTTCCCAATTTATTGACTCAAGATGCAAAGTTGAGTCAATCAGATGAAAAATGACAATTTTAGAAATCTAACCTCAAGATGACCTTTGACCTTTTCACCTCAAAATCAATAGGCTTCTTCCTTATGACCAAGTCTACAATTTGGTGTAGTTTCGTTAAGATTGGATTAAAATTGCAACCTGTATATGACTGACATACAGACAGACAGAAAGAATAACGCACACGACCAACCAATATATTTGAAAAATTTTCGATTTTACAAGTAACAGAAAGAGTGAAAACTGAGCACCCTCAATTAACCCTCGTTAATCCGGACTACTTTGTTCCCAGCACCCAATGTCGGATTAGCGAGATTGTCCGATAAACGATTTGCGGATTAGAGGGATAAAATGAATGGCGGAAACCTATTCCACGGATGTTTTGGTCGGATAGCAAGATTTCCGGATTAAACGGGGTCGGATTAACGAGGGTTGACTGTACTCCCTTTCGGCGCGCGTCATCGCCGGGCCCCCTTTGGCGTCCGGCGATGACGTCATGCAACGCCTGGAGGTAGAATTGGAAAGGAACTGTGTACAAGAAAAAGAAAGAGAATAATCTGTGGAAGAGTCGATAAAAGGTCAGGTAAAACATTTGAGTGCGCATTAATGAAAGAGGTGTACAAGTGGTGTTAGAGCACTCACTGTTCACGTGCAGAAGGTGTAGCTCCTCGATGGATCTCCCCCCATGTTGCACCTGACAGGTGTAGACACCAACATGTAGCAAGGAGACCGTCGGAATGTACAGTCGCCGCCCTTTCACCACAAACTGCAAGGACAAATTTTATAATTGCAAAATTAAAATGCAGACGACGAAAAATGATTGGCTAAGCGATGGGTCACCTGATGCAACAGACACCATTTATTCTTGTATGATTTATTTTATTACAATGATCTTGTGCTTGTGCCGGAGAATTTAGCAGAGGTTGATAGGCCAATGGCCTCGTCCTGTTTTCAGGTTCCTTGTGTACATTTTTGGTGAAGATTTTGGTGAAGATCCGCATCTGGATATTATTATTATTTTTTACCTCCATCACTCGAAGTGGACGGACATCATGTTTTCACCTCCGTCTGTTTGTCCCCATTTGCTTGTCTCTCCGAGAGCACGATATCTCAAAAAGTTTTGGACGGATTCGGACGAAACTTGGTGGGCAGGTCAGGTGCGTGGCAAGGAAGAATTCATTTTACTTCAAAGATCTGGATTCGGATCCAGATTAAATAATTTTTTAAGTGATTCTTCACCATTGAGTGATAGGTCATTCTCGCATTTGTGAACATTTATTTAAATTCGACAAACCATCACTATGGATGTGCACAGAAGGAAACGAAGCAAGTACCACCAGGACATCATGAAAATGAACCAAGTTATTTGAATGTTCACTTATTTTCCCGAGCAACCATTGTATCCTCCAAGTGTCCTCTTTTTGTGTCTCTCTAACCTGCTGCTGTGGGAGTGTGTCCACGCTTCACAATGAGTTGTTACTGTTCTGTATTCCAGCTCTCCTGTGAGTCTCCACTTTGGATCCCCAAAAAATCAATTATTCACCAAGAATTGAAAATTATTTAAGTTAACTATTTAACGCACACATGCACAAATACACGAACACACACACGAACACACACACACACACGAACACACACACACACACACACACACACACACACACACACACACACACACACACACACACACACACACACACACACACACACACACACACACACACACAAGGGATTTCAGTCAATTCCCAGGCTAATGGGGGCAGTTTGACCCATTTGGCTCCCCAGCGTCTGACTGTCTGGTTTTGGGAGGCTGTTGACAAAATCTGTGTCAACAGCTTGCGTCAACATTCTTTCCTTATGAGCAGCTCCCCGCTTGCTTGCCTTTCTCTCAAGGCCCAGCCCAGTCTGTGAAACTGGGAAGATGTTTATTTTGAGTTTTTTCTTTCATCTTTGAAGTATATTACCGAATACAAATTGTGATTCCTTGAGATGACATTGGGGCTTGACTGTGTGAGCCAAAGCCCAATGCCCAATCCCATGCATGATAATCTTATCCAGTTCAATAAACCTCCTGCACACTTGGTCCGAGTATTGAGACTCCTGGGCGAAGGGATTCAGGAAAACACACAACACACAACACACAACACACACACACACACACACACACACACACACACACACACACACACACACACACACACACACACACACACACACACACACACACACACACACACACACACACACACACAGTGAGTTCAAAACAATGAGAGTAATGGATAAAAACAATTGAGAGTGCAAAACAATGAGAGTAATGGTTCAAAACAATGAGAGTAATGGTTCAAAACAATGAGTATTGGTTCAAAACAATGAGAGTATTTGTTCAAAACAATGAGGGTTAAAAGCCATGAGAGTTCAACACAATGAGAGTATTTGTTCAAAACAATGAGAGTTCTAAACAATGATGGTAATGGTTCAAAACAACGAGAGTGCAAAACAATGAGAGTTATGGTTCAAAACAATGAGTATTGGTTCAAAACAATGAGAGTATTTGTTCAAAACAATGAGAGTTAAAAGCCATGAGAGTTCAACACAATGAGAGTTCTAAACAATGAGAGTAATGGTTCAAAACAATGAGAGTTCTAAACAATGAGAGTTTTAAACAGTGAGAGTAATGGTTTAAAACAATGAGAGTTCTAAGCAATGAAAGTAATGGTTAAAACAACGAGAGTTCAAAACAATGAGAGTAATGGTTCAAAACAATGAGAGTTCTAAACAACGAGAGTAATGGTTAAAACAATGAGAGTTCAAAACAATGAGAGTAATGGTTAAAGGCAATGAGAGTTTAAAACAATGAGAGTAATGGTTAAAAACAATGAGAGTTCTAAGCAATTAAAGTAATGGTTAAAACAATGAGAGTTTAAAACAATGAGAGTAATGGTTAAAAACAGTGAGAGTTCTAAGCAATGAAAGTAATGGCTAAAAGCAATGAGAGTTTAAAACAATGAGAGTTCTAAACAATGCGAGTAATGGTTAAAAGCAATGAGAGTTCAAAACAATGAGAGTAATGGTTAAAAGCAATGAGAGTTTAACACAATGAGAGTAATGGTTAAAAGCAATGAGAGTTCAAAACAATGAGAGTAATGGTTAAAAGCAATGAGAGTTAAAACAATGAGAGTATTGGTTCAAAACAATGAGAGTTCTAAACAATGAGAGTTCAAAACAATGAGAGTAATGGTTAAAACAATGAGAGTTCAAAACAATGAGAGTAATGGTTAAAAGCAATGAGAGTTTAAAACAATGAGAGTAATGGTTCAAAACAATGAGAGTTCTAAACAACGAGAGTAATGGTTAAAAACATCGAGAGTTCAAAACAATGACAGTAATGGTTAAAAGCAATGAGAGTTTAAAACAATGAGAGTAATGGTTAAAAACAATGAGAGTTCTAAACAACGAGAGTAATGGTTAAAAACATCGAGAGTTCAAAACAATGACAGTAATGGTTAAAAGCAATGAGAGTTTAAAACAATGAGAGTAATGGTTAAAAACAATGAGAGTTCTAAGCAATGAAAGTAATGGTTAAAAGCAATGAGAGTTTAAAACAATGAGAGTTCTAAGCAATGAAAGTAATGGTTAAAAGCAATGAGAGTTTAACACAATGAGAGTAATGGTTCAAAACAATGAGAGTTCTAAACAATGAGAGTAATGGTTAAAAACAATGAGAGTTCAAAACAATGAGAGTAATGGTCAAAAGCAATAAGAGTTTAAAACAATGAGAGTAATGGTTCAAAACAATGAGAGTTCCAGACAATGAGAGTTCAAAACAATGAGAGTTCTAATCAATGAGAGTTCTAAACAACGAGAGTATTGGTTCAAAACAATGAGAATTCAAAACAAGGAGAGTATTGGTTCAAAACAATGAGAGTTCAAAACAATGAAAGTTCAAAACAATGAGAGTTCTAAACAATGAGAGTTCAAAACAATGAGAGTTCAAAACAATGAGAGTAATGGTTCAAAACAATGAGAAAAACAAAAGAAGAATATTTGTCCATGTTGGTTTGTTGGAACACTGTCTGCAGTGCGTTACTCTCTGTCCCACAATGGAATGGAAGCACAGCCACTCAACACTATTTAGGTCAGATTATCTATAGGCCTTAGGAGAACACAGCACAAATCCAGGAGGCCTTGGAGTTAGAAATGGGCCACGACTGGCTGTGTCACCAAGCCGACACAACCCGACATGCAGGTCCGAGCAACACAATCAAATTACTGACACTCAAAGCTCCAAGGGGAAAGAAGGTGAGAAGAGAGAAAAATGGCAGCAATGAAGCACTAACATGAGAAGAGATAAATCTGTCATCGTCATCTGATACGGACACGTCCTCATTTTCTCATTGAAATTGTTTTTAATCAAACCTATGTATTGAAAAGTTTTTAAAAAGTCAAAATGGTGGCAGCAAGTCTTCACCATCGTAATCTCATAATTTTGTCGAATGACCCACGCATATCTGCGGTTGATCGACAAATGACCCACACGACAATCCAAACTGCCATCATGAAAATCTTGTCAATCAGAACTGAAGAACATGCACCAGAACAAATGGGTCAAATTATTGCTCTTATTGCTTATGGGACCTGAATGCCAAGTATTGTGAAGTCCAGGTATTTTCCCCCCAAAATAGGTATTTTTTGTTTGTTTGTTTCATCTTATGATTACGGTAGTATGATTTTACATGATGCCCTGTCTTCTATTGGTGAAAGGAGAAGCGTCCGTTCGTGTGTGTGTGTGTGTGTGTGTGTGTGTGTGTGTGTGTGTGTGTGTGTGTGTGTGTGTGTGTGTGTGTGTGAGTGTTATTACCATGGGTACCACTAGCTAATTGTATTAACAGGAAATAATAACAACCCGACTCCTCTCTAACAAGGATATTTCTCGTGTTCCTATATTTCCGCGAGTCCCTTTTTCATTTCAAGCAATAGAAAAATTTATAAAAGTACACCGAAGGAGCACAACAACAACAAGCACAGACACAACAACAACATGTCATAAAATATCCATTATTTTGTGTGTTTTCCTTCATTTTACATCCTCAATCACACTCGCCATCTCAGACACACATGCGGGGGCACTGCAAGGGGGGAAGTCAGGATGATTCCAAGGGCCCTGCACTGACAGGGGCCCTAAAAATTATTAGAACATTAGGTAAAAATGTGCGCGCGTGCTTCATCGGGGCCCAAAATCCCTGGCGGCGCCCCTGCACACATGGGATATGCTTGTGTAGTAGAACACGCTGTCTTTTGATTAAAGCCGTCAGCTGTCACCATAATGAAGTTCATTACGAAAAGCGATTACTGTCGACTCGACGACATGAAAGTGCAGATAAGACTTGCTTGTTATCTCCGCAGGCCTGCTGCTTCATATTGTTTTTCAATTCCTAGGGGCCATTCAAAAGTTGCATAACGCTTGGAGGTGTGGGGAGCCTTCCAGGAAGTGGAGGTGCAAAAACGTTGGAGCAAAAAAAGCCTTGCGGAATTTTTCAACAGGCCCGTATTCTAATGAAGTGTGACTCGTAGCTATAGTAGAGCCAGACAGGCAAGAGTTACAGTACCCAATTACAGTACCATTTTGCTTTGAATCGCACACAGAGAAACAACATGGCCGTTCAAAGTACGCAGCCCGCTGAGTCACCTTGTCTGTACAGGTATGTGAGTGGCCGGATGACCTTCCCAATGCTAGAACCAGGCCACACTAATCTCAGGGAAAAGAGCATCGGTACGGTACGTAAATACTTGCCATCCATCCATCTTCTCAAACCAAGGTTTCCTTCTCAAAGCCGAGCAAGTAAGGAGGGCTTACCTCCATCTGTCTCGGGCATTGCATGGTCCTCACACTCCAACGGTATAATCAAGGATTCAGAAGTTCTCCCACCATGTTTGGATCACCACTCAGAATTAGGCCTCTCCATGAATTATTCCTCGTTACACCTAACAAATCGAGTATAACAAGGCTGCCCAATCAATTTGTTGATTGGCTCAGTGGGCTGCATCTTGCAATGTAGTGAAGAATGGTTAAATCCTATAGGCACCTGGTAGGAAAATCATTGGCAAACCTCCCAAGTATATGATTTGCAGACATTCTTCTTCTTCCTCTTCTTCTTCTTCTTCTTCTTCTTCTTCTTCTTGCATATGCAGCACATGGCTGTGGATAGCATAATTCACTAGGGACATGGCCATGCTGCTGTGGGTATCCGTTTTCTTCATTTGAAAGGCCTCAACTATCGGGTTCCGGCGATAGTCCGTCGACTCTTCACCAAGGGCACCGTGGGATCTTTACCGTCCACTGACTAATGCTGGCAGACAGGAGGGGCAGTTTAACGCCCATCCGAGGTTCGGCACACACATTTATGAATTGCTGCAGAAACACTGCCTTCGTAGCATTAACTCTTGCGTTGAAGCAGATGAGACATTGAATGGATACCCTGTCTATGCCAGGTACCCATAATATTTACTGCATACCGTGCATTGATGTGTAAGAAGTCTGTAAGAATTATGAGTATGTAATAATTGCAAATTTGTTTTACTGCCGGTGTTGAGCTCGCTTAATGGAAACTTAGACTATGACTTGCAATACCGACTCTCACCAGAAGTGGCGCAATACTATATGATGCACATTTACATTGAGGGAATTCGGTACTTTTCGGTACTTGCAATACCCTCCCCACCCCCCTTGACCTTAAACCCCAGGGCCTATGAAATCTTTTTTACCCACTAATCTCCCCTTGCTACTCATGGCATAAACAAAAATTTATGCCGCTTTGCTGCAAAGCTCAGTGTTGGACGCTTTGGTTTGAACCTCTGCTTAAAATGAGTGAAATGAAAATTTCGAATTATCCTCACTCAGATTTCAACATCACCGTAACGCAAATTATCAAGTTGTTTAAACTTTCTTTATATGAGAAAAGACTAGAATGTAAGGCCTATCGGACGCACGGACGCAAGGACACAGGCACACTGAGACTGAGCTCCTTTTATCTATCTATAATTCCAGTAATCTCTGTCTGTCTGTCTGTACGTCTGTACGTTTGTCTGTGACCGCTGTTTCTCGACAACCACGGGTCCGATATACTTTTAACTTGCCAGGTATATTGCTGGGGACCCGAGGATGTGCCTTTTCAAGGTTTCATATTAATCGGACAATTACTTACCGAGCTATGTCCAAAAAACGATTCAACCAATCAGAGAGCAGCGAACGATCGCGTGTGCCGAACGTGGCGGGCACACTCTGCCTCGGATGGCACATTTGAGAGCGTATTCATTTATTTCACGTTTGCAAACTATGTTGGCGTTAAACTATGTTTTGATAAAGTTTTAAAACTAATAAAAACGAATTTGCGATTCATTCGCTTTCCTGCGCGTTTGTGCACGCGATGGCGATTGCTTTACCAAACTCCGGAAGCCGTTCGCTTTGGACCAAACCATTGCATGTAAATAGAGGGGGGGGTTCTGTGGTCGTTGCGAATGGACCAAACCATTCATGTAAATAGAGGGGGGGGATTGTCACTGTACTCGCAAGCCGTTCGCCGTTCGCTTTGGCGTTGCGAATGAACCAAACCATTTCATGTAAATAGAGGGGGGGGGATATAATTTTAGATAGATATATAGTACGGGCATATATATAGTACGGGCATGCCCTAGTATATTAGATGATTGGTAATACCGGATACCATAGGGTGGCTATACGATACACATTTACATAATAATAATAATAATTCATTTATTTTGTATAGCGCTTTTCCAAAAGGCCTCAAAGGCCTGTGACCTGTAGGCACTCTATGTGCTTTTGTATAGCACATAGAGAGAATTAGGGTCTTGCCCTCACCCTGAAAGCCCAGCCTCAGATATGCTACCAAGATATAAACCATACTCCGGGTATCCGTAGGTAACATGCAGAATTTTGTGGATTAGGTTCAGTGGTTTTTATTATTTTTTGAGGCCTGTATAAACAAATAAATAAACAAATAAATAAGAAATATGTCATGCATAGCACGACGACTGCAAAATCCCTAAAATAAGCTTCCTTCTCAAAGCTTTGGAAATTTGGCCTATGTTGACCTTTTGGCATATGTTGACCTAAAAAAATATTGGTGGTTGAATTCAATGATCAAGTATTAAAATCCTGTTGAAATTCCAAGTCAATCGGATGAAAATTGAGGATTTTAGAAATTCGGCCGATGTTGACCTTTTCACCTTTAGACCATGAACATTAATAGAGGTTGAATTAAGTGACCGGATATGCAAATCCTGTTCAAATTCCAAATAAATCGGATGAAAATTGAGGATTTTAGCAACTTCACCTAAGTTGTTGACCTTTAGCCTATGTTGACCTTTGGCCTATCTTGACCGGAAAAATAGTTGGTCGTTGAATTCAGTGATGTGATATGTAAATCCTCTTCAAATTTCAAGTCAATCGGATGAAAATTGAGGATTTCAGAAATTCCATCTACGTTGTTGACCTTTGGCCTATGTTGACCTTTTGGCCTATCTTGACCTCAAAAATAATTGGTGGTTGAATTCAGTGATGTGATATGTAAATCCTATTCAAATTTCAAGTCAATCGGATGAAAATGGAGGATTTTAGAATTTGACATAAGTTGTTGACCTTTGGCCTGTGTTGACCTTTGGCCTGTGTTGACCTTTTCACCTTAAAATCAATAGACTTCTTGCGTCTGGCCAACTCTAGCATTTGGTGAAGTTTCGTGGAGATCTGTTGAAAATTGTGACCTGTAGGCAATCGACAAACAGACAAACAGCCAGACAGACAGAATGAAAAATCACTCATAGAGCGACATTTGGCAAAACAGAACAAAGTAGAATGGCACTCAGTATAGCATCCTTTTAACCTCAAAAATAGTTGGTGGTTGAATTCAGTTAACTGATATGAAAATCGTATTCAAATTCCAAGTCAATCGGATGAAAATTGAGGATTTTAGAAATCTGGAGAAAGTGGTTGACCTTTGGCCTATGTTGACCTTGTGACCTATGTTGACCTCAAAAATAGTTGTTGGTTGAATTCAGTGACCTGATATGCAAATTGTCTTCAAATGTTAAGTTAATCGGATGAAAATTGAGGATTTTAGAAATTCGAAAAAAGTAGTTGACCTTTGGCTTATGTTGATCTTTTGACCTTTTGACTTCAAAAATATATAGGATTTTGTCGGACCACGAACTGTAGCATTTGGTGAAGTTTCGTGAAGATTGGTTTTAAATTGTGACATGTCGGCAAGTATAAGTGAGCGGACAGACAAACAAACACACAAACACACAAACATACACACACAAACCGGAGTGAGCAACATACTTGTCCAATTTTTTTGCAGGAGACAGTTGTAGGTCGGGAGACATCGGGACATTCAGGAGATCTTGGGTGTCGGGAGATTTTAACTGGACAAGCGACGTGGACATTAGTCGAGCGATATGCAGACAGGTATACGGTACGTACCGTGGCTTGCCGGATACACCAGCTCAGGCTGACATTGTGTCGCCTCCACGAGGGCGAGTGGTTGTGGATGCCAGGTAGGTGGCACACCAGGGTGGCCGAGCTACCAACGGTGGCCAAAGTCAGCACCGGTGAGTTACGTTTCCTCATCCAGCCTCGGGTAGCTGAAGGAAAGAAAAAGTTGGGATGAGTTGTTGAAAATGAAGAAACGTGTCTGCACAAAATAAACAATTAAATGAGTTAAGTGGGTTACAAACATCTGGATACTTCAATGATGGCCATTTCAACATTTTAAATAAATAAAGTAAATAAAATAAAGCCGAATACGTACTAAGGTCATGTGCCACAACTATTTCATCATACAGTAAATTTAGTGCGAGGTACAAAGGAATCCTCCAGGATTTGAACCCAGACTAGACATCTGGAGAGACGACACCTCAAGGCTATCCTGCCAGGCAGCCACAACCAATAATTGGCAGATAGTTCCAGTGGCATGGAGTTTGTTTAGGTTATTATGAATAAATGGCAGAACCTGGCTTTTGCAACATGGTCGATCGAGTCGACATCATCAGGGAATGATATCTCCATGAACCTTAAAAAGGCCACTGGGAAAGGTGGGAAGGTCGTCACCATGGCAGTGGGATGGTTACAAAGAGGAGTTCCGAAATACAAGGCACCTCATTGCTCTTGCCCGCTGAGCTGCGGCCTGCAAGGATTTCTGGCTCGACAGCACTGAACCTCGGAATCGCTCAGGCCTAGACTATCGGAAGGACTGCGGCCGCCCGAGTATAAATGGCTCTTTTGACGGAGAGCAAGGAAATTACTCGGGATATAGAAGAGGGAAAGCGGCATCGCGGAGGAGGGAAGGGGAGTAGGGTGAGGGAGAGTAGAGGGGGGGGGGGGGGGGGGGGAGAAATTGCACTTTTTTTCTCTTTTTTTTTTTACACGCGAGGACATAATTTGCTTCGCCATTATCTAGGCCTGGTAATAGGCAGGGTGGGGGATTGATGAACGGGCCTGCGATGTCGGTGCACTTTCTCAGTTAGTGTACTCGCGTTTGCCGAGATTGCGTGCCAAGGGAGTAAGAATTATGGTAAACTCACTTTGAACCTGAAAATGGAACTTAACTGGGTTTGAGCTGGTTAGATGTTGAGCAGATGTTGAGCAGATGATGATCCTTATCAGCTATAGTCTTAAATACTATTACTTATATATAGCTGTTGAAACACATGGAGAAGGTGGGCACAAAAGAGCAGAAGGTCAAAGGAATGATAGCGGGACGAATATGAAAAAAGGAAGACAGAAAAACCTGGACACACCATGGGATGATGAGGGAGTTCGAGGTTAAACAAGACCAATAGTCCAATAACGGTGTAGCCAGGCTTGGATCTTCTGAGTGGAGGATCTGCTGTCCTCCTGTCATGTGACCAGATCCTCAGCTCTGATTGGTGTTCGTTTGTGAGGGACATACATACATACGCTGTTCCTAGTCCAGGCAAAATAAGGTTTCACTTGGAACAAATTGCAACAGAAATTATTTCACCACAATGCATTTCTACAAGGTCCGCAGAACAACATACTAAAAGTCCCAAGCAATCCCAACATGGGAAATATGTCTAATTTGCATAATCCAATATGGCCGTATGGCCAACCAACATTGACTCCTTCCTGAGCTGTCATGCCATTTGCAATGTTGAGCAGTGTACTGTTATTAACAAATGGGTTTCTCTTTTCAAGATAACTGATAAGGTCAAGGGTGTCGCTGACATCTCTAGCTTGTCTTGCTGATGATATGTCCTTGCGTTGGTCACTGGTTTCATATGACACACCACTGAGCTTTTGCATGGCATCATTGATGTTTGCACACGCTGGCGTAGATAGGACCCACACCAAGCGCTGGGTTTCTGTCATCCCCTTTCCTCTTGTAAGTCCCCCACTTGTCTTAACACTTCTCATGAGCACTTGTTCAACAATGAGATCGGTCGACAATCCTGACCAATATCTGTCGCTGCGTCTCACCACATGGTATCCCTGCTCAAATTTCTGGTTGACTTCTGGGTGTGTCTCTGGCAGATATAACATCATTTGAAGATAGATATATGCAGACTTTGCATATAGTGGGTCCAGATGCTGCAAAGTATGGTAACATTTCACGTACTGATTGGAGAAGCATTTTCCAATTGCCTGTGCGTTCAGCCTTGCGAAACCTCTGTAGAATGTCTACCATTTCCATATATTGTACCCAGAGCTTGACTCAGAACAAAGGCAACACCTTTCCATTATTCAAGGTATTACATCACCATCCTGAAAATACAAATGTACATAATTAGAGTGTTGTAGCGGTTACCGGAAGCATGACACAATCACCTTGCACCGGCCGATGACGTAACCGGCGGGCGGTTACTTGCCCGGACTCGCCCGGACGTGTCCGGACTTGCCTTGCCCGGGCGGACTCTCGATTTGCATACCACGCCCCGTTGAGAGGCGTGGCTGACTTATTTGCATACCACGCCCCACCTGAGCGGCGTGGCTTTTGTGTGGTGAACTTTTGATATAAATTGCCGCCCGTGTTAACGGGCTATTCAGTGCTTTTGAGTTCTTTCGAGTTGAGCTGGAATAAATAGCTCAGTGAAACTTCGTTCCTGGTGTCGTCCATTTTGTCCGGCTTTATCGTGCGAGCATACCTCCACAATTGGTGAGCCCTTTTCGAGAACACAGCGATGGAGTCATCTGTAGCTTTGAAGCTCCCTGGCTTCTGGGAATCACACGCAGCCGTCTGCCCAGGCATATTCTCTCTTCGCCCTGCGGAACATCACGGAGGACACGACGCGTTACCACCATGTGTTCTCCGCGCTCAACGCCTCCACTGCTGCCCGGGTCCTGAGCTTCCTACAGAACCCGCCGAACGCCGACAAATACGGCGCGCTCAAAGGCCTACTCATCGGTGCGTTTGGACTCACGGAGACCGAACGCGCGCGACAACTGCTCGACCTCCCGGAGCTGGGTGAGGCCCGTCCATCCGAGCGCATGGACCACATGCTGGCTCTACTCGGCGACCACAGCCCGGATTTCCTCTTCCGCGAGCTGTTCATCCGGCAGCTACCCGGGCAGGTACGGTTAGCTTTGGCTAACTCACCCATCACGGACCCTCGTGCCCTGGCCAAGGAGGCCGATAAATTTTTCTCGGGCCAGGCGACATGTCGGAGCGGCCGCCTGGAACCCTGGGCCGACCGAGGCAACGCCCGCGCCACGACCGGCGCCACCACCGGCCGAGTCAGCGCCACTGGCGGCAGCGGCCGCCGAGACGCCCCATCGACCGAACCCGACACGACCGCCGGAGCCTCCACCAGAGCGAACCATGTGCTACTACCACGCCAGGTTCGGGCAGAAGGCCAGAATGTGCCGCCCACCATGCACTTTCGGCAGGTCGGGAAACGACCAGGCCGGCGCTCGCTGCCTGCCATGAGCGTCGGCCATTCAGGCAGCCTTCTGTTTATCATGGACACAGCGTCCGGGCAGCGTTTTTTGTGTGACACCGGCGCTCAGCTGAGCGTGATACCCGCCTCGGTGCAGGACAAACAGGCCGCGCTTTGCAGCCCCGCCTTGGTCGCCGCAAACGGCTCCTCCATCCGCACCTTCGGTTCGCGCAGCGTTGCACACTGCTTCGGGGGCCAGCGCTTCAGGTGGGACTTCATCACGGCGAACGTGCCCATGGCCTTGCTGGGTGCAGATTTTCTGTGCGCGCATGGGCTTTTGATGGACGTCAAATGGCGTCGGCTCATCAACGCGGAGACCTTCAGCTCGCTCGCTTGCTTATTGAGCGGCTCCGCACCAACCAAGCTAGCCTGCGCGCTCCCGGCAACCGGACGATTTCACCCGCCTGCTCGCCGAGTTTCCCGCCCTCACGCAGCCGACGTTTTCGGCCGTCGCCATCAAACATGGCGTCGAACACCACATCCCGACCACAGGTCCACCGGTCTACGCCAGGGCTCGTTGCCTCGACCCGACCAAACTCGCCGTGGCGTAGGCGGAATTCGACGCGCTGGAGCGATTGGGCATTGTGCGGCGCTCGAATAGTGCGTGGGCCTCGCCCCTGCACATCGTGCCCAAACCGGGTGGCGGATGGCGACCATGCGGCCATTACCGCCGCCTCAACGACGCCACCACCCCCGACCGGTACCCGATACCACACATACAGGACTTTTCCGCCCGTTTGGCGGGGCGGGTGATCTTTTCCAAGGTCGACCTCATTCGGGGCTACCACCAGGTACCCGTCCGGCCGGCCGACGTGCCGAAGACGGCGGTAATTACACCTTTTGGCCTCTTCGAGTTCCTCCGCATGCCGTTCGGCCTTAAGAACGTGGCCCAGGCCTTCCAGCGGCTGATGCACAGCGTGCTGCGCGACCTCACCTTCCTTTTCGTCTACTTGGACGACATTCTCGTCGCCAGAACTTCCCGGGCGGAGCACCTCATCCACCTGCGCATGCTTTTTGAGTGCCTCGGCCAGCACGGCCTCATCATCAACCCGGCGAAATGCCAGTTTGGCGTAACGGCCGTCGACTTCCTGGGGCACTGCATCACGAAGCGCGGGGCCGTCCCGCTGCCTACCAAGGTGGAGGCAGTCACAAGTTTTCCACGCCCCCGCTCCATCAAGGCCCTACAGGAATTTTTGGGGATGGTAAATTTCCACCACCGGTTCGTGCCTCGCGCCGCCCAACTCATGCGACCCCTGTACGAAGCCCTCCGGGGCAAGCCGGCCAAGCACAACGTCGCCTAGACCAAAGAGATGGATGAGGCATTCACGGGCGCTAAGCTGGCCCTCGCCAACGCGACCATGCTGGCGCACCCGGCGCTCGCGCACCCATCGCCCTCACCACGGACGCTTCCGACTACGCGGTGGGCGCCGTGCATGAACAGTGGGTGAACGGGGCTTGGCAACCGCTGGCCTTCTTCAGCCGCAGCTTCGCCCTAACGAGCGCAAGTATAGCGCTTTCGACTGCGATCTCCTCGGCCTTTACCTGGCCGTTCGCCACTTCCGCCATCTTTTAGAGGGCCGCCCGTTCACGGCGTTTGTGGACCACAAACCCCTGGTCTTCGCCATGGCCAAGGTTGCAGAGCCGTGGTCGGCCCGCCAGCAGCTCCACCTCTCCGCCGTGTCCGAATTTACGACGGACATCCGGCACATCGCGGGCAAGGACAACGCTGTGGCCGATTGCCTCTCCCGGTCCGGCGTGAATGCCGTCCACCTCGGTGTGGACTTCGCCTGCATGGCGGCCGACCAGACCGCCGACCCCATGGTGCAAGCCCTCCGGACAGCGGGCACAGGCCTGCGGTTGGCCGATGTCCCCTTCGAGGACACAGGCACAGTTCTCCTGTGCGATGTTTCCCTGGGCCAACCTCGCCCCATCGTGCCCACCGGATGGCAGCGGCACATTTTTGACGCCCTCCACGGCCTTTCCCACCCGGGCCAGAAAGCGTCGCAGAAGCTCGTGGCAGCAAAGTTCGTCTGGCACGGGCTCCGTAAGGACGTCCGTGACTGGGCCAACGCCTGTGTCGCCTGCCAGCGCGCGAAGGTCCACCGGCACACCCAGGCCCCTTTTGCACCATTCGACGTGCCCGCGCGGTGCTTTGACCACGTCAATGTGGACCTGGTGGGACCCCTTCCCTCCTCGCGGGGCTTCACCCACCTCCTCACGATGGTGGACAGGACCACTAGGTGGCCGGAGGCCGTCCCGCTGGCATCAACAACATCCGCCGACGTGGCGCAGGCCTTCATTGGCACCTGGATTGCCCGTTTCGGTGCCCCCTCGGACATCTCCTCCGACAGAGGCCCGCAATTCACCTCCGAGCTTTGGGGCGCAGTCGCCAAGGCCTTGGGGGTCAAGCTACACCACACCACGCCCTACCACCCCCAAGCCAACGGCTTGTGCGAGCGGTGCCACCGCTCGATGAAGGCCGCTCTCAGGGCCAGCCTCCAGGACGACGGTTGGGCCGACAGGCTCCTGTGGGTCCTATTGAGCCTCCGAACGGCCCCTAAAGAGGACCTCCAGGCTTCCACCGCCGAGCTGGTCTACGGCCAGCCACTGCGCGTGCCGGGCGAATTCATCCCTGACGCCACCGGCCCCTGGTTCGCGGCTCGCCAACGCTCGGTCCTCCAGGAGGCTGCCAGGAGATTTGCCCCCGTGCCCATGTCCCACCATGGCTGCCCCCAACCTCACATCCCCCCAGCACTTCGCACTGCGGAGTACGTTTTTATCCGGAACGACGCACACCGGGGACTGCTCCGGCCGCCGTACGATGGACCTTTCCGGGTCCTGAAGAGGGACGACAAGTCGTTCATCATTGACATCGGCGGCAAACCGGACCGCATCTCCATGGACCGCCTCAAGCCGGCCCATTTGGACCTCGACCAACCTCCACGGTTGGCCCTTCCTCCACGACGGGGCCGTCCCCCATCAACCAAACTCCCCGCCCGACCATCCACCGCCACGCCACCTACCACCCCCACACGAATCGCCAGGGGTCATTTCGGCCGGGTCATCAAGACCCCCCTCAAACTGACTCTCCCGGTGCAAGTTATTTCTGAGGGGGCGCATGTAGTGGTTACCGGAAGCATGACACAATCACCTTGCACCGGCCGATGACGTAACCGGCGGGCGGTTACTTGCCCGGACTCGCCCGGACATGTCCGGACTTGCCTTGCCCGGACGGACTCTCGATTTGCATACCACGCCCCGTTGAGAGATGTGGCTTTTGTGTGGTGAACTTTTGATATAAATTGCCGCCCGTGTTAACGGGCTATTCAGTGCTTTTGAGTTCTTTCGAGTTGAGCTAGAATAAATAGCTCAGTGAAACTTCGTTCCTGGTGTCGTCCATTTTGTCCAGCTTTATCGTGCGAGCATAGCTCCACAGTGTTATAATTATTATTTCATTGCTATTACTAACTTCTATAATTGCAGATTGGCGGCCATATTGGATTATGCAAATCAGACATATTTCCCACGTTGGGATTGCTTGGGACTCTTAGTATGTTGTTCTGGGGACCTTTTAGAAATGCATTGTGGTCAAAAAAATTCTGTTGCAATTTGTTCCAAGTTGAGTGAAAAAATGGGCTGGATTGCCTGGACTATCCAGACGGCATTGCCCTACAGGCTACGCCGTAAAAATATGGCTGTCGAACCACGTGGCTGATGACGTCATCAAAAATTTTTTTCACAAACAATTTATCCCTAGATCACGCTTAAGAAATTTCATACCGATCGGATCAAGCGTTCTACTTGTCTATTTATGACGTCATAATGAAGGCACCTATGACATCATCATTACCATATGTTATTCCGTATGGGGAGTACTTTACAACGAGCCACCTTTCAATTTTTTCCATGGAGAGGTTTCGGAGATAGAGGTGCAAACTTTTTGGGATTTCCAAGACGGCGCCCGTACCACGTGGCCTATGACGTCATAATTATAATTTAAGAATTCTACACTATTTTTCGCCAGCTAAATTATATTTTTCGAATGCAACACTTTAATTCTACACTTCGACTGAAAATTACGTGTCAACCAACGGTTGCAGGGAAAACGAATTTTAAACGGAATAAACCCACAAAATGCCGGCGGAAGGGACATACATACATACATGCATACATACATACATATATAGACAGGACAGACAAACGCTGTTCCAGATGGCAGTGCCCTACAGGCTACGCCGTAAAAAGGGGTCATGGGGTAAAAAAAATCTCAGAGGTTTTACAAAAAGGGAAAATAGTGAGGTAGCGTAAACATGATCCACGCCTGAGGCCTGCGAGTTGGACAAACTATAATCGCAACAATATAGACAAATGCACAAGGTGGGACAGAGATGGACACGGAAGTTGTTTCAGGCAACAGTCGGACAAGGAAAACATGGTGCCAGTTCTTCAACCTTGAAGAAAAATTACTCGGACGAAGCAAAGTAAAAAAGCAGCATCGAGGAACAAGAAAGCAATATAAAACAACAACAATCATAGTTATTGTTCTGTACATATAATAGCAATGTTACGATTTACGAAAGCGACACACTAAAATGAGATCATTCAATTGCGGCCTGTCCAATAACCAAAAATGTTTTCTTGCTTTTATGAATTGTCAACATTGAAAACCTTCATGGAACAAAGAAATTCCACCTATAAATGCCCAAGGTGCCTGCCTTGGGCCCTTATAATCCCACTCAAACTGTGTCCTTCAGGAAAAGCCACGTATTGATCGGAGAGATTTTGCTGTCATCTGCACGCTGCTTGCTCCACCAGGTTCCGGCAGGTTTGGGAGGTGCACAGGTGTTTGTGAGTAATAACACCAACGTTTTGGATCCAACAACTGC
Source organism: Myxine glutinosa (assembly GCF_964187855.1). Lineage (NCBI taxonomy): Eukaryota > Metazoa > Chordata > Myxini > Myxiniformes > Myxinidae > Myxine > Myxine glutinosa. The sequence goes on from NC_136265.1 coordinate 102,378,971, forward strand.
GTGGTTAACTGATCCAACAACCCCCACCAAAAATATTTGCTTTTCCAATACGTCGGTGCATGTCTGCCCACCTTGAGCAGAATTTACAGGAGGGATGGACAAGATATGACCTGGAGATTTGAAACAGCTGCAGCTCAAATGCAGGCACAGAGTCCATAACAAACCACAACTCAAAATTTCAACTCAAAATCTCAACTTAAAATCTCAAATAAAAATCTCAAATAAAAATCTCAAACGAAAATATCAAATCTAAATATCAAATCAAAATGTCAACTGAAAATCTCAAATCAAAATCTCAACTCAAAATCTCAAACCAAAATATCAAATACAAATATCAAATCAAAATGTCAACTGAAAATCTCAAATCAAAATCTCAAATCAATATCTCAAATAAAAATCTCAAACCAAAATATCAAACCAAAATATCAAATCAAAATGTCAACTGAAAATCTCAAATGAAAATCTCAAATCAAAATCTCAAATAAAAATCTCAAATAAAAATCTCAAACCAAAATATCAAACCAAAATATCAAATCAAAATGTCAACTGAAAATCTCAAATCAAAATGTCAACTCAAAATCTCAAATCAAAATCTCAACTCAAAATGCCAACTCAAAATCTCAAATCAAAATCTCAAATCAAAATCTCAAATCAAAATCTCAAACCAAAATCTCAAATCAAAATCTCAAATCAAAATGTCAACTGAAAATCTCAACTCAAAATTTCAACTCAAAATCTCAAATCAAAATGTCAACTCAAAATCTCAAATCAAAATCTCAACTCAAAATGTCAACTGAAAATCTCAAACTAAAATATCAAATCTAAATATCAAATCAAAATGTCAACTGAAAATCTCAAATCTAAATCTCAAATCTAAATCTCAAATCTAAATCTCAAATCTAAATCTCAAATCAAAATGTCAACTCAAAATCTGAAATCAAAATGTCAACTCAAAATCTCAAATCTAAATCTCAAAGCAAAATATCAAATCTAAATCTCAAATCAAAATGTCAACTCAAAATCTCAAATCAAAATGTCAACTCAAAATCTCAAATAAAAATGTCAAATAAAAATCTCAAATAAAAATCTCAACCCAAAATCTCAAATCAAAATCTCAAATCAAAATCTCAAACCAAAAATCTAAATTCTAAATCGCAAATCAAAATGTCAACTGAAAATCTCAAATCAAAATGTCAACTCCAAATCTCAAATCAAAATCTCAACTCAAAATCTCAACTCAAAATCTCAAATCAAAATCTCAAATCAAAATCTCAAACCAAAATATCAAATCTAAATCTCAAATCAAAATCTAAACTCAAAATCTCAAATCTAAATCTCAACTCAAAATCTCAAATCTAAATCTCAAATCAAAATGTCAACTGAAAATCTCAAATCAATAATGTCAACTGAAAATCTCAAATCAAAATGTCAACTCAAAATCTCAAATCTAAATCTCAAATCTAAATCTCAAATCTAAATCTCAAATCAAAATGTCAACTCAAAATGTCAACTCAAAATGTCAACTCAAGATCTCAATTCAAAATGTCAACTGAAAATCTCAATTCAAAATGTCAACACAAAATCTCAAATCAAAATCTCAAATCAAAATCTCAAATCAAAATCTCAAAGCAAAACCTCAAATCAAAATCTCAACTCAAAATCTCAAATCAAAATGTCAAATCTAAATCTCAAATCAAAATGTCAACTCAAAATCTCAAATCAAAATGTCAACTCAAAATCTCAAATATAAATCTCAAATCAAAATCTCAAATCAAAATCTCAACTCAAAATCTCAAATAAAAATCTCAACTCAAAACCTCAAATCAAAATCTCAACTCAAAACCTCAAATCAAAACCTAAAAACTCAAATCCACAACTGGTGAATGTAAATGACTGCATCAAAACTGCGGTCATGGCAATTATTGACAATACGGTGTTGAGGTAACATTGTAGCGGTTACCGCTGGATGCACACAATCGCCTTGCACCGGCCAGAACACGGCCAGACGCTCCTCTCCCGGGCATGCCCGGACTCACTGTTCCCGGGCACGCACGAACCTCCCGGGCACGCCCGGTCTCGTCTTTCCCGGGCATGCCCGCTCTCGCCTTTCCAGGGCTCGCCCAGAGCGTCCGGGCATGCCCGCTATCGCCTTTCCAGGGCTCGCCCAGAGCGTCCGGGCATGCCCGCTATCGCCTTTCCAGGGCTCGCCCAGAGCGTCCGGGCATGCCCGTCCTCGCCTTTCCAGTGCTCGTCCAGAGCGCCCGGGCACGCCCAGCCTCGACTTGCCAGGCCGCAGCCAAACACACCCGGGCAGGTCCAGACTCGCCTTTCCAAGGCTCGCCCTTGACACCCGGGCATGCCCGGTATAGCTTTTGCCGGGCAAACTTCCCGACATAAATGTGTATATACAGACTTGGCATTTAATATGGAATTTTTTTTTTCTTCTTGACTTGGGTTTACTTTCTTAACTCAGTATATCAATCTGGTGAGTTTCTTTTACACTTTGGTGATTTATTTGTTAAAAGAACCATGTCACTGATTGTCTGTCGCAGCAAGAAGTCAACAACAGGATTATATCACAGGTGGCGTGGCAAAATGTATGGACAGGTGCATTTGATGATTGGCTTCACAGTCGAGTATACAAGGGTTGTTGCGTTCTGTATTAGTGGAAAACAAATGCTGCACGTCTCCAAAAGTTATTGCCGCTTCCTCTGGAGATGGTCCGTCAACTCGACAATGCTGTTTGTCATGGAGTGGTGGCTTTACGAAATTACGGCATGAAACAGCATGCTATTGCTCGGCAGTATGGCATCACTCAAGGTCAGGTATCAAAGATCCTGAAACGAAATGCTCAGAGGGGTGTCCCTACTCCAATACCGAGGCCAGGACGTCCCCGCAGAACCACAAGGAGGGATGATCGCCAGCTGCACCGGTTAGTCCGCAATAGCCATACCAAGTCAGCTAATCGGCTTAGGGCTGAGTGGCAGCAACTGACAAATGTGCCTGTATCCAGAAGGCTAGTCAACCAATGACTGGTTCAAGCAGGCTATCGTGCCAGGCATCCCCTGAGAAAGCCATGCCTGACCAGACAACACCGCCAGCGCCGATTGCAGTGGGCCAGAGAGCACCGTCAATGGCAGCCAGGACACTGGAATCACGTGATCTTCGGTGACGAGTCTAGATTTCTGGTCTATCGTCAAGATGGCCGCGTCCGAGTGCGCAGACAAGTGCATGAAGCCTACAACAAAGATTGCATAATGCCAAGAGTCCAAGCTGAAGGTGGTGGGGTGACCGTTTGGGCTGCTTTTCATGCAGGGGGCAAAACTGACCTGGTTGTTCTGAATGGAAACCTGAACCATTTCAAGTACAGGTCCATTCTGGAAGAAACATTGCTTCCATTTGGTCGTGCAGCCTTTCGAGGAAACTTTGTCTTCCAAGATGACAATGCACGGCCTCATCGTGCTCGCATGATCCAACACTTTCTTGCTGACAGTGGTGTAGAGCATATGGAGTGGCCTGCCATGTCCCCGGATATGAATCCGATAGAGAACTTGTGGGCAGAATTAACGCGTCAAATCGACCACTTGGATCAGTAGCCGACCTCTGTGCGTGAATTGCAGCAGGCTATTGTCACTGCATGGCAAGCGATTCCTGTCCAAACCGTAGCAAATCTTGTGACCAGCATGCCTCAACGTTTACGTGCTCTCCTGAATGCTCGTGGGGGTTACATGAAGTACTGAACTGTAATTTTACTGTCCGCAATCCCAGTCGTAATTTAACTTTTGTTTTTGTTAAAAAAAAAATTGGCTAATGTGCAAAATAAAGAGATACTTCTGGAAAACGTACAGAAGTTTAACACAGTACTGTCCATGAATTGAGTTCGATATCAGTTTACATCACTTTCAAGGATCAATTTATTTGTTTCGAAATGTCAAATGTGGTTTTTGTTTCTTTTAAAGGTCACATTAACAAAATCTAGAATAATTTCAACATAATTCCAATGAACTTTTGGTTCTAAGACATCTTGAAAAGTAAGTTCACCCCCACAAAAAAAATATTCCATATTAAATGCCAAGTCTGTATATTGCTGCCCGATAAACGGGCTTTTGGTCAGAATACCTGAGCTGTTTTGTTTCAATAAAGCAACTCGGACGAATTCCGTCTTTGGTCGCGTCACTTCTTTCGACTCGCGTTGGAGCGCAGCTCCTTCACTGGTGACCTACCGACATGGACACGGCAGTGACTCTTATACTGCCTACCTTCTGGGAGGCTCACGCGGCTGTTTGGTTCGCCCAGGCGGACTCCCAGTTCGCCCTGCGAGGCATCACCGCGGACGACACCCGCTTCCACCACGTCGTGGCAGCGCTCGGTTCCGCCACCGCGGCCCGCGCCCTGAGCCTCCTCGAGCACCCGCCGGCTGCCGACAAGTGTGACGCGCTGAAGACGCTCCTCCTCGACGCTTTCGCCCTCTCACCGGCGGCACGCGCACGGCGCCTGCTCGACCTGCCCGAGCTCGGTGACACGCTCCCGTCCGAGCGCATGGACTATATGCTCTCGTTGCTCGGTGAGCACTCTCCGGATTTTCTGTTCCGCGAGTTGTTCCTTCGCCAGCTGCCTCACCCGGTACGCCTCGCCCTGGCTGGCACGTCGATCACCGATCCCCGCGCCCTCGCCAGGGAAGCCGATAAGATCTCCACGGCGGGCCAACACATCGGCGCGGCTACCTGGAGCCTGCCGCCGTCCGAGGCGACGCCCACGATGCCCGACCGCCCTGCGCGGTTGGAGGCCGAACTGCCGGTGAAACTGGCGGCCGCCACGCCGCACCGACCGCTTCCGACACGACGGCCGGGGCCTCCACCTGACCAGGCGTGGTGTTATTACCACGCGAGGTTCGGACACAAGGCTCGGACGTGCCGACCCCTGTGCACTTTCGGCAAGTCGGGAAACGGCCGGGCCGGCGTTCATTTCCAGCCATGAGCGATGGCCACTCGGGCAACTTGCTTTTTATTCGGGACAAAGCGTCCGGGCGGCATTTCCTTTGTGACACCGGCGCCCAACTGAGCGTCATACCCGCCTCCGAGCAGGACAGGTGGGACGCCGTTTGCGGCCCCTCTTTGGTCGCTGCTAATGGCTCGGCCATACGCACTTTCGGCCCGCGCAACGTCACCCTCTGCTTCAGCAGCCAGCGCTTTCAGTGGACCTTTGTGACCGCCTGCGTCCCCATGGCTTTGCTGGGCGCCGACTTCCTCTGCGCGCACGGGCTGCTGGTCGACGTCAAACGTCGTCGCCTTGTCAACGCCGAGACCTTCAGCTCCCTGGCGTGCACGATGAGCAGCTCCGCGCCGACCGAACTGGCGTGCGCCCTCCCGACGGCGAACGAGTTCGCTCGCCTGCTCGCGGAATTCCCGGCCCTCACACGGCCGACGTTTTCGGCCGTCGCAGTGCGGCATGGGATCGAGCACCACATACCCACTACGGGCCCGCCGGTCTACGCCAGGGCACGCCGCCTCGACCCGGCCAAGCTCGCCGTGGCAAAGGCCGAGTTCGACGCGTTGGAGCACCTCGGCATCGTGCGGCGCTCCAATAGCGCGTGGGCCTCACCACTGCACATCGTGCCAAAGCCGGGGGGTGGATGGCGCCCGTGTGGCGACTACCGCCGCCTCAACGACGCTACCACCCCCGACAGGTACCCGATCCCGCACATCCAGGACTTTTCCGCCTGTTTGGCGGGACGGGTCATATTTTCCAAAATTGACCTGATACGGGGATACCACCAGGTACCTGTCCGGGCGGCCGACGTCCCGAAGACGGCCGTCATCACGCTGTTCGGCCTGTTCGAATTTTTGAGGATGCCGTTTGGCCTCAAGAACGTGGCCCAGGCGTTCCAGCGCTTAATGGACGGCGTGCTGCGCGACCTGCCATTTCTTTTCGTCTATCTGGACGACATCCTCGTCGCCAGCACGTCCCGCGCCGAGCACCTCCTCCACCTCCGAACACTGTTCGGTCGCCTCAGCGAGCATGGCTTAATTGTCAACCCGGCCAAACGCCACTTCGATCGTTGACTTTTTGGGCCACCGCATCACCAAGACCGGGGCTGTGCCGCTGCCGACCAAGGTCGAGGCCATCACCACGTTCCCGCATCCCCGTTCCATCAAGGCCCTACAAGAGTTCCTCGGCATGGTGAATTTTTATCACCGATTCGTGCCCCGCACTGCTCAGCTCATGCAGCCCCTTTACGAGGCCCTCCGGGGCAAGCCGGCCAAGCATGACATCGTTTGGTCCGCGGCCATGGACGCGGCCTTCGCGAGCGCAAAACGGGCCCTCGCTGACGCAACGCTGCTGGCTCACCCGGTGCTCAACGCGCCCATCGCCCTCACTACGGACGCCTCGAACTATGCGGTGGGCGCCGTCCATGAACAATGGGTGGACGGGGTTTGGCAGCCACTCACTTTTTTCAGCCGGCAGCTCCGGCCGAACGAGTTAAAATACAGCACGTTCGACCGCGAGCTGCTCGGTCTATTCCTGGCCGTTCGCCATTTCCGACACCTCCTGGAGGGCCGCCCGTTCACGGCTTTCGTCGACCACAAGCCGTTGGTCTACGCAATGGCCAAAGTCATGGAGCCGTGGTCGGCCCGCCAGCAGCGCCACCTCTCCGCCGTGTCGGAATTCACCACGGACATCCGGCACGTCGCCGGCAAAGACAACGCTGTGGCCGACTGTCTTTCTCGGGCCAGCGCGAACGCGGTCCACCTCGGCGTGGACTTCGCGCTCATGGCGGCCGACCAGACCACCGACACCTCGGTGCAGGCCCTCCAGGCGGCGGACACGGGCCTCCGCCTGGCCGACATCCCCTTCGCGGGCACCGTCCTGCTCTGCGACGTCTCCCAGGACCAGCCTCGCCCCATCGTGCCCGTTTCCTGGCAGCGCCGCATCTTCGCCTCCATCCACGGCCTTTCTCACCCGGGCCGGAAAGCTTCTCAGAAGCTGGTGTCGGCGCGTTTCGTCTGGCACGGCCTTCGACGGAACGTCCGTGACTGGGCCAACGCCTGCACGGCCTGCCAGCGGGCCAAGGTCCACCGCCACACACAGGCCCCGCTGGCACCTTTCACCGTGCCTGCACGGCGTTTCGACCACGTCCACGTGGACCTGGTGGGACCCCTGCCCCCATCGCGGGGGTTCACCCACCTGCTCACCATGGTGGACAGGACCACCAGGTGGCCGGAGGCCGTGCCCCTCACCTCCACCACCACCGCCGACGTGGCGCAGGCATTCATCGCCACCTGGGTCGCGCGCTTCGGTGCACCGGCGGGCATCTCGTCCGACCGCGGCCCACAGTTCACGTCCGAACGTTGGGGCGCGGTCGCCCGCTCGTTGGGGGTCACGCTGCACCGCACCACGGCCTACCACCCCCAAGCCAACGGGTTGTGCGAGCGGTTTCACCGCTCCATGAAGGCCGCACTCATGGCCAGCCTTCAGGACGACGGTTGGACCGACCGGCTGCCGTGGGTCCTTTTGGGCCTCCGCACGGCCCCCAAGGAGGACCTCCGGGCGTCCGCCGCCGAGCTCGTCTACGGCCAGCCGCTCCGCGTCCCGGGTGAGTTCGTGCCCGACGCTACCAGTCCCTGGTCCGCCGCACACCAGCGCTCGGATCTCCAGGAAGCCGCCCGCCGATTTGCCCCCGTGCCAACGTCCCGCCACAGTGGCCCCCAGTCCTACGTCCCCCCGGCGCTTCACACAGCGGAGTACGTCTTTGTGCGTCATGACGCGCACCGGGGGCCACTCCGGCCGCCGTACGACGGGCCCTTCCGGGTCCTTTCGACGGGGCGACAAGTCCTTTGTCGTCGACGTTGGCGGCCGGTCGGACCGGATCTCTGTGGACTGCCTCAAACCGGCGCACATGGACGTCGACCGACCACCACGGTTGGCCCTTCCTCCGCGGCGAGGCCGCCCCCCGTCCACAGTTCCCCCCGCTCGACCACCCACCACCACGTCGGACTCCTCCCCACGACCCTCCAGGGGTCGCTTTGGCCGGGTCATCCGGACCCCCCTTAAATTGACCCTGCCGGTGCAGGTCGAATCTGGAGGGGCGTGTGTAGCGGTTACCGCTGGATGCACACAATCGCCTTGCACCGGCCAGAACACGGCCAGACGCGCCTCTCTCGGGCATGCCCGGACTCACTGTTCCCGGGCACGCCCGAACCTCCCGGGCACGCCCGGTCTCGTCTTTCCCGGGCATGCCCGCTCTCGCCTTTCCAGGGCTCGCCCAGAGCGTCCGGGCATGCCCGCTATCGCCTTTCCAGGGCTCGTCCAGAGCACCCGGGCACGCCCAGCCTCGACTTGCCAGGCCGCAGCCAAACACGCCCGGGCAGGTCCAGACTCGCCTTTCCAAGGCTCGCCCTTGACACCTGGGCATGCCCGGTATAGCTTTTGCCGGGCAAACTTCCCGACATAAATGTGTATATATATTGCTGCCCGATAAACGGGCTTTTGGTCAGAATACCTGAGCTGTTTTGTTTCAATAAAGCAACTCGGACGAATTCCGTCTTTGGTCGCGTCACTTCTTTCGACTCGCGTTGGAGCGCAGCTCCTTCAACATCATATTTATCGATTCGGCCGTGGTCTGACCTTTTTATTCAGCGAATAATTCCCCCGATGAAGAAACCATTGAATAAATCAACCACGCGCAGCGAGTACAACAAACAATGCCCTATTGAGGTCGAAATATTACTGTTGATTATAATATAATGGGCTAATTCAGTCTGTCTGTCTATATCTGTCTATGTCTGTATGTCCCACCCTGAAACACAAAAACGCCCCTTGGAGAGAAAAAAAATTAAGTAAAAGCTGCTTCAGATTAATCCAAACTTACGAGAAAATTACAATTCTTTTAATCAGGCAAAAAGTTGAACCTGGGCGGTGTATCGGCAACAGACCGCTTCTTTTAATCAAGCAAAAAGTTTTTTCCCCATTGAATATCTGTGGCGCGATTTTGGCCAACGTTCAGAAATCGGGTTAGTCGGGGTAACTGTTCGGCCGCGGCGCCATCCGCTCGGCAAACAACATCTTGTCCGCGGTCCGTAACAATTGGTGTCGGGAGCGGGGTCGGACCCGAAGCGCGCTTAACGCGCTCAAAATTACGAGCTGCTGAAATTTGATTTGTTTTAAAGAAAAACCCGAATTTTGAAATCGCGCCATGGCTAGTCAAGGCGATCGGATGCCTGTGGGGGAACTAGAGGAGGGGTTAGGGGTAACCCAGGATCAGAGGGAAGAAATGGAGGAGGGCAATGAGGAGGTGGTTGAAGAGGTTTCAGGTGCGCAAGATGGCGCCCTCGCGTACGAGGTTGCGGGCGCGCAAAATGGCGCCTCGCACATGGCTACGGCGGCCGCGCCCGCTGCACAAGTGGGAGGGATTGACATGCAGGCCCTCATTGTGCAGCTGCAAGCAGCTGTGCAGATGAGTATGGGAAACCAAATTGAAGGTTTGGAAAACAGAATGGGGGAGCGACTAGGAAATCAAATCGGGGTCTAGAAGCTAAATTTGAGAGTAAATTTGGGGGGTTAGACAAGAAATTTGAGGGGTTAGACAATGGGATAGAAGGGGTGAAACATGGGTTAACGGGGGTGGAAAATAGAATGGCTGCCCAGGAGAATCAGATAGAGGGGGTGAAAAATGGGTTAAGGGGGCTAGAAGATAGGATGGAAGACAAATTGCCGGAATTAGGGGAGCAATCCGCCCGAGAAATTAAACAAATGGGAGAGCAGATAGAGGAGGTGAAAATCGGGGTAGAAACCAAATTGGATGCCCAAAGGGATGAATTAGGACAGATGAGGGCGGCATCTACAAAAGAGATGGAGGAGATGGAGATGAAGGAGGAGATACGACGAGGTGTAAGCGAGGAGGTCTCGGGGGTACGCGAGGAGGTAAAGCGAGGTGAAAAGCGTATGGAGAAAGAGGTGAGGAATAATACGGCTAGGTTACAAGGGGGCATAGAGGACCTGACGCAGGAGGTGGAACAGCTGACGGTGGGACAGACGGAGTTAGTGGAGCAGGTACAAAGGAACACTGCGGTACTAGGAGGGTTAAAAGCGACACAAAGAGACATCAAGGACGACTTGATAGCGACGAAGAGGCAATGTCAGATGGTACGTGAGGGACTGACAACGAGGTTGGACGAGGTGACAGAAGTAATGGAGATGAAGGACCGGGAGGTGAGGATGCACATAGAGACGGTCAAGGTAGCGTTAGAGGAAGAGATAGAGGAGATGCACCAGGAAATAAAAGAGGTAAAGGAAAAATTAGAGGAGGTGGAAGAAGGGGTGAGTGAAATTAAGAAGAGACAGAGGGAAACTAAGAGAGAAATAAAGGAGGAGGTAATGGAATTGGTACAAGGTCTGTGCTCGAATCGTGATGATGTGCTCGCTAACCAAATAAAGAGTTTGCAGGTGGCGAAGGAGGTGCGGAGACGAGGTGCCAAGGTGAGTGGCGATATATTCGGAAATGCATATGATGTGAGGGGAGCTTCAGTCGGCTTGGGGGTTGATTTGGATCCGGGTGTTCGTGAGAGGCCGTTGGTGAAGTGTGCGACAGGTACAGAGTGTATGGACAGAGGAGGTGTGCGAGAATGTCCGACTCTGGGGTGTGTGAGGAAAAAGTGCGCGCCGAGGAGTGAGTGTGCCGTCGAGAGTGCGTTGGTTGTTGCGCGTGTGCGAGGGGGCACATGGAAGCACGGAGTGGGGAGTGTTACAGAGGATGTAACGAAAGAGTGCACACCTGTGGTGAGTGTTACGGAGGGTGTAACGGGAGAGTGTGCACGAGAAAGGTGTGTAACGGATGGGGGCATAAGGAAAGAGTGCGCTGGCGAGAGAGAGGGTGAATGCGCGACCGAGTGTGGTGGTAAAAGTAGTAAGAGTGACACGGAGCGTAAGTTGGTTGTGGCAGGTGAGAGAGGATGTACACCTGGAATGGAGGGATGCACACCTGGAATGGTAGAACGCGTATGGGAATGCACGCTGGAGTTGGTCGTGAGGCACGTGGTAGCGTGTGCAAGTGAGAGCGCACCTGTGATTGTCACAGAGGAGGTGACCGAGGAGGGGGCGCGAAGAGGTGTGTTGGTGAGGTGTGCGAACGACGAGTGTGTGCAAAGGTGTGCGGTGGTCAGGTGTGTGACCAAGTCTGTGAGCGAAAGAACAAGTGCAATAGCGAAGTACGCGGGGTGTACGGGCGGCGCTGGAGCACCGAGCTCTGTGAGGGTGAAAGGGGTAGCGTATGCGTGTGAGCATGCAGGTGAAGCATCGACGGTAACCGGGTTAGCGGTTAGAGCGACTTATAGCCGAATCGGGCCCTCGGTGCGCGCCGGGCAGCTTCGCGTGCCGCGAGGACCAGCGGGGATCCGAACACGGCGGTTTCGAAAGAACCGCCGTACGCGATCCACGCCGGGCCGCGCTTTGAACGGCCGCGTCCGTGCTCCACTGGGCGGAGCGGGCAGCCCGATAGGAAGGGTCGTCATGGCGACCCCTTTTTGTTGAGGCGTTCCGGCAGGTCGAGATCGGGCCATTGGACGGCTCTGTGCCGAGATGGTGCGTGGGATCTCGGCCCGGGTAAGCGTCCTTCCCTGCACCGAGTGCCGGACGCATCCAACCGCCGGCACCAAAGAACCCGCATTCATTGCTCGGCTGTACGAAGCCGAGCTTTAGAAGTGAATTGGCGCACCGAGAGGCACTAGTGAGTAGACTGTGATGATGAGGATAGTGTTTTGGCCCCGAAATTAGAAAAACAAAATTTGATGATTGGCAGAGTGATGATTGGCAGATGATGGGTAGTGATTGGCAAATTTTTGATTTGTTGAATTTGGACGAGCAAAATTTATAGTGAAAGATACCCGATGTGGTGGGATGGCAACTCTGCCATCTCTCACAACGGGGGCAAAGGAGCACTAGTTATGGGGTTTATGGCAGTGAAAACTAGCCCGGGAGGGTTAGGATATCGTGTGTAGGGACCTAGAAGATGACCTTAGGTAACGTTAAGATTAGGTAGTGACAATGATACCTGTAGTGGGGACGCAGGTAGATTAGTGTGGATTATAATGACGAGGGAGCGCAATAAAGTAAGGGACGACTGGGAAGCGCGAGTTTCAGAGGGGAGTAGTTAGATGAGATGATGCCGAGTGTTTGAGGATCGAAAGTGTATTGAGCAGAGTATGAGTAACTGATTGTGATTGTGAGTTGTATTGTGATTGCACAGGTGTGCAACTGAACAGGTGTATGGAGCAGTGTATGAGGGAGTGATGGTGATGTGTGTTGTGTTGACCAAATGGTCCAGGAAGGAAGGAGGGTGCAGGTGGCACCAGGTGTGATTGCACAGGTGTGCAACAACAGGTGTATGGAGAATGGTTGTGTGAAATACATGGAGTGTGGAATACATGGAGTATTGGAATGGATGGTCGTGGAGTGAGTATGGTGGAAACTATGGAGTGGAGTGGATGGTGCGAAGGTGTGAATGGGGGAAGGATGGACCCCCATCACGAATACCCGGGGAGGGTAGTGTAAGTGTTAGGTAGAGGGTATAGGTAAATTGTGGTTGGATATTGGCATCTGTGGGGCGGGTGAACGAATGGTATTTGGATGGGTGCATTAGTGTTGTGGAAATGGCTGGGCGTGTAGCCTGTTAGTGTGTGTAGTTGGTTTGGGCACTCCACCACTGTGAGGATGTCGGCCAGGTGAGGCCGCAGGTGGGCTCTGGGAGCCGGTAGAGTTGTTGTGGATGGGGCCCGAGGATCCGGAGGATGGACCCGGGTAGCCCAGTGCCAGAGGGCACCGAGGGGTGACAGAGCCAGGAGGGGCCTTCCCCAGTTAGATAGGTTAGGTAAGGAGCAGGTAAGCTCGGAGGCAACTACAGTGGTGGAGGTGTGCAGGTGGGTAGGCCTGCTGGGAGAGCTACACGCCCCAGCCCAGAAATTGTGCAAGGGCACCGGGAGATGAATCGGGGGAGTGAGACCCCAAATTGAGAAGCACCACAGTTTGGGCAATGGGAATTTGGTTTTTAAAACCACATAGAGTAGGATTGCCAATGGTTTGGCAGGGAAAGACCCCGGGTAGTGTAAAGTGTGTTAAAGTCATTTAGAGAATAGTTAGGATTGAAGTCTCCTCGCACCATCTGCATCCACTCACCTGAGATGACGTACCTCCACACCATGCCAGGTGGTTTTTGTTATTTTTATGATGCAAATGTTTTGGATTGTGAGACGCATCATGACGTGGGTGTGACATTGTGCTTGATGTTCCATCTCTCCCTCCTTATGAGGATTGATGATGAATTGGTGATGGCAAATTTTGGTTAGAGGGATTGTGGAGACGAATTTGGTATAGGGGAAATATGGGGAAGACGTGACATTAGCGACGAATTTGTAAATGTGTAGATTTTTGTAAATATGGGGTAAGGGCAAGGGTAGAGTAGGTGACAGGGGGGGTGACGTACGGTAGGGACGAGCTTTCTCACTTCGCTCTCCGTACGCACTTCGCATTGCATTGCCTTGATTGATGTGTACCATTGTGACCTTACCCCTCGCTCATCTGTCTTCCCCCCCCTTTGTCTCCCACATGAGGACCTGTGCGCCACTGGGCGCCGAGGGGAGCGTGCGTGAGTCCGCCATTGTGCGCCCGGAACTCCCAGAACCAGCTGTCTGCATCGATGCACCACATTATGGACCACATGTCTGTGGCCGAGCACCACTTATGGACCCCATGGGTTGGGGCATGGCCCCTCTGCTGGAACCGGCCATGAAGGCCCGAAATCTTGCTGGCGGACCTTGGCCACAGGGCACCGATGCCCCACAGGTGAACCACACTAGTCAGCCCCTGTGGGCCATAAATAAATAAAAATGAACACGTTGGGTGCATTTCATTTTATGTTCAAATAGGCCGCCAGTAGGAAAAAATGAAAGAAAATGACAACATCTGGAAGAAAGCAAATAGCCAGCAGAGGGAGCTGAAGAGCAAGAGACCACCTGCAGGGTTAGGGGTTGTTGGTTTATTTTTTATTGATGACAGTGATGACTGTGCACCGATTGGTGCTTGAGGGTGTTGGTGCGTTTTGGGTGCTTTCAGGGTGCATTGATGCAGAGCAGACTGTCTCTCCCCCCCAAAAGAACAATCACAGGTCCTGGGTTGCGTTTTGTAAATAAAGTAGAGCCATTGTAAATAATGCGCCCCCACCGTCAATGTATAGTTTGAAGACCATTCCGCAATTCGGTTAGCTGTGGGCATGAGTCTGTTAGGTAGGGTGCAATGGAGCAGCGGGACATATTTATTTATGTTTTAAAACTGTCGCACTCAGGGTCAGGTTAAAAGTAGAGGGAACTACACCTACGTGTCACACTAAGTTAAAGTTATAGGCCCGGGACGTGCCTAAGAGGAGGAGGGTGCAGTGTTGTGGATATGAGGATTGTGTTTTTTTATTGTGTTTTTTATTATTAGTGCTTTATTCTGGAGTCTGGACCCTCCTTACTCCAGTTATGTATAAAGGTCAAAGGGCGTCCCATAATTAGGTCATAAACAATCACGTCAGCCAATCATAGATTTCCCCCTTGTTGATAGTTATATCTTTATTATGTGTATTAGGGTAAGGCCTTGTCTTCCATTAAGATGACACTCCATTGCACCAAGTGAAACAAGATAGATTCCCTTTCATTCCCATTCCCAAAATCTCCATTTCCAGCTACATCCCCTCCAAGTCTCCATTGCCAACCGCACTGGGCAGTTTGCCAGGTTTGTTACAGCGGTGGGTTGCTGATTTCGCCCCAAAGCCGCCATTAAGCATGTGCTCAGCTCGGGGAAGAAGGGCGTGCCCGCCCATCGTCATCAAGGGCGGAGCCAGAGGGTCGTGCCGACCAATCAGGGCCGAGGCGAGCTGACCGATGGGCGTGTCCTGAAGGCCGGCGGCTTGATCGCCTGAGGCGCTATAAAAGCGCGCGCGCAAGAAGCAAGGTTGTTGTTGAGTTGTTGAGTTGAGTGGTTGGACCAGATGAGCTTTTACAGAAGTGGTTGGACCAGATGAGCTTTTACAGAAGTGGTTGGACCAGATGAGCTTTTACAGAAGTGGTTGGACCAGATGAGCTTTTACAGAAGTGGTTGGACCAGATGAGCTTTTACAGAAGTGGTTGGACCAGATGAGCTTTGACAGAAGCAGATGAGCTTTGACAAGACGAGAGAGACGAGTCCTGAAAAGAGCACGCGACGTCCACACAGCCGCAGCAGCAGCAGCCACAGCAGCAACAACAGCAGCTTGGGGCCTAGACGGCAGTTTTGAGCAGGGCCGCAAAGGAACGGCGGCTGCTAAACGCGCCGATCGTGCTGCAGTATCCGTTGGACCTTCCTCTCCCTCCAGCTATCCACCTCCTGCCTTTCCATCCTTTTGTGTACGTGAGTTTGTTCTGTGTGTCTTGTCCCTGGGTTAATTAAGACTGTAGGTAAGCTAGCGTTGCACTATGTCCCTAATATCTTCTGTAAATTATTTTCTTATCTTTCCTTCTTCCTTGGTTACTTTTGGTTGTATATAGTAAATAAATTATATTTGTATTCCTTACCCTTTGTCTTTCTTCTTCTTCACATCCTTCGCTTTAGTCTTTTCCCCATTGAATATCTGTGGCGCGATTTTGGCCAACGTTCAGAAATCGGGTTAGTCGGGGTAACTGTTCGGCCGCGGCGCCATCCGCTCGGCAAACAACATCTTGTCCGCGGTCCGTAACAATATATATATATATATATATATATATATATATATATATATATATATATAAAAAGATGGATTTCTATTATATCTAGAAAAATGGCAATTTCAGTGGATTTCTCAATCACTCCCCAACGAGCATCTTTGAGTGGTGGTCAATTTTCCAAAAAAAGAAAAAAAAATGAGGGCGAAAGCACCCAAAATCTTTGATTGATGAGCCCTGATGCTTCATCCATGAGAAAAGAGTGTAATGTAGCTCTAGTTCCTTGGGACGTTTGTTTATTCGCATTTTGCTTTTTGTTCAATTACCCGCTCACATGCACACACACACACACATCATACTGAAGAGCATCGCACAGTCCGCCATTCACCGCCCGCCCTCCTGCCACATCCTCATCCTCATCCTCATCTGCAGCAATCGTGCTGCAATGTTCAAAAAGCAATTACCTCCTAATGGGACAGGGGTAAAGACAGCAATGATGTCGGAAACTTTGTGAGAAAGGGCAAGCCAAAGATTCCCATCCGTATTGGATGTAACTGAATAATGAAAATTCCTGAAAAACGCAGGCCATGGTTGTGTGATTATCAGAGGTAATTCCATGGTGGTGTGATCATACTGATATGTTGGCAGAAACGCAACAGATGTTGCTATTATTCACAATTTTTTTCATCAATTTTTCATGTTGTGCAATGATGATGTTGTTGTTGTTGTTTGTTTGTTTTTGTCCCAGACAGTTGCCTGAACAAGCCCACATCACGGAGGTGGCCGATCAATCTCCCAAGAGCGAGTGACCCAGAGATCCCCCGCACCCAGGATGGTGTACCCCGCCTTAACTAAGTCAGGGGCACGACAGAGTTCGAGAGAGAGGGAGAGTTAGAGAGAGAGGGAGGGAGGGAGAGTTAGAGAGAGGGGGAGAGTTAGAGGGGGAGAGTCAGAGAGAGAGGGACAGTCAGAGAGAGAGAGGGAGATTTAGAGAGAGAGAGAGAGAGAGAGTGGGAGAGTCAGAGAGAGAGGGAGAGTCAGAGAGAGGGGGAGAGTTAGAGAGAGGGGGAGAGTTAGAGAGAGGGGGAGAGTTAGAGAGAGGGGGAGAGTTAGAGGGGGAGAGTCAGAGAGAGAGGGACAGTCAGAGAGAGAGGGAGATTTAGAGAGAGAGAGAGAGGGAGAGTCAGAGAGAGAGGGAGAGTCAGAGAGAGAGGGAGATTTAGAGAGAGAGAGAGAGAGGGAGAGTCAGAGAGAGAGGGAGATTCAGAGAGAGAGGGAGAGTCAGAGAGAGAGGGAGAGTCAGAGAGAGGGAGAGTCAGAGAGAGAGGGAGATTTACAGAGAGAGAGAGAGGGAGAGTCAGAGAGAGAGGGAGAGTCAGAGAGAGAGGGAGATTTAGAGAGAGAGAGAGGGAGAGTTAGACAGAGGGAGAGTTAGACAGAGGGAGAGTTAGACAGAGGGAGAGTTAGACAGAGGGAGAGTTAGACAGAGGGAGAGTTAGACAGAGGGAGAGTTAGACAGAGGGAGAGTTAGACAGAGGGAGAGTTAGAGAGAGGGGGAGAGTTAGAGAGAGTGGGAGAGTTAGAGAGAGAGTTAGACAGAGGGAGAGTTAGACAGAGGGAGAGTTAGAGAGTGAGTGAGTGAGAGAGAGAGAGACAGACAGACAGACAGACAGAGAGAGAGAGAGTGAGAGAGAGAGAGACAGACAGACAGACAGACAGAGAGAGAGAGAGTGAGAGAGAGAGAGACAGACAGACACAGAGAGACAGATTCTCTGCTCACCTTCACTCTTTTATTCCTCTTTTTTCCCACCTCTGCCACAAACTGCCACACTCTCTTCACTCCCTCGCCTCCTTTCAAACCCTCAAAACAGCTGTTCACCACTCTTATCTTATCATCTCTTATCTTCCCCCATCCATAACCTTGATCTTTTCTACACCCGTTAATACACCCCAAATCCACCTCTTTCAATCTCCGACTTTATTCCTGAAATTCCTAGTAGTGTCAATTTGTTGCGCTCTCTCATGCAATTTGCCCCCCCCCCCCCCCCCACTTCCCCATATCCAGATCACCCAATGTCCCCGTTCTCTACTGTTGTGCTTGTGTGCTTCCCTCTCTCTCCCCAACTTGTCTCCCCCTCCCTTTATTGTTTTATGTGTCCGTTTATGGGTTTTTTTGTGTTTTATGTGCTAATGTGTGTTTAATGTGCTAGCTCTTACACGAGCCTCGATGTTGTACACAAAAAATAAAATAATATAAGACAAGAGGGAAAGGGCCGGTCCATGGGGACCGATCGTCACTGTGACTCTGACCGCGCTGCACTGGTGAGTCCGGGCATCAGGGAAGAATGGGGAAGATTTGGCGTGTTGCTGGGGTCCAACCATCACGAGGAGGCGTCCCCAGTTGTGCGAAAAACAACAACAACAACTTCCACATCTTATTCCCAGGATGCAATGTGGAATTGGCGACATTTTATTTTCCCATCTGCCACGTAATGCGGTGTTTTGTTTTAGAGCGTCGTAGACCTCCGTTTATCTGTTCTATACTTTCCCTTGAGCATTCGCTCATTCTATGGGTAAGGACACCTGGTAGGCTATTACCTGCACTGAAAATACCTCTCCGAACCACTTTAATCGTTTCGCATTTTTACTTCCGTCAAGAAGGTGGACGCAGGTTATGTTTTCACACCTGTCTGTTTGTTCCTTGCGAAAATCGAAGATTGTTCAAGTACGTTGGTTGGTCTTGTGCGTTAATCTGTCTGTCTGTCCGTTTGTCAATCGCCTACAGGCCACAACTTGAAACCAATCTTTAGGAAACTTCACCAAATGCTAGAATTGGTCATAAGGAAGAAGCCTTTTGATTTTGAGGTCAAAAGGTCAACATAGGCCAAAGGTCAACAACTTTGTCAAATTTTAAAAGTACTCAATTTTCATCCGATTGACTTGAAGTTGAGCACCAAGATGTTTGAAGAGGATTTACTGATCAGGTCTCTGAATTCAACCAGCAATTCGTTTGAGGTCAACATAGGCCAAAAGGTCAACAACTTTGGTGGAATTTATGAAATCCTCAATTTTCATCGGATTGACTTGGAATTTGAAGAGGATTTGTATATCAGGCCACTGCAATAAACCACCAACAATTTTTGAGCTGAACATTTGCCAAAAGGTCAACAACCTTGTCAGATTTATAAAATCCTCAATTTTCATCTGATCGACTTGAAATTTGAACAGGATTGCCATATCGGGTCAATTAATTCAACCACCAATTATTTGTAAGGTCAAATTTGTTTTATGGATTTCGCAAGTATCGTGCTATGCACGACGTCTTTCGTGTTACTTGGCCAAAAAATTTTTTTGACGAGTATATTGATCACTCCGGTTTGTGTGTGTGTGTGTGTTTGTTTGTCTGTCCGCTCACTTATACTTGCCACAGGTCACACTTTTAAACCGATCTTCACAAAACTTCATCAAACGGTACATTTTGTGGTCCGACAAAATGGTATATATTTGAGGTCAATAGGTCAAAAGGTCAACAAAGGCCAAAGGTCAACCACTTTTTTCAAATTTCTAAAATCCTCAATTTTCTTACGATTGACTTGAAATTTGAATAGAATTTACATATCGGCTAACTGAATTCAACCACTGACTATTTTTGAGATCAACATCGGCCAAAAGGTCAACATAGGCCAAAAGGTCAACCACAGGCCAAAAGGTCAACCACTTTCTTCAGAGTTCTAAAATCCTCAATTTTCATCCGATTGACTTGAATTCTGAATATTGAACTGAACTGAATTGAACTGAATCTGAATATTGAACTGAACTGAATTGAACTGAATCTGAATATTGAACTGAACTGAATTGAACTGAATCTGAATATTGAACTTTATTCGAATTTCTAAGATCCTCAATTTTCAACCGATTGACTTGAAATCTGAATAGGACATGTGGAACAATGGACAAAATCACCAAGACGTTGATCGAGGTATACTCACCACCTTTGGAAGCAAGGCAAGTGTTAACACTTGAAACGACAGCTTCCCGTTGCTTCCCACGTCGGTTCGCAGGCCTCGATCAACAACTCGATTTCAGATCAACATCTGAAATAATCATCATTGGCCCAAAAACGCTCACAAAATCCACCCATAACTTTGCCCTCAACATCGACGGTATCCCAGTATCCACCTCCCCTCACATCCGGAATCTTGGCGTCATCTTTGACCAAACCCTTTCCTTCGACAAATACACTAAACAGATCACAAAGTCAGCCTTCTTTCACCTGAAAAACATTGCCCGTCTCCGCTCATCCCTCTCCTCCACGGCTGCAGAAACCCTCATCCACGCCTTCATCACCTCCCGTCTGGACTACTGCAATAGCCTCCTCTATGGTTCACCCTCAAAAATCACCAATAAACTCCAATACATTCAGAACTCCGCTGCCCGTCTACTCACCCATTCCCGGACCCGTGACCACATCACCCCCGTCCTTTACAAGCTTCACTGGCTCCCCATCCCCCAGAGAATCCAGTACAAAATCCTCCTCTTGACATACAAAGCCCTCCATAACCTGGCCCCATCCTACCTAGCTGACCTCCTCTCCAGACACACTCCCACCCGCAACCTCCGCTCTGCTGGTACCAACCTCCTGACCCCCTCCATCCGGACCAAATTCAGATCCTGGGGGGACAGGGCCTTCTCCATCGCTGCTCCCACCCTCTGGAACTCACTACCTCACACCATCAGAGACTCCTCCTCACTCACCACATTCAAAACATCACTAAAGACCCACCTGTTCAACACTGCATTCAGCATTCAACCCACAGCATTTAACCCCTGACTATCTCTTCTCCTTCTCCCTCCTTTTGCTTTAAATATTTCCCTATTGATTCTTGTCTTTTTGCAATTGTTGTTTTCATGTATTGTTATGCATTATGTTTGCCACTCTGTCAAAGCGCCTTTGGAAAAGCTTCTGGCTTCTGGAACTGGCTTCCGTGGAGGAGAGGGGCTTCTGGAAAAGCGCTATACAAAATAAATGAATTATTATTATTATTATTCATTTGATTCCATCCATTGTGTCAAAATAAGCCATTAGGGAGATTTCTACTGACCCGATTTGGCCGCCTCACCCGATTCGGATGATGCAAACTGCGCATATTGAAATATTTATATGCAAAGAAAAACTGTCCGCCTATTACCAAAGAGCCGCATACAAACAACCTAATATACCATCTTCCACTTAACCTGAGTGGCTTGGCGGAAAAATAGTCACATGGCGTAAAGCAAAGCAACAAAAGCATGCCAGCACGTACTGCTTTGGTGCATGTTTGCAAACCATTGGTGATGGTGTATCATAAAAAACTACACTCACCAAACAGCAAGTACCGTCGTGGCCAAAAATATTGGCACCCTTGCACTTTTTTCAAATATTGCATCATTTCTTCCATAAAATTGTTGAAATTAATAAATATTTTGGTATCCATATTTGTATTTCTTTGGTTTTCAGTGGAACAAAACAAAAAAAGGTGAAAAAAATTACTAAATCTTAGTTTATTCCACACAGAAATCCTAAAATGGCCCGGACAATATTATTGGCACCTTTTGCAAGTTGTTAGAAATAATTAGATTTCAAGCAGGTGATTCTCCTCTAATTTGGAATTGAACTCACATGTGGTTAGTTGCAGGTGCTGGCAATATAAAAATCACTCATTCAACCAGTTTGAATAGAGAAAAGGAGTCATTCTGCTGTTTTGTGTCCCTGTGTGTCCCACAATGAGCATGGAGAAAAGAAAGAAAACCAGAGAATTGTCTGAGGAGTTCAGACACAAGATTGTAGCCAAGCATGGACAATCTCAAGACTACAAGTCCATCTCCAGAGACCTTGATGTTTCTGTGTCCACCGTATGCAATGTTATCAGGAAGTTTAAGACCCATGGCACTGTAGCCAACCTCCCTGGATGTGGCCGCAAGAGAAAACTTGATTGAAGATTGCAGCGAAGGATTGTTTGAATGGTGGAGAAAGCACCTCGATAAACTGCCAAACAGATTCAAGCTGACGTTCAGACACAAGGTACGACAGTTTCAACTCACACCATCCGTCACCAACTCAATGAAAGGGGGTTCTATGGCAGGAGACCCAGGAGAGACATAAGACTCTCTCACTGCTGAGAGAGAGACATAAGAAAGCCCGACTGGAGCTTGCCAAAACACACCTGAACAAGCCAAAATCCTTCTGGGAGAATGTCCTGTGGACAGATGAGACCAAATTAGAGCTTTTTTGTAAAGCACATCATCTCTATGTTTCCAGAAAATAAAATGAAGCCTTCAAAGAAAAGAACACCTTCCCTACAGTCAAACATGGAGGAAGTTCAGTGATGTTTTGGGGTTGCTGTACTGCCTCTGGCACTGGGTGCCTTGAATGTGTGCATGGCATCATGAAATCAGGAGATTACCAAGGCATTTTGGAGCGCAATGTTGAATCCAGTGTCAGAAAGCTGGGTCTCCGTCGAAACTCATGGGTCTTTCAGCAGAACAATGACCCCAACCACACTTCAAAAAGCAACCAAGAATGGTTCAAGACAAAGTGCTGAACTGTTCTGAAGTAGTCACCAATGAGTTCAGATCTAAATCCCATTGAACACCTGTGGGGAGATCTGAACACAGCAGTTCGGAGAAGGCACCCTTCAAATCTGGGAGAACTGGAGCAGTTTGCACAAGAAGAGTGGGACAAACTGCCAGTAGAGAGGTGTAGGAAGCTCATTCATGGCTACAGGAAGCGCTTGACTGCAGTTATTTTGTCCAAAGGCCGTGCTACCAAATATGGTCTCGGGTGTCAAAAATTTTGTCAATGCCATCTCTTTTTATTTTCTGATTTAAAAGGATGTATAAGTTCTGAATTAAAAACAACGGTTCTGTAATATTTACAGTGAAATAAAAAATTGTGGAGATCAAATACTTTTGTCAATTTCAACTTATTTTTGGAGAAAATTGTGTTATTAAAAAAACGTGCAGGGGTGCCAATATTTTTGGCCACGACTGTTTGGGTAGTGTGGAAAACGGGATGGCAACCAGCGTTGCATAAATCCAAAAATGTCCAACTTCGTCACTCACCTACATTTGTCAGGAGCTTTCAATCATCTCCCACCGGTTTCATTACCCGCAGGCCCCAGCAGTGACAAGGATTTCATAATTGTGCTCTCGAATTGCAAAATCCTCGCTTGGCCGCTGTGGGGTAAGCACACTTACAATGTAATCGCAAAAATGCTCCAAGGGCTTCACTCAAACTCTGACATCCGTAACTCGAATGACACTTGGTAGACGCATACCTCCGCCAGGCTGAACAGTTTATGTTTTGTATCCCACTGATAGGCCGGATCTGGATCTGGACCTGAAGCAAAATCTAATCGGCTTGTTCTTGTCACTTAGACAACTCATCCACCTAGTTTTGTCATATCTTGTCCACAACGTCTAGAGATATCGTGTTATATATACTTTATCTCTAAATTGTGAAGAATCACTTTAGAAACCTTGTGTAGGGATCCAGATCCTCACCAAAATCTAACCAATACAGCACTTCCGAAATGACGTAATACGCCACAAAATTCTCGGTGCGCACTCCGGGAAGCTGAAGAGATCGGGGAAAAATAAAATGTATTATGTGTCCAGGATAAGGATTGTTACTTGGAATGGCTCACCAAGCTTCTGAAAGATACTTAGAAAAGTACCTGAGAGAAAGGGCACAGAGCTTTTAAAGAAGCCAAAAATACTTGGAAACGTACATGTGAGAAAGGGGCGTGCCTCTGCACAACGAAAGACTTGGAGAACTTTCTCAACTCACCGAACGGGCACCTGTTCCATGTTGGTCCATGTTGGTCCATGTGGGTCCATGTGGGTCCATGTGGGTCCATGTGGGTGGGAAGTTATATCTGGAGCTCGTGCTTGCACTGGATTAGTTTCTTTATATTAATCATGTTGGGACGGTTGGCGGGGGAGCTCTACAGGAGCTTTGATGGCTGTTAGAAGTATGTTGCTTGTTTGGTACAGGGGCTACAAGAAAAATGATTCTTGATTTTTGCATCTATTGGTAAAAGTTGAACCATCTGTCCATGTGTGTGCTTGTTTGTTATATCCATTGCCGACAAGAATGCACCAACAGTAAATGGTACGAACCCGTTAACTCTCAATCAAGCACATTTCTCATACTGTATGTGTATCCCATATTTCTGTGAATCCGATTTGCATTCAGGAACAGAGCAATTGTGGTTAACCATCTTGAAATTTCCACTCTTTATCGAAATGCTGGAAATTGCGTTTGAAAGACTTTGAACCACAGATTTAGTGCTGGCAACGGCAGGATAAAGGTGCCCGTCGAGCCAAACTAAATCAGGGTTAAAAAAACACAGCTGATGCACAAAAGCATTTTAGCATTCATCCACCATTTCGAAAGTCACATATTCGTCCTTGTCGCACCCAACCTGTCCACCAAATTTTGCCCGAAACTGTCTATAACCTTTTGAGATATCCTGCTCAAAGACAGCCAAACAGACAAACAGACAAACGGACAACAGGGGTGAAAACATAACCTTTGGTGATCCAAAGGTCGCCTCTTGCGACAAACACGGAATTACCAGTGAACTGGTACTCAATTTGCCTCATACTGTATGTGTACTGGTACTCAAGCGATCGACCGGGATTTGAACCCAGGATCCCAGCATCCCAAGCCCAGCACCCTAACCGCTAAGCCAACACCAGGAGAATAATATAAATGTACATATGTGCATATACATTGTGTAAGACTGTAAGGTCACTGTTATTCTGTACGCTGCCAAGCTAGATTAATGGGATGTGTTATTCCACATTACAAAGTTTTGACCGTAAATTATTTTTTGTCTCGTACGTTTCCCTTGTTGAATGAGCGATGGTGAAACTGATGTCCCGGTGGTGTCAGAGATTGAGAGCAGATGAGCACAGTCGAGCGTCGCACAAAGGGGCAAAAGTGGAAGAGCGTTCGGCCTTAATAAAGGGTAATAAACCTGCTCCATCAGGCAAGGAATATAATTTTATACAAAAATAAATAAATAAATGTGGAAGCTGAGAAAGCAAAAGCACCAAAGTTGCTGAATCAACAAAATTAGAACAAAAAAACAGGAATGTCACTGCACTGCTTACATTGGATTCATTCCTGTACATTTCCAGGCGAAATTACCCAGCACTAATCAAATTGCCCTATTATGCATTTGTCATCATGAATAATTACCTTCATTATCAAATAATCTTAACACGTACAACGAGGACAAATATATTGTATCGTTGTCTAACATGACCTTGTTATTATTACGTGCATCACCAAAGCTGGACGGAGGACACTCTTCACTTTTGTCTGTCTGTCTGTGAGCTGGATATCTCAAAACGTTGTGGACGGATTCGGACGAAATTTGGTGTCAGTTTGAGTGTGTGATGAGGACGAATTGTTTACTTTTTGGAGAAGATACGGATACAAGTTTTTTTTTTAGTGATTCTTCACTATTGAGAGATAGGGCCAAAAACGATATATAGCACTTACAACTATAACTATATATAGCAAACTATTACTATATATAAACAAAAAACTATATACAGCGCATAGCAAAAACAGATCCTTGCAACTACAGACCAATCAGCCTGCTCCCAATAATAATCAGCAAGGTCATGCAATCAATCATCGCTTCTGATATCAAATCTTTTTGATATCTGACTTCCTTTCTGTTCGCAGTCAACATGTGGCCCTGAATATAATTCCCTCATCTCCCCTTCCTGTTCAGGCTGGAGTTCCCCAAGGTAGTGTTCTGGGCCCTGTGCTTTTTCTGGTCTTCATTAATGATCTCTCCGACTCTCTGGAAAATCCTCTCTATCTCTTTGCTGATGACTCCACTCTCTGCAGCTCCATATCTTAACCCTCAGATCGACAGGCAGCAGCCTCCTCACTCTCCGCAGACCTGGAAAAAAAATCACAAACTGGTCAAACAAGTGGAACATGTCTTTCAATCCTGACAAATCTCACACTCTCACTTTGTCTCTCCGAAAAGACTGTCTGGACTACCCTCCCATCTACTTTCTGAACAATCCTCTTGAAGAAGATGTGTCACTCAAGCTTTTGGGTCTCACTATCTGCCATGATCTTTCCTGGGAAAACCACATTTCCAAGCTGACCTCCAAAGCCAGTCGCGACCTGGGCATCCTCCGTCGTGCGAAGTCCTTTCTGGGCACTTCTGAGATCATCACTGTTGTGGCAGAGCAGAGCAGAAAAGACAAGTAGGCCTTTAAGTAGGCTTTAATCAACACAATGGTGGCCAGTGCACAAGAAGAGGCCTAAGCAGGGCTTGAAGCCCTTAAGAGGGAACACAGCATGTAGCGGAGCGTAGGCAGCCCGCATGTCGTCGGCTGACCCGCTTTTATACAGTAACGATCCCAGAACACAGGAAGTGAGGACACAGGAAGTGAGGACACAGGAAATGAGGTACACAGGAAATGAGGGACACAGGAAGTGAGGGATACAGGAAGTGAGGACAGGAAGTGAGGTACACAGGAAGTGAGGTATACAGCAAATGAGGTACACAGGAAGTGAGGCATCAAGAAACTGGAATTATGTATGTCACCACATACAAAGCTTTCATCCACAGCTCAATGGAATACTGCTTTACCCTCTGGGCTGGTGTTCCTGCCTCACACCGAGCTTGGCTTCATGCGGTTGAGACCAAAGCATTCAGAATCATTGGAATCTCCCGTGATGAAGCTGGTTCTGAGGGCCTTTCACTCAATTACTGCAGGCAGGTAGGTGGACTTTGTCTTCTACCGACTCCTCTCCGGCCTTGCTCCCCCAGCACTCTCTGTGCTCTGTCCCCCAAATATTCCTACAGGTCGCACAAGATCTGCCAGCAACCCTCTTCTGGTGAAATTGCCAAAACCAAGACTCTCTGCTCACCTTCACTCCTTCATTCCTCTTTCCTCCCGCCTCTGGAACAAACTCCCTCACTCTCTTCAATCCCACTCCTCCCTCCAGGTCTTTAAAACAGCTGTTCACCACCATCTCTTATCTTCCCCCATCCAAAACATTGATCTTTTCTACCCCCGTTAAAACACCCTAGATCCGTCTCTTTCAATCCCCAAATTCGTTCCTGAAATTCCTCAAAGTGTTTATTTGCTTTATACCATGCATCCCCCAGCCCTCTCCCTTCCACAGATCTACCGACGTCCCTGTTCTCTACTGTTGTTGTGCTTGTGTGCTTCCCTCTCTCTCCCCCTCTTGTCTCCCGCTCCCTTCATTGTATGTTTTATGTGTCTGTGCATGTTTTCATGTTCAATGTGTTAGCTCTTACACGAGCCTCGATTTTGTATTTAAAAAAAAAAAAATTGCACAATATTTCAAAAGGTTGTGGACAGATTCGGCCAAAACTTGGTGGATGAATTGATTAGCGACGAGAACAAGCCGATTAGATTTTAGTTCAGGTCCGAATCCAGATCCGGCCTATCAGTGGGATACAAAACGTAAACTGTTCAGCCTCGCAGAGGTATGCGCTCTACCGATTGCTGTTCTAGTTGTATTTGTAACCAAGGTTAAGTTATATGTATTACAACAGTTAGCACATGAAAAGTGCAAAATTGCCAAAGGGTTTCCTCTTGGAGAAATATCTGGAAAGAGGAGCTGATAGACCCAAAATCATATAATGGAGGTACACTTTGGACGTCATCTGAAAAAAAAGTCTTTCAAAAATTAGGAACACGTTACGTATTGGTATTTTATGATGGTCAGACATGTGAGTGATCAATGGTGGAGTTGCCCAAAGACAATCAATAGTGGAGCACCACCTTAGATGATTATGTTTGCGGATCATGACAACAACACCACCACCACCAACAGGAATGGTCGGAAAATTTCCCCATTTTGCAAAGAAAAAAAACCACATTCATCTCCGAATGTTGTGGATAAATCGCATGCAGGACATCATTGTACTTCAATGTAAATTACAAAGATATTAACGAAGAACCCTGTCTTTCCAGATGGGGCAATT
This sequence comes from Myxine glutinosa, assembly GCF_964187855.1. NCBI lineage: Eukaryota > Metazoa > Chordata > Myxini > Myxiniformes > Myxinidae > Myxine > Myxine glutinosa. The sequence continues at coordinate 102,406,716 of NC_136265.1, forward strand.
CCCCCAGCATTGCCATTTTTATTGCGACTTGTAATACCCATTCCTACAGGGAGTGGCGCTGTTTGTGACTTGCAATACCCATTCCTACAGGAAGTGGCGCTGTTTGTGACTTGCAATACCCATTTCCCACAGGGAGTGGCGCTATTCCGTACATTTTCATCATTTCACGTGCAGTCTGTGGCCACTGGTTTGCATCATTGCTGTGAGCATGGCTGTGCCGCTGATGAGGTTCTTCCTCCTGGTTAGAGCAGGAATTTGAAATTAGTTCCATGGTGCTCGCTGATACTCGCCTACTCATCGTGAAGGACGCCGTGTGATCTTTAACGTCCACAGACTAATGTCGGCAGATGTGCCCGTTTAATGTCCATCTAAGGGACGGCACACAGATAGATGGATCATCTGTGAAACACCAGGATGACAGTTTACATCTGGGCTGGACAGCTTAGAGACCATTGTGCGTATCTCTAGGCCATTCTGGCAGTCCGCCTCAATATTTGGGGTCTTCATCTCCACCCCAAACTATGAATTTTTTTTAACCTCCTAAAACACTGAGTACTTCCACCAGTTTCCATCTCTTTCCATGCAGCGGACGCACAACAGACAGACAGACAGACAGACAAAAAGAGATGCTTCTCGAATTATAGGATGATGATTATTATAGTTGACAAAGTAGATATCCATTGTTATTGTGTCGACAGAATTTCAATTTGGGTTCTGAGCACCATGAGCAGCCAGTCCAGGTCGGAATATCGAACCAACAGGCCAATCTGTTTAAGTGTTTGTAAATACCTCCAGGATTAGAAAACGAATAAACTCAAACCGGGAGAATTGTCTGCCCCCACGAATGCACAGACACCTTCATTACTTGTCCGAGACAGTTTCAGTGAGAAGATAAAACTTCAGGGGAAAGCGACAAAACACCAAGAAAGTTCATATGAATGTGGTGATACTCTTGACAGCAACCGTATATTCAACGCTTTGTCTTAAACGTTTCCTTTCCATCTTCAATATCCTCGGAGAGATTGGAAATGTGCCTTGCTGCTGGAAAGCATACCTGCGCAGGTGATAGTTGCAGTTCAGTGTGATAGTGACTGTGGGTTAAGAGTGATTTATGGAGATGAATACACCCGCTCACTACGGGAGGGGCAGGAAGTGTCATTCCTCTTTGGGGTATATAGATTACAGTCGATCTATGGGCGGGTCTCAAGACCATTGGGTGTGTGTTCATTTACCAAGTTTCTTGTGGAGAGATCGCCAAGTGGTTTCAGCATTCGAGCAAGCACTCCATTCAAAACCCTTAAGGAACGGCTGGCTTGGCAAGCGCTAGCTAGCTGCTTGGTAAAGGAGCACAACCCCAGCTTCTCCCTTTCAGTTTCGTGTTAAACAGCAGGAGCGAGTTTCAAAATTTCGCTACGAAAAATGCCACATTAGCAGCACAGAGGGTCGTATTATTAACCCTACATTTGTGGGTTATATAGAGTACAGTAGATCTTCGCTCAGTTCTGCAAGTAAAACTTACCTCACGGATGTCGGGATTCCTCCAAATTTCTTCATTTAGTGTTATAAACAGCATTAGCGACTGTTTAAAAAGATAAGCATACGTGTTTGTGGTTTATAATAGTTTCACTTCTGGTAGAGGCCGTTGGGCCGTTGCTCCCAAGAAAACGCCATGATAAGCTATTTATTTTATAAACGTTGACTCGACGTTTGTTCAAGGAGGAAAACCCCCTTGGGGAGGTGGGATATTATTAGTATTAATATTGTTTTGTAATAACATTAATACGAGTACCCGACTGCAAAGCCGCAATGAGCCGGCGAAGCCAAAGCCTCTTGCCACTATTTTACCCATCACTATGGCATCAGTAGGTTAGGTAGTTGGTAGTAGGTAGGTGTAGTAGGTACCGTACCTAGTTCAAAATGACACCATTTGCATTCTGGATGAAATTAAAATTTATAAAATTTCCTTCTTGATTAATTCGGTGAATTCCGTCTCAACTTCGGATATTTCCGGCCGTGAAAAACTATTCCCTACGGCCGCGAGATTTCTAAAAAATAATTCTTCATCAATTTTAGAATATTTGACGCCGTTTTCAGCCTCCGAAACGCGGTACCGGTAATAAGCTTTTTTGAAATATTTTTTCAAATGCTCGAATCTCATTGGTTCCGGTGTTTGGTGACGATTTTCGTTGAAGATAACCAGGGCCCGTGCAGGCCCGGGGAACGAGGTTGGTCTTAAAGTATTTTAATTACAAATTATAGGTGCATAAGATGGTGAATCAAACAAAGACGGGTGAAACAAACTCCTATTGAATTTTTTCGCAATTTTTTATGCATACATCCGCATCCGCAAGATGGCGGCCTCCATGGAGCGATTTGGTGCGTCAAAGCTTCGAAATTCTCAAAGGATTCAGCTAAATCTGGCTTTTCAACATAATACGTACGCGTTCATTCACAACACCGGCTTCGCCGGCTATTATGCTATTATCGTTAGTTTTGTTATTCGAAGCGGCCTTGAAAATGCCACGATAAAACTAACTTAACAGAGATTTACACCTCAACACGCAACCCATTGACGGCAAAGGTGGGGAAAACCCGCTCGGGGGAGAAAACCCCCTTGGGGAGGGGGGCAAATGAATGCGCTACAACCTTCATTGTGCAACCCTTAGTCATCTTATCAAATTTGGTTGAGATTGGATAAGTAACGATGGAATGTATCGCGGTCAAAAATTCATCGGACAGACAGACACGAAATGACGTATTTTAGTATGATGGTGCTCATGTACCTGGCTGCTGCACCTGCAGCTCCAACTCCTGACAATGTTTCTCGTTCCCGATATTCCACAACCACTCCTCCCCTCGTTCTCTTTTTCAACCTCTCCTCCAAGAACTGCACTAAGGCTGGGAAAATGCTTGCTTCCGGGTCTATAGGTCGAAGGTAAATCAATGATACTGATGTCGGATCTTTGAAGCTTCATTCTCAGACAATCTTGAAATGTTCGGAGTTTTTCCAAGCAAGCGTTGCGAATATGGACCTGAAAGTACAACGTAGAGGTACACAGAGGTACACCACTGAGTTGTCTACCCTGGGTTTGAACCTCAGCCAATATTTCAACTGTCATCCTGGGGTTATAGCTTGCAGGGCATCGACATGCACCGTCCATCGGATGAAATTAGCTGGTGGATGCAAACGACCCCACAGTGTCCTTCGTGAACAGTGGGGGAGTTAACACCGGCCGAGAAAAAATACAAATTCTTACCATGACTAATTCAAAACCAAAATGAAAAACCATGCAGCGCTCCTCCTCTCCCCCATCTCTCTCCTCTCCCCCATCTCTCTCCTCTCCCCCATCTCTCTCCTCTCCCCCATCTCTCTCCTCTCCCCCATCTCTCTCCTCTCCCCCATCTCTCTCCTCTCCCCCACCTCTCTCCTCTCACCCACCTCTCTCCTCTCCCCCACCTCTCACTTCTCCCCCACCTCTCTCCTCTCCCCCATCTCTCTCCTCTCCCCCACCTCTCTCTCCTCTCCCCCACCTCTCTCCTCTCCCCCACCTCTCTCCTCCCTCTCTCCTCTCCCCCACCTCTCTCCTCTCCCCACCTCTCTCCTCTCCCCCATCTCTCTCCTCTCCCCCATCTCTCTCCTCTCCCCCATCTCTCTCCTCTCCCCCATCTCTCTCCTCTCCCCCATCTCTCTCCTCTCCCCCACCTCTCTCCTCTCCCCCACCTCTCTCCTCTCCCCCATCTCTCTCCTCTCCCCCATCTCTCTCCTCTCCCCCATCTCTCTCCTCTCCCCCACCTCTCTCCTCTCCCCCATCTCTCTCCTCTCCCCCACCTCTCTCCTCTCCCCCACCTCTCTCCTCTCCCCCACCTCTCTCCTCTCCCCCATCTCTCTCCTCTCCCCCATCTCTCTCCTCTCCCCCATCTCTCTCCTCTCCCCCATCTCTCTCCTCTCTCCCATCTCTCTCCTCTCCCCCACCTCTCTCCTCTCCCCCATCTCTCGCCTCTTCCCCATCTCTCTCCTCTCCCCCACCTCTCTCCTCTCCCCCATCTCTCTCCTCTCCCCCACCTCTCGCCTCTTCCCCATCTCTCTCCTCTCCCCCACCTCTCTCCTCTCCCCCATCTCTCTCCTCTCCCACATCTCAAACACTCTTTGTAACTAAGACATGTCTGCCATTGACGTCCATTACATTGTGTTTGTGTTTCTTCCATGTGGACTGAGTTGTTTCGACATTAGCAATTTTCCCTCCTCTCATAGACATGATGGCGACATGTTTGGCAGTGATGACCACAGTAAAAAGTTCAACACAAGGCCATGGAGACTCTTTACTGGGTTTTAGGCCATCTGGACCTGGCAAGGCCTTGTTCACGGGTAGGGTGAGTTTGATATTCCTCATTTGATGTCCCAAACACACTTTTTCCCTCTCTCTCATTCTTCCCAACCGCCCCGACACTCTTCCATTCACCCACCCTCCTCACTCATCTGTTCCCAAATTAATTTCATTCCATAATATCTCATTCATTTTCCCTTCCTCTCTTCAAAATCCTGTTTCTAAATGTACTCTTTCATTTCCGTATATATATATACACTAGTGGGGGTCACCCGTGGGAATCCCACGGGCATGGACGTCTTAATTTAGATGTTGCACATTCAGTTTTACAAACTGGTTACTGGCAATTTATCAGATCCACAAATGATGTCATATACACAATGTATTTACTTCTGATAACATGTGAATGCATGTGCATGCACATGGGAAATACAGTTTGAAATGTGTGATTATATCTCATGTAAAATGTGAATTTAAGAGCTCAAATCCTCTCCCTCCCACATCACACACATAGGGGAGAGTGGGTCACACACACACGGGAGTGCTATATATATATATAGTCACGTGAAAAAGTAAGTACACCCCATGTAAAGTTTTGACTTTTTCAACATATTTCAACATACAGCTATTTGATCTTCATTTCAACAATATTGACAGATAAAGGTGATATAATATAACAAATATCATGAAACATTTACATTTTGTAGTCCATTGTATAATTTAAATAAACATAAATGCAAATTTCGCATGTGGAAAAAGAAAGTACACCCTTGGCTCTAATAGGTGGTATTGCCCCATTTGGCAGAAACAACCTCAAGTAGGCGTTTCTTATAACTGTCTACCAGTCTCTGACATCGACTGGGAGAAATTTTTGCCCACTCCTCCATGCAGAATTCTTTCAGCTGTGCGATGTTTGAGGGGTTTCTTGCATGCGCAGCTCGTTTCAAATCCCCCCACAACATCTCAATGGGATTTAGATCCGGGCTTTGACTTGGCCATTCTAGAACCCTCCATTTCTTTCTTTTCAGCCATTTCTTGGTGGATTTACTGGTATGTTTAGGGTCATTGTCATGTTGCAAGGTCCACCTTCGGTTGCGCTTCAACTTTCCGACAGATGGCCTCACATTATCCTCAAGCACCCTCTGGTACAATGAAGAATTCATAGTGGATTCTATGATGGTGAGCTGCCCAGGCCCTGATGCAGCAAAGCTGCCCCAAACCATAATATTTCCACCACCATGCTTTACAGTTGGTATCAGGTTCTTGTGGTCAAATGCTGTCTTTGGTTTTTGCTAAACATGTCTTCTGGTACTGTGGCCAAATAGCTCTACCTTTGACTCATCTGTCCAGAGCACATTGTTCCAGAAGTGCTGGTCTTTGCCTCGGTGTTCATTGGCAAACTTTAGTCTTGCCCTGATGTTCTTTCTGGACAGCAAAGGTTTCCTCCTGGCACACCTCCCATGTAGATCAAATTTGTGCAGACTCTTTCTAATGGTAGACTCGTGCACTTTGACATCAACAGTGGCAAGAGCTACCTGTCGGTCCCGTGATGACATTCTGGGGTTCTTGGAGACTTCTTTCAGCATCTTGCGGTCTGCTCTCAGGCTGAACTTGCTGGGGCGGCCTGGCCTGAACAAGTTGGTAGTTGTTTGGAATCTTCTCCACTTGTAGATGATCTTCCGGACAGTCCAATGATTGATTTCAAATTGTTTGGAGATCTTTTTAACTCCCTTCCCAGACTCGTAGGCATCTATAACCTTCTTTCTGAAGGCCTCAGAGAGCTCTTTTGATCTAGGCATGGTGACGCCGCACACTTCAACAACAAAGAGCAAACCAAACTAAATGTCTGAGGTTTAAAGAAGACAGGTTCCTCCAAGATCCTCTCTAACGATGTTCTAATCATTTGCACCTGAGCTGGTGCACCTGATTCTAATTTTAGGTATTTGAAGTAGTGATAAATGTAGGGGAGTACTTACTTTTTCCACATGCGAAATTTGTATTTATGTTTATTTAAATTATACAATGGACTACAAAATGTAAATGTTTCATGATATTTGTTATATTAGATCACTTTTATCTATCAATATTGTTGAAATGAAGATCAAAGAGCTGTATGTTGAAATATGTTGAAAAAGTCAAAACTTTACATGGGGTGTACTTAATTTTTCACGTGACTGCATATATATCCATCACAAATGTCGTCATCATTTCACCTTTTTGTTGAATATATGCTGGTGAATGTGCCATAGATAACGTTTCTGAGTTAAGTATGATGACGTTAAGGAAGAAGAAGAAGCCTTACCACCAACTTCTGCCACTTCTGGAATTGTTTGATTATTTGTGTTCAAATGTCTGGTGATTGTTTTGTATTTATTTATGTGAATGTGTACTTCTATATAACTGTCATCAATGAAAAAGATTTAGGCACTATAGAGAGATTTTTTTATTGTTGCCTAAAACACTCCCAGACACTCACTGATGAACTTCTGAAAGTTTGACGAAGATCCGTTCAGCCATCTCTGAGAAAAATGGCGACATACAGACAAACGGCTCTCTTATATAGTAGATTGTGGCGGACACAAAAGCCCACTGGCGTGGTGACATCATTCCGCGCACCAAGTGGGCGAGGGCCACGCCCGAGGGGTAGGCGTGGCCTGAGGATATACACGGGGCGCGCAGCCCAGAGCGGGCTAGTGTTACAGTGAGCTCCTGAAATAAAGACGCTTATAAGTTACCGCTTGGCCGCTTCCTCCTTGCTCGCAAGCAGCGCGCGTAACGCCGCGCTTTACTGGTGACCCCCTCGACGTTGGATCTGCCGGAGCGATCCTTCGACACGCGACACCATTGCCATGGCCAAGTTCATCAAACTTCCCGAATTTTGGGAGGCTCAGGCCGAAGTCTGGTTCGTCCAGGCCGAAGCCCAATTTCAGCTTCGGCGCCTCACCGGCGATGACACGCGCTATTGCCACGTCGTCGCCTCCCTCGGGCCCGGCACGGCCGCTCGAGTTGTGTCCGTCCTTCGCCACCCACCGGACGGCCACAAGTACGAGGCACTCAAGCGGCTACTCCTAGCCACGTTCGGCCTCACGGACGATGCACGGGCCGACCGCCTCCTGGATCTCCCCGAGCTCGGTGACATGCGCCCGTCGGTCCGAATGGACCATATGCTGTCACTGTTGGGCGACGAAGCCCCCGGTTCTCTATTCCGGGCGCTTTTCCGTCGCCAACTTCCAGCGCAGGTTCGCCTCGCGTTGGCCGGGACCGGGCTAACGGAACCCCGAGCATTGGCAGCCGAGGCGGACAAGTACTTCGCCGCTTCGGACACGCGGGCGAGAGTCGGCGTGGCCGTCACGGCCCTCGTGGCTGATGCTGCTGATGCTGCTGATCCACAGCATCAGCTTATACAGCATATGCAGCATGCTGATACGCACCTCGTGACCGCCGCCACGCCCTGCCCACCGCCGCGGCGAAAACCGCCACCGCGGGGAAACCCGCCAACTCCACCGGCCTGGCGGAGCCAGCCACGTTCCGCCAGCTCCACCACCTGGTGCTGGTTCCACGCCAAGTTCGGCCACGAAGCTCGGCAGTGTCATCCGCCATGCTCCTTCAACAGGTCGGGAAACGCCCGGGCCGGCGCTCAATAGTGGCGATGAGCGCCGGCCGTTCGAGCAGCCTGCTGTTCATAACGGACACCTTCTCCGGGTGCCGTTACCTGTGCGACACGGGAGCGCAGGTGAGTGTCGTTCCCGCCGGCACGTCAGACAAGCATGCTGCGGGTGGGGGCCCCGCGCTGCTTGCCGCGAACGGGACGCCCATCCGTACATACGGAAAACGCTGCCTCTCTCTGCGGTTCGGAGGGCAGGTTTTCCGATGGACGTTCGTCACCGCCGACGTGCCCATGGCACTGCTTGGCGCGGACTTCCTGTGCGCTAATGGGCTCCTGGTCGACGTCAAGCGCAGACGTCTTGTCCAGGCCGAGACGTTCAGCTCGCTCGCTTGTGCGTTGCCCAGCTCGCCGAGCAGCTCAACGAGCGGCTTGCCAAGCGGCTTGCCGAACGGTTCGGTTCCGGCCACGTTGGTCTGTACGCTTCCGGCAGCGGACGCATTCACCCGCCTCCTCGCCGGCTTCCCGGCCCTCACGCGGCCCACCTTCTCGGCGGGGGCCGTCAAGCACGGGGTGGCCCATCACATCCCCACCGTCGGGCCACCGGTCTACGCCCGGGCACGCCACCTCGAGCCGACGAAGCTGGCGGTGGCAAAAGCGGCGTTCGCTACCCTGGAGCGACTCGGCATCGTTCGGCGCTCAGAGAGCGCTTGGGCGTCGCCGCTGCACATCGTGCCGAAGCCGGGCGGGGGATGGCGACCGTGCGGGGACTATCGCCGTCTCAATGACGCCACGACTCCCGACCGCTACCCCGTCCCCCACATTCAGGACTTTTCCGCCCGTTTGGCGGGCATGTCCTTCTTCTCGAAGGTGGACCTCATACGCGGCTACCATCAGGTCCCCGTCAGGCCGGAGGACGTCCCGAAGACGGCGGTCATCACGCCATTCGGACTCTTCGAGTTCCTGCGCATGCCCTTCGGTCTGAAGAATGCGGCTCAGGCGTTCCAGCGACTGATGGACAGCGTCCTGCGCGACTTGGATTTTGTCTACGTCTACCTGGACGATATCCTCGTCGCCAGCGCGTCCCGCGAAGAGCACCTACGCCACCTCCGCACGCTCTTTGAACGCCTGGTCCAGCATGGCCTGATTGTGAACCCCGCAAAGTGCCGATTCGGCGCCGCCATAATCGATTTTCTGGGGCACCGTGTCACCAGACACGGAGCCGTCCCCCTGCCGGCCAAGGTGGAGGCGGTGAAGGGGTTTCCGCGCCCTCGCACGATCAGAGGGCTGCAGGAGTTCCTGGGCATGGTGAACTTTTACCATCGGTTCCTGCCCCGTATCGCCCAGCTCCTGCACCCCCTGCACGAAGCCCTCCGAGGTAAGCCGGGCAAAGGCGATGTTACCTGGACCGAGCAGATGGACACGGCGTTCACGGGCGCGAAGCTCGCCTTGGCTAATGCCACCATGCTCGCGCACCCGGCACCCGATGCACCGATCGCCCTCACCACCGATGCCTCGGACTACGCGGTGGGCGCGGTGCACGAGCAATGGGTGCGTGGAGCTTGGCAACCGCTGGCGTTCTTTAGCCGGCAGCTTCGCCCGCCCGAACGCCGTTACAGTACCTTCGACCGCGAGTTGCTCGGGCTTCACTTGGCGGTCAGGCACTTCCGCCATCTGCTCGAGGGCCGTGCGTTCACGGCCTTCGTCGACCACAAGCCGCTGATCTTCGCGATGGGCAAGGTCACCGAGCCGTGGTCGGCCCGGCAGCAGCGTCACCTCTCGGCAGTGTCCGAGTACACGACGGACATCCAGCACGTCGCGGGGAAGGACAACCCGGTGGCGGATTGCCTTTCCCGGGCCGTCGCCCACGCAGTCCACCTCGGCATCGACTATGCCCGGATGGCAGCGGACCAGGCCGCTGACCCCGATGTCCAGGCCTTGCGGACCGCCGTCATGGGCCTCCGCGTCACCGAGGTGCCGTTCGACGGCGCGGGCGCGGCCCTCTTGTGCGACGTCTCCCTCGGGCGTCCTCGCCCCATCGTGCCCGCGGGCTGGCAGCGCCAGGTGTTTGACGCCATCCACGGCCTGTCCCACCCGGGCGCGAGGGCCTCCCAAAGGCTGATCGCCGACAAGTTCGTCTGGCATGGCCTCCGGAAGGCCGTCCGCGGCTGGGCCAGGACGTGCCTCGCGTGCCAGCGCGCCAAGGTGCACCGGCACACCCAGGCCCCGTTGGCCCCGTTCACGGTGCCGGAACGCCGGTTTGTCCATGTCCACGTGGACCTGGTGGGACCTCTGCCCCCCTCGCGGGGTTTCACCCACATCCTCACCATGGTGGACCGCACCACCCGGTGGCCGGAGGCCGTGCCCTTGGCGTCGACAACGGCGGCCGATGTCGCGCAGGCTTTCATCGCCACCTGGGTCGCCCGGTTCGGCGCCCCCTCAGACATCTCGTCCGACCGCGGCCCCTAGTTCACCTCGGAGCTCTGGGGGGCGGTCGCGCAGGGGCTTGGGGTCCGGCTGCACCGAACCACGGCCTACCACCCCCAGGCTAACGGCCTGTGTGAGCGGTTTCACCGCTCATTGAAGGCCGCGCTCCGGGCCACCCTCCGCGACGGTGGCTGGGTCGACAGGCTCCCCTAGGTCCTGCTGGGCCTCCGGACGGCGCCCAAGGAGGACCTGCGCGCATCCGCGGCGGAGTTGGTCTTCGGGCAACCGCTGCGGGTGCCGGGCGAGTTCCTCCCCGGCTCCACGGCACCATGGTCCGCGGCACAGCAGCGCTCCGCTCTGCAAGAGACGGCCCAGAGGTTCGCCCCGGTGCCAACGGCATGCCATGGGCACCCACCGACGCACGTCGCCCCGGAGCTTCGCACGGCGGAGTACGTCTTCGTCCGCCACGATGCCCACCGGACACCACTGCGGCCCCCGTACGACGGGCCTTTCCACGTGCTGGAGACCGGGTCGAAGCACTTCACCCTGGACATCGGCGGTTCTCCCGACCGTGTTTCGGTAGACCGCCTCAAGCCGGCCCACCTCGACGTGGACCATCCACCGCCAGTGGCCCGACCCCCACGTCGGGGCCGCCCCCCTGCGGGCGGACCCCCGGCACCGCCCAGCCCCGCTGCCACGCCACCCCCCGGTCCTGCACCCATCCCAGGGGCAGCCAGGGGCATCCCACCTGGCATCCCTGCACCCCGGACGCCGCCGATCGCCAGGGGGCGCTTCGGCCGGGTCATTCGTCTGCCCCGCAAACTGGCCCTCCAGGTGCGCGGGAATTCTGGGGGGGCGCGTGTGGCGGACACAAAAGCCCACTGGCGTGGTGACATCATTCCGCGCACCAAGTGGGCGAGGGCCACGCCCGAGGGGTAGGCGTGGCCTGAGGATATACACGGGGCGCGCAGCCCAGAGCGGGCTAGTGTTACAGTGAGCTCCTGAAATAAAGATGCTTATAAGTTACCGCTTGTCCGCTTCCTCCTTGCTCGCAAGCAGCGCGCGTAACGCTGCGCTTTAAGATGTTATTTAAAAAAGTTATGTACGAGTTATGATTAATCTTGGGGTACGAGTTAGTTTGGTGACAAGAACAAGCCAATTAGATTTTGGTTCAGGTCCGAATCCAGATCCGGCCTATCAGTGGGATGCAAAACAAACTGTTCAGCCTAGCAGAGGTATGCGCTCAACTGAGTGCTGCTCTAGTTTTCTGCTGCATCCGTTCTGGTGTTGCACCCTCTACTATTTCCGTTCTTTAACACCTCCCCCAGGCTTCTGCAGGGGGCACACACACACGGTCCACCCCAACCCCCTTCTGGAGAAACTCTTAAAATCCAGAATCACTGCTCACCTCTACTCATTCATTCCTCTTTGTCCCTTCCAGTGGAACCAACTTCCACATTCTCTTTAATCTCACTCCTCCCTCCAGGTCTTCAAGACAGCTGTTCACAACCATCTCAGATCATCTGCAATCCAAAACCATTATGTTTTCTACCCCCATTATCCCCTTCCCCCCACCTCCTTCCATATTTCCAGTTTTTCCTTCCTGAGCGTTTACTTCTGCATCAATCTTGTTCACCCCATGCGTCCTTCCCTAACCCTCATTCCTCCGCACACCCATTATTGATTATTTGTCCTTTATTATTTGTCCTCCCTTTATTTTGTCCTTCAACCCTGCTGTTGGTGTTTTGCCCCCCTCTCCGCTGTTGCTTTTATTCTCTAGCGTCATGGTCCATTTGGTGTACTACCTGTCCCACAAATAAGGCAACTGCCACACCACAGGATTCGGTGTACCATAGGGGGGAGGAAGGGTACGATAACTGAAGATGAGATCTATACACAAGACAGAGCAGGTTTTTGTAGAAAAATTCCCAGGATTCAATATCCGGGGCGGCAGACATGGGAGACCAGTCCTGAAGTGAGATGGCGACTTCCAATCCCTGCCAGTCATCCCAAGTGAAGTGCCAGGCTTCCGGCGCTGATGTGAATCCTTGAAAATAGCCAGGAAGGTGATGATCCACCAGCCAGGGAAATAACACTTGATGAGACAAACCAATTGGAGCAAAGGAAGGACAGGAGACATTAGCAGGAAAGTTGGTGATTACCAAGTCCAGAAAGGAGGATTTTCCATCGACAGAAATCCGGGTCCACCACGGATCGAGTCAGTTCTCACGTAGCACCGGGTCCGTCAGCCATCAGACAATGACTAGATGGAGTTATGTGTTCATCTTTTTGTTCATTTGCTCAAAATTCCAAGAACTTCAATTGACCCCAAACATCAGAAACTTCAATTGACCCCAAACATCAGAAACTTCAATTGACCCCAAACATCAGAAACTTCAATTGACCCCAAACATCAGAACCTTCAATTGACCCCAAACATCAGAAAATTCAATTGACCCCAAACATCAGAAACTTCAATTGACCCCAAACATCAGAAACTTCAATTGACCCCAAACATCAGAAACAAAACTGTGCAGATCTTGTGCAAGAAGCGATCGCTCTCACCTTCTATCGATCGCTCTCACCTTCCATCGTTCTGTTCCGTTGAGACATCATGCAAATGAAAGAGGAGCATTAAAGGAAGAAGGAAGAAAATGAAAGACGACAAGTTGGCTTCAAGGTCCTAAATATTTCATCAAAATGCTGCACACACAATCGGGGCCTCTCGGGATATTAACATTGAGCTTTCGCTCCAAAGGAAGAGCTTATTTGATTAAGGGATGGAACGCGGTAGTAAATCGCTATTACCTTCAAGTTGCCAACGCACTGCACTAGTTTCCAGCTGCCTTGAAAGGTGAACATAGCGAAACGATCTTCTTCCTCTTTCTGTTTTTGGTTTCAAGGAGTGGGATAAGGCGAATGTCAAATCGGCCTCTGGGAAAAGTCTGAATGCATGATTTATGTGCTAGCCGCACTCTTCTCTCATTTTGTCAATGCATGAGCAGATCTGTGTTGCGAGGCAGGAGCAACCGGGCAGAAGTGAAATGTCAAACAGTATTGCTTTTTCTTGAGTGATATAAGGCTCAGAGTGCGCTTGGACACAAATCACGTGCAAGCCAAAGGTGTTCGTAGGTATCATTGTACTTGCACGTAAATTAGAGGACATCGGGAGACGAGGCACGGGCACCTACGGCATAGGGGATGTGAACCTGGTTTCCGTGCGACATGTGCCAGGGGGCATATGGGTGTAAAATGTAAGTGTAAAACACTACACTCAACAATCAATTAGTGTAGTGTTTTATTGTAATGTTAACTTTCATGAAAGAGTGTCTTCGTGTGCAGAGGAATTGAAGTTAACTACAATTGAATCATGGAGAAGTCCACCAGGTTTTGGCGAGTCTTATGTGTGTATATGTATAGAGCGGGCATAAACAAGTATGCATGGCTACCAGGATAGCTTAGAGGTATTACGTACTTGCATTTGAGGTGTCTCGTCAGGTTTTGAAATCAGACGCAGATTGGTTAGGGTGGAGGGCTTGGGATCCTAAGGTCCTGAGTTTGAATCCCGCTCAGCTGTTGAATTAATACCAGGTGGGGTTAACTCAGCCTGTCATCCTTCCGAGGTCTGCGAAATGAGTACTAGGGTGCTGTGTCCTCTCTCAAGGAGGTTGGTGGCAGGATTTGCACTCCAGCCGCCATAAAAACACCTCATTCCATAACACACACATTGGTGTGTGTCGGGATGGTGCTGAGCACAGGAGATTTCCCTCAAACAAGCCCACGCACGGAGACAGCCAATCGATCTCCCAGAAGGGACCAAGATATCCCCCACACCCAAGATGGTGTACCCCCACCTTCATGAAGTCAGAGGACATGTCAGAGTTAGAGAGGGAGAGAGAGAGAAGAGGGAAAGAGGCAAAAGAGCCGATCCATGGGGATCGATCGGCACTCTGACCGTGACCACCCTGCCCTGACGGATCCAGGCAGCAGGAAGAATGGTGGTACAACCACTATAAAGAGGAGTCCCCATTAGTTGTTCATGTTTAGGGATGGTGGTGGGGGTGGCAACTGTGAGGGCTGTTACAAATATCTTGTTTGCTGTGGTCTGGGGTCACAAGATAAATTATACTAAACTAGCTGAAAGCACCCGGCGTTGCCCGGGTTCTTTTTGAATGAATTTACTACTATAATTCAGCTTTTACTCACTGCCGTAGAAGATTGACTACTATAATTCAGCTCGCTTTTAATTGTGAAATGGGCCCAGCCCGGCCGAGGCAGCATTGGCCGTCCTCGTCACCTAGCCTATAACCTTCCCGGGGCCCGTCCCGACATTTTTAGTTCTTTTTGAATGAATTTACTACCATAATTCAGCTTTTACTCGCGGCCGTAGAAGATTGACTACTATAATTCAGCTCAGCTTTTAATTGTGAAATGGGCCCAGCCCGGCCGAGGCAGCATCGACCGGCCTCGTCACCTAGCCTATAACCTTCCCGGGGCCCGTCCCGACATTTTTGGTTCTTTTTGAATGAATTTACTACCATAATTCAGCTTTTACTCGCGGCCATAGAAGATTGACTACTATAATTCAGCTCAGCTTTTAATTGCGAAATGGGCCCAGCCCGGCCAAAGCGGCCTCGGCCGTCCTCGCCACCTAGCCTAAAACCTTCCCGGGGCCCGTCCCGACATTTTTTGTTTCAGAGGTTTCCTCCTATCTTTCACCGTTCAGGAGATTAGCGCGTGCAGACAAACAAACAAACAAACAAACAAAAACTTCCTTGATATATATATAGATTTTCCAATAATTGCTTCTTCTTCATTCGTACGAGGAGTAGCATGATTGTCTGAGGATGCGGCTGTGCCACTGATGTAATGCCCTCTGCTGATTAGAGCAGGAATTTGTAAATTGTCCACGGTGCCAGTGAGAGCTCGCCTACTCTTCGCGAAGGACAACGTGAGGATCTTTAACGTCCGAAGGATGGCACACACATCGCCTGTGAAACACCAGGATGACAGTTTATAGCTGGGTGGGATTCTGACCCAGGCCAGACACCTTAGAGCTGACGTCTGTGTACCCCTAGTTTTAGTCCATCCTGTGTGCCCGCATCTATTGCTAAAACGAGAAGTGTGTGTGTGTGTTTTTTTTTTGTGTTGCCATTGGTTCTTTAAACAGGAAATGATAGGAACTCAACACCTCTCATCCACAGATATTTCGCGTATCTCCTATATTTCCGTGAGTCCGATTTGCATCCAGGTACGCAACAATTATGGTTAACCAATTTGGAATTGCCACTTTTTCATTTTAATGCTGAAAATTATGTTTAAATGACTTTTTGAATGACAGATTCTGTGCTAGCAACGGCAAGTAAAAGTGTTGGATCAGGTAAAAGTGGCTCAGGTAAAAGTGGCTCAGGTAAAAGTGGCTCAGGTAAAAGTGGCTCACGTAAAAGTGCCCCGGCTAGCAGGATCGGTAAAAGTGTCCCGGCTCAGGTAAAAGTGTCCCGGCTCAGGTAAAAGTGTCCCGGCTCAGGTAAAAGTGTCCCGGCTCAGGTAAAAGTGTCCCGGCTCAGGTAAAAGTGTCCCGGCTCAGGTAAAAGTGTCCCGGCTCAGGTAAAAGTGTCCCGGCTCAGGTAAAAGTGTCCCGGCTCAGGTAAAAGTGTCCCGGCTCAGGCAAAAGTGCCCCGGCTCAGGCAAAAGTGCCCGGCTCAGGTAAAAGTGCCCCGGCTAGCAGGATCGGTAAAAGTGTCCCGGCTCAGGTAAAAGTGTCCCGGCTCAGGTAAAAGTGTCCCGCCTCAGGTAAAAGTGTCCCGGCTCAGGTAAAAGTGTCCCGGCTCAGGCAAAAGTGTCCCGGCTCAGGCAAAAGTGTCCCGGCTCAGGCAAAAGTGTCCCGGCTCAGGCAAAAGTGTCCCGGCTCAGGCAAAAGTGTCCCGGCTCAGGCAAAAGTGTCCCGGCTCAGGCAAAAGTGTCCCGGCTCAGGCAAAAGTGTCCCGGCTCAGGCAAAAGTGTCCCGGCTCCCGGCTCAGGCAAAAGTGTCCCGGCTCAGGCAAAAGTGTCCCGGCTCAGGCAAAAGTGTCCCGGCTCAGGCAAAAGTGTCCCGGCTCAGGCAAAAGTGTCCCGGCTCAGGCAAAAGTGTCCCGGCTCAGGCAAAAGTGCCCCGGCTCAGGCAAAAGTGCCCCGGCTCAGGCAAAAGTGCCCCGGCTCAGGCAAAAGTGCCCCGGCTCAGGCAAAAGTGCCCCGGCTAGCAGGATCGGTAAAAGTGTCCCGGCTCAGGTAAAAGTGTCCCGGCTAGCAGGACCGATTCAGGAAAAAGTGTCCCGGCTTCGTTAGCGCATGCGCAGGAGAGATTCCGTGTAAACGCACACAGCGCATGCGCAAAAGGCCTCGTTAGCATTCGTACGTCATTTTGAAAGTCCCGTTTTGGTCAGAGAATGGCTGCTAATTCCCAAAGCAAACCTCCATCTCTATGAACCTGTCATGAAAGAAGTTGTCACTGCACAAGATATCCATCTTCACATGAACTTGCTGATTGTGAGCGAACAGGAAATTTAACAGCCAATCCGGGACGAAAGCACAGGTACCAATAGATGACATCTTGTAAATCACAGCAGGGTGTCGGACAAGATTAAGTGCATGGAAGATATCTTGTGAAATAGCGTACACCTCTTTTGTCGATATGGAGGTCATCCATCCATTCCTGACAAAGCAGAAGAGGCACGTCGAAGATGGAATGGCCGAGACAGAAGCCAAAGCGAAAAAATGCTGTTAGAAACCGTGTGCTGAAAGTTTTAAATGTACTAAGTACAGGAAATGTGATAAGTACAGGAAATGTACTAAGTACAAGAAATGTGATAAGTACAGGAAATGTGATAAGTACAGGAAATGAGCAAAGTACAGGAAATGCGATAAGTACAGGAAATGAGCTAAGTACAGGAAATGTGATAAGTACAGGAAATGAGCAAAGTACAGGAAATGAGCAAAGTACAGGAAATGTGATAAGTACAGGAAATGTGATAAGTACAGGAAATGAGCAAAGTACAGGAAATGCGATAAGTACAGGAAATGAGCTAAGTACAGGAAATGAGCTAAGTACAGGAAATGAGCTAAGTACAGGAAATGAGCTAAGTACAGGAAATGAGCTAAGTACAGGAAATGTGATAAGTACAGGAAATGAGCTAAGTACAGGAAATGTGATAAGTACAGGAAATGTGATAAGTACAGGAAATGTGATAAGTACAGGAAATGTGATAAGTACAGGAAATGTGATAAGTACAGGAAATGTGATAAGTACAGGAAATGAGCTAAGTACAGGAAATGTGATAAGTACAGGAAATGTGATAAGTACAGGAAATGTGATAAGTACAGGAAATGAGCTAAGTACAGGAAATGAGCTAAGTACAGGAAATGAGCTAAGTACAGGAAATGAGCTAAGTACAGGAAATGAGCTAAGTACAGGAAATGTGATAAGTACAGGAAATGAGCTAAGTACAGGAAATGTGATAAGTACAGGAAATGTGATAAGTACAGGAAATGTGATAAGTACAGGAAATGAGCTAAGTACAGGAAATGAGCTAAGTACAGGAAATGTGATAAGTACAGGAAATGAGCTAAGTAAAGGAAATGTGATAAGTACAGGAAATGTGATAAGTACAGGAAATGTGATAAGTACAGGAAATGAGCTAAGTACAGGAAATGAGCTAA
Source organism: Myxine glutinosa (assembly GCF_964187855.1). Lineage (NCBI taxonomy): Eukaryota > Metazoa > Chordata > Myxini > Myxiniformes > Myxinidae > Myxine > Myxine glutinosa. Next base: position 102,424,767 of record NC_136265.1, read on the forward strand.
GTACAGGAAATGTGATAAGTACAGGAAATGAGCTAAGTACAGGAAATGTGATAAGTACAGGAAATGTGATAAGTACAGGAAATGTGATAAGTACAGGAAATGTGATAAGTACAGGAAATGAGCTAAGTACAGGAAATGTGATAAGTACAGGAAATGTGATAAGTACAGGAAATGAACTAAGTACAGGAAATGTGATAAGTACAGGAAATGAGCTAAGTACAGGAAATGTGATAAGTACAGGAAATGTGATAAGTACAGGAAATGTGATAATTACAGGAAATGAGCTAAGTACAGGAAATGCGATAAGTACAGGAAATGAGCAAAGTACAGGAAATGCGATAAGTACAGGAAATGAGCTAAGTACAAGAAATGTGATAAGTACAGGAAATGTGATAAGTACAGGAAATGTGATAAGTACAGTACAGGAAATGAACTAAGTACAGGAAATGTGATAAGTACAGGAAATGTGATAAGTACAGGAAATGTGATAAGTACAGGAAATGAACTAAGTACAGGAAATGTGATAAGTACAGGAAATGTGATAAGTACAGGAAATGTGATAAGTACAGGAAATGAACTAAGTACAGGAAATGTGATAAGTACAGGAAATGTGATAAGTACAGGAAATGTGATAATTACAGGAAATGAGCTAAGTACAGGAAATGCGATAAGTACAGGAAATGAGCAAAGTACAGGAAATGCGATAAGTACAGGAAATGAGCTAAGTACAAGAAATGTGATAAGTACAAGAAATGTGATAAGTACAGGAAATGCGATAAGTACAGGAAATGAGCAAAGTACAGGAAATGCGATAAGTACAGGAAATGAGCTAAGTACAGGAAATGTGATAAGTACAGGAAATGTACTAAGTACAAGAAATGTGATAAGTACAGGAAATGTGATAAGTACAGGAAATGAGCTAAGTACAAGAAATGTGATAAGTACAGGAAATGAGCTAAGTACAGGAAATGTGATAAGTACAGGAAATGAGCAAAGTACAGGAAATGCGATAAGTACAGGAAATGAGCTAAGTACAGGAAATGAGCTAAGTACAGGAAATGAGCTAAGTACAGGAAATGTGATAAGTACAGGAAATGAGCTAAGTACAGGAAATGTGATAAGTACAGGAAATGTACTAAGTACAAGAAATGTGATAAGTACAGGAAATGTGATAAGTACAGGAAATGAGCAAAGTACAGGAAATGCGATAAGTACAGGAAATGAGCTAAGTACAGGAAATGTGATAAGTACAGGAAATGAGCAAAGTACAGGAAATGTGATAAGTACAGGAAATGAGCAAAGTACAGGAAATGTGATAAGTACAGGAAATGAGCTAAGTACAGGAAATGAGCTAAGTACAGGAAATGAGCTAAGTACAGGAAATGAGCTAAGTACAGGAAATGTGATAAGTACAGGAAATGAGCTAAGTACAGGAAATGTGATAAGTACAGGAAATGTGATAAGTACAGGAAATGTGATAAGTACAGGAAATGAGCTAAGTACAGGAAATGAGCTAAGTACAGGAAATGAGCTAAGTACAGGAAATGCGATAAGTACAGGAAATGCGATAAGTACAGGAAATGCGATAAGTACAGGAAATGCGATAAGTACAGGAAATGCGATAAGTACAGGAAATGCGATAAGTACAGGAAATGCGATAAGTACAGGAAATGAGCTAAGTACAGGAAATGAGCTAAGTACAGGAAATGAGCTAAGTACAGGAAATGAGCTAAGTACAGGAAATGAGCTAAGTACAGGAAATGACCTAAGTACAGGAAATGAGCTAAGTACAGGAAATGAGCTAAGTACAGGAAATGAGCTAAGTACAGGAAATGAGCTAAGTACAGGAAATGTGATAAGTACAGGAAATGAGCTAAGTACAGGAAATGTGATAAGTACAGGAAATGTGCTAAGTACAGGAAATGTGCTAAGTACAGGAAATGTGATAAGTACAGGAAATGAGCTAAGTACAGGAAATGAGCTAAGTACAGGAAATGAGCGAAGTACAGGAAATGTGATAAGTACAGGAAATGTGCTAAGTACAGGAAATGTGATAAGTACAGGAAATGAGCTAAGTACAGGAAATGAGCTAAGTACAGGAAATGAGCTAAGTACAGGAAATGTGATAAGTACAGGAAATGTGATAAGTACAGGAAATGAGCTAAGTACAGGAAATGTGATAAGTACAGGAAATGTGATAAGTACAGGAAATGAACCAAGTACAGGAAATGTGATAAGTACAGGAAATGTGATAAGTACAGGAAATGTGATAAGTACAGGAAATGTGATAAGTACAGGAAATGAGCTAAGTACAGGAAATGTGATAAGTACAGGAAATGTGATAAGTACAGGAAATGAACTAAGTACAGGAAATGTGATAAGTACAGGAAATGTGATAAGTACAGGAAATGTGATAATTACAGGAAATGAGCTAAGTACAGGAAATGCGATAAGTACAGGAAATGAGCAAAGTACAGGAAATGTGATAAGTACAGGAAATGTGATAAGTACAGGAAATGTGATAATTACAGGAAATGAGCTAAGTACAGGAAATGCGATAAGTACAGGAAATGAGCAAAGTACAGGAAATGCGATAAGTACAGGAAATGAGCTAAGTACAGGAAATGTGATAAGTACAGGAAATGTGATAAGTACAGTACAGGAAATGAACTAAGTACAGGAAATGTGATAAGTACAGGAAATGTGATAAGTACAGGAAATGTGATAAGTACAGGAAATGCGATAAGTACAGGAAATGTGATAAGTACAGGAAATGAACTAAGTACAGGAAATGTGATAATTACAGGAAATGAGCTAAGTACAGGAAATGCGATAAGTACAGGAAATGAGCAAAGTACAGGAAATGCGATAAGTACAGGAAATGAGCTAAGTACAGGAAATGTGATAAGTACAGGAAATGTGATAAGTACAAGAAATGTGATAAGTACAGGAAATGCGATAAGTACAGGAAATGAGCAAAGTACAGGAAATGCGATAAGTACAGGAAATGAGCTAAGTACAGGAAATGAGCTAAGTACAGGAAATGTGATAAGTACAGGAAATGTACTAAGTACAAGAAATGTGATAAGTACAGGAAATGTGATAAGTACAGGAAATGAGCTAAGTACAAGAAATGTGATAAGTACAGGAAATGTGATAAGTACAGGAAATGAGCTAAGTACAGGAAATGTGATAAGTACAGGAAATGAGCAAAGTACAGGAAATGAGCTAAGTACAGGAAATGAGCTAAGTACAGGAAATGAGCTAAGTACAGGAAATGTGATAAGTACAGGAAATGAGCTAAGTACAGGGAATGTGATAAGTACAGGAAATGTACTAAGTACAAGAAATGTGATAAGTACAGGAAATGTGATAAGTACAGGAAATGAGCAAAGTACAGGAAATGCGATAAGTACAGGAAATGAGCTAAGTACAGGAAATGTGATAAGTACAGGAAATGAGCTAAGTACAGGAAATGAGCTAAGTACAGGAAATGAGCTAAGTACAGGAAATGAGCTAAGTACAGGAAATGTGATAAGTACAGGAAATGAGCTAAGTACAGGAAATGTGATAAGTACAGGAAATGTGATAAGTACAGGAAATGTGATAAGTACAGGAAATGAGCTAAGTACAGGAAATGAGCTAAGTACAGGAAATGAGCTAAGTACAGGAAATGCGATAAGTACAGGAAATGCGATAAGTACAGGAAATGCGATAAGTACAGGAAATGCGATAAGTACAGGAAATGCGATAAGTACAGGAAATGCGATAAGTACAGGAAATGCGATAAGTACAGGAAATGAGCTAAGTACAGGAAATGAGCTAAGTACAGGAAATGAGCTAAGTACAGGAAATGAGCTAAGTACAGGAAATGACCTAAGTACAGGAAATGAGCTAAGTACAGGAAATGAGCTAAGTACAGGAAATGAGCTAAGTACAGGAAATGAGCTAAGTACAGGAAATGTGATAAGTACAGGAAATGAGCTAAGTACAGGAAATGTGATAAGTACAGGAAATGTGCTAAGTACAGGAAATGTGCTAAGTACAGGAAATGTGATAAGTACAGGAAATGAGCTAAGTACAGGAAATGAGCTAAGTACAGGAAATGAGCGAAGTACAGGAAATGTGATAAGTACAGGAAATGTGCTAAGTACAGGAAATGTGATAAGTACAGGAAATGAGCTAAGTACAGGAAATGAGCTAAGTACAGGAAATGAGCTAAGTACAGGAAATGTGATAAGTACAGGAAATGTGATAAGTACAGGAAATGAGCTAAGTACAGGAAATGTGATAAGTACAGGAAATGTGATAAGTACAGGAAATGAACCAAGTACAGGAAATGTGATAAGTACAGGAAATGTGATAAGTACAGGAAATGTGATAAGTACAGGAAATGTGATAAGTACAGGAAATGAGCTAAGTACAGGAAATGTGATAAGTACAGGAAATGTGATAAGTACAGGAAATGAACTAAGTACAGGAAATGTGATAAGTACAGGAAATGTGATAAGTACAGGAAATGTGATAATTACAGGAAATGAGCTAAGTACAGGAAATGCGATAAGTACAGGAAATGAGCAAAGTACAGGAAATGCGATAAGTACAGGAAATGAGCTAAGTACAAGAAATGTGATAAGTACAGGAAATGTGATAAGTACAGGAAATGTGATAAGTACAGTACAGGAAATGAACTAAGTACAGGAAATGTGATAAGTACAGGAAATGTGATAAGTACAGGAAATGTGATAATTACAGGAAATGAGCTAAGTACAGGAAATGCGATAAGTACAGGAAATGAGCAAAGTACAGGAAATGCGATAAGTACAGGAAATGAGCTAAGTACAGGAAATGTGATAAGTACAGGAAATGTGATAAGTACAAGAAATGTGATAAGTACAGGAAATGCGATAAGTACAGGAAATGAGCAAAGTACAGGAAATGTGATAAGTACAGGAAATGTGATAAGTACAGGAAATGAGCAAAGTACAGGAAATGCGATAAGTACAGGAAATGAGCTAAGTACAGGAAATGAGCTAAGTACAGGAAATGAGCTAAGTACAGGAAATGAGCTAAGTACAGGAAATGTGATAAGTACAGGAAATGAGCTAAGTACAGGAAATGTGATAAGTACAGGAAATGTGATAAGTACAGGAAATGTGATAAGTACAGGAAATGAGCTAAGTACAGGAAATGAGCTAAGTACAGGAAATGAGCTAAGTACAGGAAATGCGATAAGTACAGGAAATGCGATAAGTACAGGAAATGCGATAAGTACAGGAAATGCGATAAGTACAGGAAATGCGATAAGTACAGGAAATGCGATAAGTACAGGAAATGCGATAAGTACAGGAAATGCGATAAGTACAGGAAATGAGCTAAGTACAGGAAATGAGCTAAGTACAGGAAATGAGCTAAGTACAGGAAATGAGCTAAGTACAGGAAATGAGCTAAGTACAGGAAATGACCTAAGTACAGGAAATGAGCTAAGTACAGGAAATGAGCTAAGTACAGGAAATGAGCTAAGTACAGGAAATGAGCTAAGTACAGGAAATGAGATAAGTACAGGAAATGAGCTAAGTACAGGAAATGTGATAAGTACAGGAAATGTGCTAAGTACAGGAAATGTGCTAAGTACAGGAAATGTGATAAGTACAGGAAATGAGCTAAGTACAGGAAATGAGCTAAGTACAGGAAATGAGCTAAGTACAGGAAATGTGATAAGTACAGGAAATGTGCTAAGTACAGGAAATGTGATAAGTACAGGAAATGAGCTAAGTACAGGAAATGAGCTAAGTACAGGAAATGAGCTAAGTACAGGAAATGTGATAAGTACAGGAAATGTGATAAGTACAGGAAATGAGATAAGTACAGGAAATGAGCTAAGTACAGGAAATGAGCTAAGTACAGGAAATGAGCTAAGTACAGGAAATGAGCTAAGTACAGGAAATGAGCTAAGTACAGGAAATGTGATAAGTACAGGAAATGTGATAAGTACAGGAAATGTGATAAGTACAGGAAATGAGCTAAGTACAGGAAATGTGATAAGTACAGGAAATGAGCTAAGTACAGGAAATGTGATAAGTACAGGAAATGTGTTAAGTACAGGAAATGAGCTAAGTACAGGAAATGTGTTAAGTACAGGAAATGAGCTAAGTACAGGAAATGTGCTAAGTACAGGAAATGTGCTAAGTACAGGAAATGAGCTAAGTACAGGAAATGTGCTAAGTACAGGAAATGTGATAAGTACAGGAAATGTGATAAGTACCGGAAATGAACAAAGTACATGAAATGAATTAAGTACAGGAAATGAATTAAGTACAGGAAATGTGATAATTACAGGAAATGTGCTGAGTACAGGAAATGTGCTAATTACAGGAAATGTGCTAATTACAGGAAATGTGCTAATTACAGGAAATGTGCTAATTACAGGAAATGTGATAAGTACAGGAAATGTGCTGAGTACATGAAATGTACTGTGTTCAGGAAATACAAATGTAGGGACATCACTCAAGGCCGCCCTGACGTTGCTAATTATCGTGATGTAATGAGCGAAACATTAACAGAAATAAAAAAATGTCATCATGATCATCAGAGAAATGAGGCTTGAACGATAAGATGGGACATTCTCTTGATAGATAGAGAGTTGTTGAATGAACAAATGGGACTTGGATTGTAAAAGGTCCATTTGATCACATTTACCTGTCCATTGTTGATTCTATATACTGTGCTGTATAAGATGTAAAAATGTAGGACTCGATGTAAAAAATTCATTCAGCGATCTCGATCACATGGTTTTTGCCTTCTACATGAGCTTTGATGACAATTTAACTCACCATATATATTTTAAATATCCATGTCAGTTTAATGTTACTTATATTTAAAAAAAATTATTTCTACTTTAAAAAAAAAATCCAGATCTGTGACATATTTGGGGAAGGAAAAATTACCGATACAGTGACAAACCCCCCCCCCCCCCCCCAAAAAAAAAACGAGAGCAATGCGACTGTGTCACCAATAGGCCTCCGCGTAGTCCCTGCCCGTGGAAATGGGTAGATACCTTCGTTCACTGTCATAAAAATAAACAAGTTTAGTTAAAGTCCCTTCAGCCGTTTTGAAGTATCACATTTTTACCACAGCACAGGTTTCACATCGATCAGTGAAGCGTTTTCGGAGAAGGGTTTTTTTTTTTTTTAATATCAGCTTTCAAGCTAATATGGCTGCCAAACCACATGACATATGACATAAAAAATGGACACTCTGCATATGTATGGGTAGGGTATCACATTTGTGAAGTTTCGTGTTCATCGGAAAAGATGGCTGTAAAACCACGTGACCTACGATGTACATAATTTTCAAACTATATGCAGCAATCGTGTTTGATGACATTTGTAAAATTTGGCATTGATAGGGTAAGCGGTTTCAGAGACATAATTATTTAATATTTTCCTTCAATCCAATATGGCTGCCAAACCATGTGACATATGATGTCATAAATTTAATATTTCAATACAAATGGGTCACAGATCATGTGCATGCAATTTCAGATATTTAGAACAAGTCTTTAGATTAAAACATTTATGGCTGGTATACCACTTCACCAATGATGTCATCATTATCATGCTTTTGTTCCCCATTGGGAGTACTTGACAATGTGCCAAGTTTCCAATTTTTCCATTCAGCGGTTTCCGATAAATATTTTTATGTCTTCACCAACAAAGTCGCCGGAGGCATTATGTTTTCAGGTTGTCCGTCCATCCGTCCGTCCGTCCGGGCTAAACCTCGTTTTTCTCAGCAACCATATGTCCGATTGAGACGAAACTTTCAGGGTAGCAGTGACACCCATGCAGAATGTTTTTATGATAATTGTGATGTCATAGGTCACGTGGTATGGCAGCCATCTTGGATTAAAAGCAACTAATTAAAATTTTATTTCTCGGAAACCGCTGAATGGAAAAATTTGAAACTTGGCACGTTGTCAAGTACTCCCAATGGGGAACAAAAGCATGATAATGATGACATCATCGGTGAAGTGGTATACGAGCCATAAATGTTTTAATCTAATGCCTTATCCTAAATATCTGAAATTGTATGCACATGATCAATGACCCATTTGTATTGAAATATTAAATGACAACATAGGTCACATGGTTTGGCAGCCATATTGGATTGAAGGAAAATATTAAATAATTATATCTCTGAAACCGCTTACCCTATCGATGCCAAATTGAAAAATGTCATCGAACACCATTGTTGCATATAGTTTGAAAGTTACGACATTGTAGGTCACGTGGTTTGGCAGCCATCTTGGATAGAAAAATGAACCTTTTCCGATCAACACGAAACTTCACAAACGTGAACCCCTACCCATACATATGCAGAATGTACATTTTTTAAGGTCATATGTCATGTGGTATGGCAGCCATATTAGCTTGAAAGCCGATATTTAAAAAAAAATCCCTTCTCTGAAACTGCTTCACCGATCGATGTGGAACCTGTCATGTCTGGTAAAAATGTGATACTTGAGAACAGCTGAAGGGATTTAAATCAAACTTGTTTATTTTTAGGACAGTGAACGATGGCATCTACCCGTCGTGGGACGATGCGGAGGCATATTGGCGATACAGTCGCATTGTTCTCCTTTTTTTTTTTTTTTTTTTTTTTTTGTATACTGAATCGAGGCTCGTGAAAGAGCTAACATTTACTTCACAAACAAATCAACCAGACAAACAAAATATATAAAAAGAGGGAGCGGAAAACAAGATGGGAAGATTGCAGATTTCAGGTTTTCAGGAAGATTGCAGGTTGCAGAAAACAAGATGGGGAGAGAAGGGGAAGCACACAAACACAACCTTTGAGAGCAGGGAGATGTGTGGAAGGGAGAGGGCTTGGGGGGAGGAGGCGTGGGAAGGGGGGGGGGGGGTGGAGGGAGAAGTATAAAACACAAGGACACCAAGGACTTCCAGGACAGAAATTGGTATTTCAAAAAAGTGGATTTGGGGTGAAATTAGCGGGGGTAGAAAAGATCAAGGTTTTGGATGGGGAAGATAAAAGATGGTGGTGAACAGCTGTTTTAAAGACCTGGAGGGTGGAGTGGGATTGAAGAGAGTGAGGGAGTTTGTTCCAGAGGTGGGAGAAAAGAGGAATGAAGGAGTGAAGGTGAGCAGAGAGTCTTGATTTTGGCAGTTTGACCATAAGAGGGTTGCAGGCAGATCTTGTGCGACCTGTAGGAATATTTGCGGGACAGAGCCCAGAGAGAGCTGGGGGAGCAAGGCCAGAGAAGGAGTCGGTAGAAGATGGAAAGACCACCAACCTGCCTGCGGTGAGTGAGTGAGAGGCCCTTGGAGTTAGCTTCATCGCGGGAGATTCCAATGATTCTGAATGCTTTGGTTTCAACAGCATGAAGACGAGCTAGGTGTGAGGCAGGAGCACCAGCCCAGAGGGGAGAGCAGTATTCCATTGAGCTGCGGATGAAAGCCTTGTATGTGGTGAGGAGCTCAGGTGTGCCAAGGAAGGACTTCGCACGACGGAGGATGCCCAGTCGGCGACTGGCTTTGGAGGCCAGATTTGAAATGTGGTTTTCCCAGGAAAGATCATGGCAGATAGTGAGACCCAAAAGCTTGAGTGACAGAACTTCTTGGAGAGGATTATTCAGAAAGTGGATGGGAGGGTTGTCCAGTCGGTCTTTTCGGAGAGACATCGTAAGAGTGTGAGATTTGTCAGGATTGAAAGACATGTTCCACTTGTTTGCCCAGTCTGTGATTTAGTATTTAGTCTGTGATTTGCATTTTATCCAAGATGGCTGCCATACCACGTGACCTATGACGTCACAATTATGATCAAACTTTCTGCATGGGTGTCACTCCTATCCTGAAAGTTTTGTCTCAATTGCACATGTGGTTGCTGAGAAAAACGAGTTTAACCCGTACGGACGGACGGACTGCGGACAACCTGAAAACATAATGCCTCCGGCCACCTTTGGTGGTGGAGGCATTAAAAAAAACCTAGAACGGCACCTGGTAAAGAGTATTCCTCCACCAGGCTGAACAGTTTCTGTTTTGTATCCCACTGATAGGCCAGATCTGGATTTGGACCGGAACCAAAATGTAATCGCCTTGTTTTTGTCATTTACTCAACTCATCCAACTAGTTTTGTCATAATCTGTCCACAACTTATTGAAAAATCGTGCTATATATCCTTTTTGGCCCTACCTCTCAATGATGAAGAATCGCTTAATTTTTTTTTTTTAATTCCTGGATCCGGATATGGATCTTCACCAAAATGGAATAATTTCGTCCTTATCATACACCCAACCTGTTGTGCAAGTTTCATCTGAATCCATCCACGTTTTCAGATATCGTGCTATATATAGTTTTTGGCTCTGTCTCGCTCAATGGTGAAGATTCACCTAAATAATTATATTATGTGGATGCGGATGCGGATGCAAATTTTCACCAAAATCTAATCATTTCGCAAAGATAGGTGGTCCGCAGGCAGGTAGGTGGTCTTTGTGTCTTCTACCGACTCCTCTCCGGCCTTGCTGCCCCTGTTCTGTCTGTGCTATGTCCCCCAAATATTCCTGCAGGACGCACAAGATCTGCCAGCAACCCTCTTATGGTTAAACTGCCAAAATCGAGACGCTCTGCTCACCTTCATTCTTTCATTCCTCTTTTCTCCCGCCTCTGGAACAATCTCCTTCACTCTCTTCAATCCCACTCCTCCCTCCAGGTCTTTAAAACAGCTGTTCACCACCATCTCTTATCTTCCCCCATCCAAAACCTTGATCTTTTCTACCCCCATTAAAACACCCCAAATCCGCCTCTTTAATTCCCCAAATTCTTTCCTGAAATTCCTAGAAGTGTTCATTTGCTTTATACCGTGTACGCATCCCTCCTCCCCCAGCCCTCCCCCTTCCACAGATCTACCGACGTCCCTGTTCTCTTCTGTTGTTGTGCTTGTCTGCTTCTCTCTCTCTCCCTCTTGTCTCCTGCTCCCTTCATTGCATGTTTTATGTGTCTGTGCATGTTTTCATGTTCAATGTGCTAGCTCTTACACGAGCCTCGATTCTGCATAGGAAAAATAAAAAAAAGATTGTGGATAGCCTTCCGTGCGGGGGTAGGAGTCGGATGCAGACTGGACAATTAAAAGGGCTACCCCCTGTGCCACCCTTTTCGGATTCAACAAATGTAATGTTTTCAAGAAACGAGGATGGCGGAAGACAACTGGAGTTTCGTCTCATTGCCAATTCTCTTCCTGTGAAGTGGACTCGCCCCATCTGCCAGCATTAGTTGGTGGGCATTGAATATTTCTCGGTGTCTTTCGCAAAGAGTGGGCGAGCTTTCTCAGACACCCTGGCCAAATTCCAAATTCCTGCTCCAACTTACTTAGTCGAACGTCCGGCCAGGCCAGCTGGGTAATGGAAGACATGGATCAAAAGCGTAGACACGGACCGACCCCACAAGAAGATGGGACAAATTCCAAAGGGGACATCAAAGAAGGAAGTAGTCATCTAGAGAGAAAAACCAAAAATAATAAATATGACTCAGAATTGAGTTGCCATTACCAATATTACAAAAATGAGAACCTCTAAGTAAATTCGTAGTCTCCTAAAGCATGCCATCTTAGGAGCGCCATTGCACCTGCATTAACAGTTACCTTGCGGTGATATGTGATCAAACCCGGCCCATCGTGCCTCCATTACAGATAGTGTTTCAAGACGGGGCCCTGGTAGGAAGAAAATCAGGTTGTTACTATGCAGAGGTGACGTCCTGTGTTCCGGCTATGTAATCAAAATGGACGGCTCAATCTGGTAGGTTGCAACCTTTCACGAAGAAGATTCCGCTACGCAATGACAGGTCACAATTGCAAATGGTGACCAGTGGCCTACTAATTTGGGGGCAAGCAATTGGAGATGAAGTGCACCCTTTGAAATTGGGTCGTTCATGGAAATTCCATTATTGGAACTTCCAAGTTTGCACTGTGAAAAATGTGTGTACATTTTGCTAAGTTTCCTGTGTCATGGATTGCCTTTCCTGAGCAACACTTGCGTGTCATCAAGCATGTCCCTCCTTTCATCATGTCAAAAAAGAAAATTGAATCAATGCTGATTGGGACAATATATGGCTTATCAGGTAGATGAACCAAGACTGGCAAGAGAGTAAAATGAAGTGTTATGAAGTTTAGAATATTATGATTGGTGGCTTTTCCACACAATTCCCGGAGGCCATATTACTCAGAAGCCATCTCCTTGGCCCTGGCCACAAACGTGGTCGCAATTCCACATCTTGTGAAGGTGTTTCTGAAAATCTTAGCACAAAAATAGGTGAAAATCCAAAACAGGGTGGAAGAGGCAGTGACGGTGGTGCTTTCACAGCATTTCTCGAGCTGGGATAAAGTCCTTGTTGCTGTCAGATTGTATTCCAAGAATCCAAGGCTGAAAAACATTGCCTACAAATCATACAACCTTCTCCTCTTCTACGGTGGACAAAATTGCATCGTCTCCTCCGGTCCTGAAAAACTTTTCCAGACGCGGTGGTGTAATGGTGGTGTAATGGGTAATGGAAGATGGTGTAATGGTTGGTGTAATGCGGTGGTGTAATGGTTGGAGTGTCCACTCTGAATCTGGGAGGTTGGCCGTTCAAACCTGGCCAATTCATACTTTAACTAGAACGGCACTCTTCATCGTCGACTGATATGCCTCCGCCCACATTATTACATCATTATACATACCTGTATCCAATTTGATTTAAATCCATTCAGCTGTTCACAAGCTGTCACATTTTTACCTGACATGACCTCTGACCATTGTCCTTTGACCTTGGGACCCTATAATCTAATCATTTAATCTTTACATCATTATACATATCGGTACCAAGTTGGAATTAGATCCCTTTAGCCGTTCTCAAGTTATAGACCTATTACAGACTTTGACCTTTGACCTCTTGACCCCAAAATCTAATCAGTTAATGTTTACATCATTATACATACCTGTACCAAGTTTGAATTGGATCACTTTAGCCGTTCTCAAGTTATAGACCTATTACAGACTTTGATATTTGACCTCTTGACCCCAAAATCTAATCAGTTAATCTTTACATCATTATACATATCTGTACCAAGTTTGAATTAGATCCCAATTAACCGTTCTCAAGTTATAGACGTATTACAGACTTTGACCTTTGACCTCTTGACCCCAAAATCTAATCAGTTAATCTTTACATCATCCTACATACCTGTACCAAGTTTGAATTAGATCACTTCAGCCGTTCTCAAGTTATAGACCCATTACAAATTTGATTAATCTTTGACCTCTTAACCCCAAAATCTAATCGGTTAATCTTTACATCATTATACATACCTGTACCAAGTTTGAATTACATCACTTTAGCCGTTCTCAAGTTATAGACCTATGAGACTTTGACCTTTGACCTCTTGACCCCAAAATGTAATCAGTTAATCTTTACGTCATTGTACATACCTGTACCAAATGTGAATTAGATCACTTCAGCCGTTCTCAAGTTATCGTGGTAACCAAAACCTATCAGGGACGGGCGGACGGACAACCTGAAAACATAATGCCTCCGGCGACTTCATTGGCGGAGGCCTAAAAATGGTAAGCGCATCTCCTTGTTTGATGCTCAACATTTAAGAAGGATGGAGCACGGAGAATCAACTATAGATTGGAAACCATATTGCAGACTTGATGGGCCTAAAGGTCTCTTCCTGCACTGAAGATCTTTGTAAGGGAACTCATGTCATATCAATTTGATTTATCCGGTAATGAAGGGGGAATTGTTGAAGTGCGACAAACGATGTTTCAGCATTGGAGGAAAAAGTCCATTAGGAGGCTTTAGCAACAGTGTGAATCGAAAACTAGCTTGAATTTAACTTCAATATCACAACATAACAACGAAGAATCAGGTTGGACTTCTTTACATTTAAGCATAAAACTCAAAGGAAACAGTTATAACAAGATGGTATTCAAAGAATACTTACCCTGTGCAGTCAACTTGTTGCGAACCAACTCTTCTGTTTTTGAACATTTTTTTTCTTTGATCCACTATGGCTGCCAGACCACGTGAGCGACGACATCATAAATTTATATTTACTCCCACCAGGGAGTAATGCATTCGCTCGTGTCCGTCCGTGTGTATTTGTATTAGTGTATTTGTGAACAAGATATCTGGAAAAGTTCTGAACGGGTTTGGATGAAAGATGGTGGTTCAGTAGTTGCCGAAGACGACAAGAAGAGGCCATTTCGTTGGGTACAAAGCTTGTTTATTGTACTGAAATCTCCAGCAACTGCTGGAGAACGGACGTCGTAACGGCTTATATAAAACCAAAAACCCTCTTCGGAGGGCGTGGCTCCAACAGCCGCGCGTGCGTCACGACCACACAACCAACAGCCCGTGCGCGTGGGTTAGACCAAACATATCGTATTGGTAACAGTCACATGCGGATAAGATACCCGCGACATGTGAATAAGGTAACCGCTACATGCGCCCCCCCAGAAGGCACGCCACGGGCGTGTACGTAGTTTGCAGGCGCACTCGGCAGTGCCGAGAAGGCTCGAGCAGGGCCCGGCCCCGGTACGCGCGAAAAAACGCCGCCGTGGGGTTGAGTCGACCGAGGGGCTGGTCAAGGCTTCGGGGGAGGCTGCCGAGGTTTCTCGCGGGCCTCCCGAGGATGTAGAGTAGGAGTCGTAGTTGCGCGAGTGGCGAGCAGCGGTAGCAGTTGTAGTTGCAGCAGTAGGAGTTGCGGGAGTGGCGAGCAGCAGTGCGCGCGAAGGTAACGAGACTCCAGTGCGTGGAGGTTATGAGCAGCAGTGCTCGGCCTGTGTGCGCGGAGGATACGAGCAGCAGTGCTCGGCCTGTGTGCGCGGAGGTTACGAGCGGCAGTACTCGGCCTGTGTGCGCGAAGGTTACGAGCAGCAGTGCTCGGCCTGTGTGCGCGGAGGTTACGAGCAGCAGTGCTCGGCCTGTGTGCGCGGAGGTTACGAGCGGCAGTGCTCGGCCTGTGTGCACGGAGGTTACGAGCGGCAGTGCTCGGCCTGTGTGCGCGGAGGTTACGAGCAGCAGTACTCGGCCTGTGTGCGCGAAGGTTACGAGCAGCAGTGCTCGGCCTGTGTGCGCGGAGGTTATGAGCAGCAGTGTTCAGCCTGTGTGCACGGAGGTTACGAGCAGCCGTACTCGGCCCATTTGCGCGGAGGTTACAAGCAGCCGTGCCACCAACGCCTCGCAACGGCGTTCCTTCGGAGGGTCCCGGAGCAGGCTCGCCCCTCTAGTCGTAGAGGAGGAACCGAGCGCGATGCGCAAACCACATGGCCGCTCGTCGTTGCTGAAACTCCGGCAGTTCGAGTTTAGGTCTTGTGGTAGAAATTGCGGTCGCAATACTGCCGTGTTCATGTGCAGCCCCCGAATACGTTCGGGGGCGACGGGGTCACCAGTTTAGTAGTTGCCGAAGACGACAAGAACAGGCCATTTCGTTGGGTACAAAGCTTGTTTATTGTACTGAAATCTCCAGCAACTGCTGGCGAACGGAAGTCGTAATGGCTTATATAAAACCAAAAACCCTCTTCGGAGGGCATGGCTCCAACAGCCGCACGTGCGTCACGACCACACAACCAACAGCCCGTGCGCGTGGGTTAGACCAAACATATCGTATTGGTAACCGTCACATGTGGATAAGATAACCGCGACATGTGAATAAGGTAACCGCTACAGTGGGATGATTGCCCTTGGGATAAGAAAGAATAGATTAGTTTTTTGTGAAGCTCAGGATTTATTCCGGAGCCAGAAATTTTTGGGGGGAATTTTTTTTCTGTTTTCCTTTAAAAACCATTTTCTCTGCAATAATTGGACCGATTGAGATCAAATTTTCACCATAGGAGGGACTCGGTCTGTAGAATATTTTAATGGTAATTATGACGTCACAGGTCACGTTGTTTGGCCGCCATATTGTTTTGAGTGAAAAACACTAAAATCCAATTTTCTCCAAAACGCCTGAACAGATCGAGGCCAAACTTTGCAGGCAGAATCGCATACCCATGACGAACAAAAAAGTCAGCAAGCATGACGTCATGCATCGCATGGTTTCAGAGTTATGACGTTTTTAAGCACAAACATTTAAAACCTAGCTTCTCCCTCATTTGTGATCCAATCGAGAGGAAATTTCACAGATCTGTTCAGCATATCAGTCTACTAAAATGTCCCTTTGGAATTTGCGATAGGTCACGTGGTTTGGCAGACATCGTTAATTAAAGGCAAATAATAAAAACATTTACAGTCACGTGAAAAAGTAAGTACAGCCCATGTAAAATTTTGACTTTTTCAACATATTTCAACATACAGCTATTTGATCTTCATTTCAACAATATTGACAGATAAAGGTGATATAATATAACAAATATCATGAAACATTTACATTTTGTAGTCCATTGTATAATTTATATAAACATAAATGCAAATTTTGCATGTGGAAAAAGTAAGTACACCCCTACATTTATCACGACTTTAAATACCTAAAATTAGAATCAGGTGCACCAGCTCAGGTGCAAATGATTAGAACATCGTTGGAGAGGATCTTGGAGGAACCTGTCTTATTTAAACCTCAGACATTTAGTTTGGTTTCCTCTTTGTTGTTGAAGTGCGCGGCGTCACCATGCCTACATCAAAAGAGCTCTCTGAGGCCTTCAGAAAGAAGGTTATGGATGCCTACGAGTCTGGGAAGGGATTTAAAAGATCTCCAAACTATTTAAAATCAATAATTCGACTGTCCGGAAGATCATCTACAAGTGGAGAAGATTCCAAACAACTGCCAACTTGTTCAGGCCAGGCCGCCCCAGCAAGTTCAGCCCGAGAGCAGACCGCAAGATGCTGAAAGAAGTCTAAGAACCCCAGAATGTCATCACGGGACCTACAGGTAGCTCTTGCCACTGTTGATGTCAAAGTGCACGAGTATACCATTAGAAAGAGGCTGCACAAATTTGATCTACATGGGAGGTGTGCCAGGAGGAAACCTTTGCTGTTCAGAAAGAACAGACTAAAGTTTGCCAATGAACACCTAGGCAAAGACCAGCACTTCTGGAACAATGTGCTCTGGACAGATGAGTCAAAGGTAGAGCTATTTGGCCACAGTACCAGAAGACATGTTTGGCGAAAACCAAAGACAGCATTTGACCACAAGAACCTGATACCAACTGTAAAGCATGGTGGTGGAAATATTATGGTTTGGGGCAGCTTTGCTGCATCAGGGCCTGGGCAGCTCACCATCATAGAATCCACTATGAATTCTTCATTGTACCAGAATGTGCTTGAGGATAATGTGAGGCCATCTGTCGGAAAGTTTAAGCTCAACCGAAGGTGGACCTTGCAACATGACAATGACCCTAAACATACCAGTAAATCCACCAAGGAATGGCTGAAAAGAAAGAAATGGAGGGTTCTGGAATGGCCAAGTGAAAGCCCGGAGCTAAATCCCAACGAGATGTTGTGGGGAGATTTGAAACGAGCTGTGCATGCAAGAAACCCCTCAAACATCGCACAGCTGAAAGAATTCTGCATGGAGGAGTGGGCAAAAATTTCTCCCAGTCGATGTCAGAGAATAGTAGACAGTTATAAGAAACGCCTACTTGAGGTTGTTTCTGCCAAAGGGGGCAATGCCACCTATTAGAGCCAAGGGTGAACTTACTTTTTCCACATGCGAAATTAGCATTTATGTTTATATAAGTTATACAATGGACTACAAAATGTAAATGTTTCATGATATTTGTTATATTATATCACCTTTATCTATCAATATTGTTGAAATGAAGATGAAATAGCTGTATGTTGAAATATGTTGAAAAAGTCAAAACTTTACATGGGGTGTACTTACTTTTTCACATGACTGTATATCTCTTGAACCACTTCTTCATTGATCGACGTGAAACTTCATACTTTAGTAGAAGTCATGAAGAGTAACAAGTGTGCAAAATTTGAAGATGATTTGATGTACGGTCTGGAAGCTAGAAGTTGTTATTTCGTGAAGAAGAAGAGTCTTCGACTGTGGACGATTAATAATTATTTATCACATGTACAGACTTGCAGGCATCGTTTGACACAAGCTCTTGGGTTAATTTGAACCTCAAATAAAATTATAATTCCAGGTTTGTCATTGGCTGAGGTATATTAACAAATGAATAAAACAGATTTGGCAAAATTCCAACTTTTTTTTTTTAAAAGATCGCATATTCACCCAGGGTTGTGAGAGGCTGAAGAAGAAGAAACCTCGCATGGGCTTCCCAGACGAAATAAATAATTCTTGTTCTGGCTCTGATTTTCAGGTTTATTACTCCCACCAGGGAGTAATGCATTCGATCATGTCCGTCCGTGTGTGTGTGTTCGTATGTTCGTGCGTTCGTGTGTTTGTGAACAAGATATCTGGAAAAGTTCTGAACGGATTTGGATGAAAGTTGGTGGGATAAGGAAGAATTGATTAGTTTTTGGTGAAGCTCAGGATATTTATTATTCCGGATTCAGGATTTTTTGGGGGAATTTTTTGGGGAAAGATTTTTTCTGTTTTACTGCATTAAAGCTTTTATTCTTATTCTTAAATGATGTTTTTCTCCTCTAATTCCGAGATATATCAAAATAAATTCTCTGACAGTTAGGGCCTATTTTCTTTTTCATTTATTGTTTTGGGGAGAGGGGATGTTAAACAAAACGTATTATTCCAACTTGACCCACGGCGGGAGTATGCGCTCTACTGAGTGGCGTTCTAGTCTCTAATATAATTGTTGCATAGATCAAGCTCAATACATTTCAAACTTATCAGACTAAGCGTTGTCCCTGTCGAATTATGACGTCATAATTATGGCACCAATGACGTCATCATTAACACCTATTCCCCATATGGAGCTCTTTACAATGAGCCATGTTTCAATTTTTCCCATGCAGCGGTTTTGGAGATATAGAGGTGCAACATTTTTCGGTTTCTCCAAGATGGCACCTGTACCACATGACCTATGACGTTGAAGGAACTGCGCTCCAACGCGAGTCGAAAGAATTGACGCGACCAAAGACGGAATTCGTCCGAGTTGCTTTATTGAAACAAAACAGCTCAGGTATTCTAACAAGCCCGTTTATCGGGCAGCAATATATATACACATTTATGTCGGGAAGTTTGCCCGGCAAAAGCTATACCGGGCATGCCCGGGTGTCAAGGGCGAGCCTTGGAAAGGCGAGTCTGGACCTGCCCGGGCGTGTTTGGCTGTGGCCTGGCAAGTCGAGGCTGGGCGTGCCCGGGCGCTCTGGGCGAGCCCTGGAAAGGCGATAGCGGGCATGCCCGGACGCTCTGGGCAAGCCCTGGAAAGGCGATAGCGGGCATGCCCGGACGCTCTGGGCGAGCCCTGGAAAGGCGAGAGCGGGCATGCCCGGGAAAGACGAGACCGGGCGTGCCCGGGAGGTTCGGGCGTGCCCGGGAACAGTGAGTCCGGGCATGCCCGGGAGAGGCGCGTCTGGCCGTGTTCTGGCCGGTGCAAGGCGATTGTGTGCATCCAGCGGTAACCGCTACAACGTCATGATTATCTTACTATATATAATTCGCCAAATGTCTGTCCGTCCGTCCGTCCGAAGGTACCGCAAAAACGGCTGAACCGATCGCAACGATATTTTGGGTGGTAATCCTGGGATCCCATAGAGTAAAATAGGGTATATTGTTTTTCCAATTTCAGGTTTGGACTCCCGCATAACGTTATTTTCCTGGGTGCCGCACAAACGGCTGCACCGATCGCTGCATGGCTGCACTGCACGGACTCGGTGACCTCGGACAAAGACCTTTTATAAGGACATGGGTTGAATCCCTGCTTGAGAGAATGCCAACCCCCTCCCCACCATCACGGTCGTCTCTCCAACTCACAATCCCATGAGATATGTGGAAAGGATGACCCAAAACCAATTATCTTCTTTTTGATTCGTATATAAACATCATTAAAAGTAAATAATGACCTCGGCCAAAGTTCAAATGACGTGGGTTTAATCTCTACATGAGAGAATTCCACATAGCTATTTGGGCGGTGTATAAGCTAACAGATCGCTGTCTCCATCGATCTTGCCAAGGCCGTAACACCTATCGGCTCAAAATCCTTTTAACTGTTGACTTGGTAGTTTTTACAATGAAGGAAACATTAACAATGTTGTTAAAAGTTTATTTTGTGATTAATTTGTGATTGGAGTTATGCTGTTTGGAATGAAAAAAGAGATATCGAGTTCAAGTGAATGACGACATGCCGTGATGGTTTCTACCTTCTAAACGTGAACTTCACGGATCGCCATATGCAGATTTGCCACGGTCCGACGATCGATGTTTCTATACATGAGCGTACCCGTTTGTTTGCAAACGGGTACGTTTTTCATGGAAGTCCTTCACGAACTTGCTGTCCATGTCTGACGTGCGAGTGAAGGTGCTATAGGAATGTGGAATTTATTGGTTTCATGCTTTTGTATTCGCCGTATCTGCATTGCCTGTTTGCTTCTGGCGCTCCACCCGTGCTACGCATGGGTATCTCACTAGTCATTAAACTATTCTAAAGGAGGAGGCGTTCCTATGGTGAAATTTTCGTGTCCATCAGACCAACAGTTGCTGAACATAATAATAATAATAATGATCGGATGGGTCAGTGTTGTATTTGTCGAATTATGACGTCATAACGAAGGTACCGATGACATCATCATTAACATATCTTATTCCCCATGGGGAGTCGTTGACAATGAGCCAGGTCTCAATTTTTTCCATCGAGTGGTTTCAGAGATAGAGGTGCGAAGTTTTTCCAAGATGGCACCTGTACCACGTGAGCTATGACGTCATAATAATGATTAAAATATTCTAAAGGAGGAGGCCCTACTATGGTGAAAATTTCACGTCAATCGGACAAACGGTTGCCGAGAAAAGGAATTTTAAAAATGCAGACACGTGCTGCACATGGCACACGTACGTAAATGAATGCTTAACCCTGCTTTTCGCTTCGCGAGCGCAGGGTAACTACAATAGCACTAGGTAGAGCGCATACCTCCGACAGGCTGAAAAGTTTACCGTTTATATCCCACTGAGGCCGGTTCTGGATTCGCACCTGAACCAAAATCGAATCGGCTTGTTCTTATCACCTATCCACCTCATCCACCAAGTTTTGTCACAATTCGTCCATAACTTCTTGAAATATTGTGTTATTTATCGCTTTTCGCCCGATCTCTCAATGGCGAAGAGTCACTCAAAAATTAAATAATTCTCGTATCCAGATCCAGATTCGGATTTTCACCAAAATCGAATCGATTCGTCCTTCTCGCACATGCAATCTATCCACCAAGTTGAGGCCGAATCCGTCCATAAATCTTTGAGATATCCTGTTGCCAAACAGGCAGACAGACAGACAGACAGGAGTGAAAACAACCTCCTCCCACCTTTGGTGATGAATGACCCCCTTAGATCCCGATTATTTTTAATGCTGTGAACAAACTTTCGTCACAACACAACAAATATAATTTGTGCCAAATTTGGTCGCAATCCCATCAGCGGTTTCAGAGAAGAAGTTTCAAGTGTTTACGGACAGACTGACGGACTGACGACTCGCCATTGCATAAGCTCCCCTGAACTTCATTCCAGGTGAGCTAAAAACATGAAAATTTACGATATTTGTGGTGTAATAAGATGGTATGTACTTCTTGAAAATGTAATTCTTGATCGTCCATCTTGTGCGCAGCCTCGTGCGTTACAGTTGGCGGCATGGTTCGAGACTAGTCTTAACCGTGAAGGCCAGCGTAAATACGATTGACTTTCTCCTGACGAACACATTGTCCAATCTGAAAATTTGCATAAATCATTCTGTGACATCAAACATTAAGGGACTTTGAAAATGACGTAATCCGCCCAGAATGCTCAGCACGCATGCACAGAAACCTCTAGAAACGGCAGTGTTTGGGGCACCATAAAGTATATCACGTGTGTAAGATAAGGATTGTTACCTGAAATGGCTCACAAGGCTTCTAAAATAAGTCTAACATAATTGGAAAAGCACCCGAGAGAAAGGGCCTCTGCACAACTTTCTCAGCTCGCTGAGCGGGCAGCTGCTCGTACAGCAAATTAATGACCATGTGGACTGGTGCGAGGCGTGACTGGATGGGCGCATGCTACACAAACCCCCCCGACGGATCGCCACCAGTGAATGGACCTTGAACCTTGTGGGAATGCCTCCTGTGAACATGGCAGACTTGATGATTTATTTAATGGACGTCTGCAATTGGAAAGACAATGCTGTGCGTCATCACCAAGTAATGGTAACCAACCCTTTGGCTAAGGACATCTTCGCGATGTGAAAATACACAAAGATTGTGTATCTGGTTTGTGTGCTTCTGAAAACCATTGGGGAGGACATATCTGGGGTTTGTGAAAAGTTAAAAATGATGATATTTACTATTAATCATGTTGGGGGGGAGGGAGGGCGTAGGAGTTATGGGTGCTGTGGGATCTATATAAATACGTATATTGTTTGTTTGGTTCTGGGGCCACATGAGAAATTATAATAGATTTTTGCATCTGTTGGAGTTGGTATAAAGGAATTTACCTTTGTTTTCTATTTCCACTCACTCTGCTTTGAGTGCATGCAGCTAATTCCCTTCTGAAACCTGCTGATCCATGCTTTATCTTATTGCACCTTGCATCCTTGAGGCTTGGTCAAAAACACAGTATTTTAGAGTGGGACTCAGTGTTTGATTTATTCTCACGCTAGCTACCATGTGTCAAGAAACAGGTGCTGTCCTCTCTTTGAATCAAGACCTCCACATTCCAATGGAGTGACCCTCAAGTAACGAGTGCGGTGCATTGCGCACGAGACTCGGCCTTGTGGGGAACTGGCTGCGGAGATAGTTATCTCTGCTGCGCTGGACCTTCCCTATAAAATGAAGCTCACTGAGTATTGTATTTTGAGAAGGGACCTGGCCAGTTTCGAGCTGATCCCTCTCTCCCGCGTGTGTACTCTACCATTAAACGGCTTGTATTCTCAGTGCGGTGTCTTTCGTGTCTCCGGACATCCGACATCGGGCCTCGTCACATCTATTGCTGAAAAGAGAGTGTGTGTGTGTGTGTGTGTGTGTGTGTGTGTGTGTGTGTGTGTGTGTGTGTGTGTGTGTGTGTGTGTATGTGTTGTCGCTTGTAATAACAGGAAATGATAGGAACTCAACACCTCAGTCTCATCCACGGATATTTCTCGTGTTTCCCATATATCCATGAGTCCTGATGCAGAAATACGATAGTTATGGTTGAACTGTCCTGAAATTGCCACTCTTTCGTCTAAATGCTGAAAACTATGCTAAAAAGCCCATTTTAATCACAGGTTTCCACGTTAGCAACGGCAGGTTAAAAGTGCCTGACGAGCAGAACCGATTCAGTGTAAACGCACACACAGCGCATGCGCAGAAGGCCTCGTTAGCATTCCTACATCATTTCGAAAGTCACGTATTGTCTTCAAACCTGAAGAATGACCATTAACTACAAAAATCTTTTTCGAAAAAATCCGAATGAAATAATTTCAACACCAATGAATTTTTCTTTTGACTCTCGTGTCCCTTCTCTTTCAAATGAAATGTCAGGGCATGACATCTGCAGAAAGCCTGAATTCTGAAGGTCAGGAAAAATATTCCGAAGGAAAAATAAATGGATCAGCACCTACTGTGGCGGAATAGTCAGCGGTCGCTTGGCCGATTATTGGTGTTACTGAAGGTAGCATTTTGAGGCAAAGCACCAAATCCACGAAGAGTTATTTATCAAGTTCCGGTGCATTTCCAAGATTTATGGAAACTCACTTGTGAAAATGAACGGATGTGAATGGGGATTTTGCCGAATTAATGCAATGTGATTTTGTCTTGGCAGATTATATACTTATATATTCTTGCAAATAAAAGTCATTTTCTGTGTGTGTCTGTGTGTCTATCTGTGGTGTGTCTGTCTGTTTGTCTGTGTCTGTCTGTTTGTCTGTGTCTGTCTGGTTGTGTCTGTCTGTCTGGGTGTGTCTGTCTCTCTGGGTGTGTCTGTCTCTCTGGGTGTGTCTGTCTCTCTGGGTGTGTCTGTCTGTCTGGGTGTGTCTGTCTGTCTGGGTGTGTCTGTCTGTGTGTTTGTGTGTGTGTCTGTCTATGTGTCTGTCTATGTGTCTGTCTGTCTATGTGTTTGTCTGTGTGTCTGTCTGTCTGGGTCTGTCTGTTTGGGTCTGTCTGTCTGTGTGTGTGTGTGTGAAAAACCAATCACGCTCAAACTACTGGGCCAATTGCCACCAAACTTGACACAGATCAAATTGGACCTGTTGAACCAAGACCGTTGTCCCTCAACCCACGTTGCAAGTATTGGTATATTCTCACCATGGCTACTCACCCACCACACTTGTAAAATGTGGGTATTGGCATACTCTCACCATCCCTACTCACCCACCACACTTGTAAAATGTGGGTATTGGCATACTCTCACCATGCCTACTCCCTCACCACAGTTGTAAAATGTGGGTATTGGCATACTCTCACCATGCCTACTCCCTCACCACACTTGTAAAATGTGGGTATTGGCATAATCTCACCATGCCTACTCCCTCACCACACTTGTAAAATGTGGGTATTGGCATACTCTCACCATGACTACTCCCTCACCACACTTGTAAAATGTGGGTATTGGCATAATCTCACCATGCCTACTCCCTCACCACACTTGTAAAATGTGGGTATTGGCATACTCTCACCATGCCTACTCCCTCACCACACTTGTAAAATGTGGGTATTGGCATAATCTCACCATGCCTACTCACTCACCACACTTGTAAAATGTGGGTATTGGCATACTCTCACCATGCCTACTCCCTCACCACACTTGTAAAATGTGGGTATTGGCATAATCTCACCATGCCTACTCACTCACCACACTTGTAAAATGTGGGTATTGGCATACTCTCACCATGCCTACTCCCTCACCACACTTGTAAAATGTGGGTATTGGCATAATCTCACCATGCCGACTCCCTCACCACACTTGTAAAATGTGGGTATTGGCATACTCTCACCATGCCTACTCCCTCACCACACTTGTAAAATGTGGGTATTGGCATAATCTCACCATGCCTACTCCCTCACCACACTTGTAAAATGTGGGTATTGGCATACTCTCACCATGCCTACTCCCTCACCACACTTGTAAAATGTGGGTATTGGCATACTCTCACCATGCCCACTCCCTCACCACACTTGTAAAATGTGGGTATTGGCATACTCTCACCATGCCTACTCCCTCACCACACTTGTAAAATGTGGGTATTGGCATACTCTCACCATGCCCACTCCCTCACCACACTTGTAAAATGTGGGTATTGGCATACTCTCACCATGCCTACTCCCTCACCACACTTGTAAAATGTGGGTATTGGCATACTCTCACCATGCCTACTCCCTCACCACACTTGTAAAATGTTGGTATTGGCATACTCTCACCATCCCTACTCACTCACCAAACGTGTAAAATGTTGGTATTGGCATACTCTCACCATGCCTACTCCCTCACCACACTTGTAAAATGTGGGTATTGGCATACTCTCACCATGCCGACTCCCTCACCACACTTGTAAAATGTGGGTATTGGCATACTCTCACCATGCCGACTCCCTCACCACACTTGTAAAATGTGGGTATTGGCATACTCTCACCCTGCCTACTCCCTCACCACACTTGTAAAATGTGGGTATTGGCATACTCTCACCATGCCGACTCCCTCACCACACTTGTAAAATGTGGGTATTGGCATACTCTCACCATGCCTACTCCCTCACCACACTTGTAAAATGTGGGTATTGGCATACTCTCACCATGCCTACTCCCTCACCACATTTGTAAAATGTGGGTATTGGCATACTCTCACCATGCCTACTCCCTCACCACACTTGTAAAATGTGGGTATTGGCATACTCTCACCCTGCCTACTCCCTCACCACACTTGTAAAATGTGGGTATTGGCATACTCTCACCATGCCGACTCCCTCACCACACTTGTAAAATGTGGGTATTGGCATACTCTCACCATGCCTACTCCCTCACCACACTTGTAAAATGTGGGTATTGGCATACTCTCACCATGCCTACTCCCTCACCACACTTGTAAAATGTGGGTATTGGCATACTCTCACCATGCCTACTCCCTCACCACACTTGTAAAATGTGGGTATTGGCATACTCTCACCATGCCGACTCCCTCACCACACTTGTAAAATGTGGGTATTGGCATACTCTCACCATGCCGACTCCCTCACCACACTTGTAAAATGTGTGGTTGAGGAGAGTAATGTTTTTATATCTCTATTGGAAAATAAAGTTGGCGCATCCAAAGTATCTATTGTAGAATAATTCCATACATAAAGTTCCCTTCAAACTTTTAGATAATGCAAGACTTCAACAAGTTTCTTGCAAGCAACGTCAATGGGGAGAGGCTATGGGGACCTTGAAAACCTGCACATGGTGATAGATAGGAAATGGACAAGAAATGGTACAAATGGTAGAAACCAAGGTAGACAGGAAATGGATGATGACATTAACCTATGAGTAACACACAAAACCTGCCACACCTTAACCTATGTGTAACACACAAAACCTGCCATACCTTAACCTAGGTCTAACACACAAAACCTGCCACACATTAACATATATGTAACACACAAAACCTGCCACACCTTAACCTATGTGTAACACACAAAACCTGCCACACCTTGACCTATGTGTAACACACAAAACCTGCCACACATTAACATATGTGTAACACACAAAACCTGCCACAACTTAACCTATGTGTAACACACAAAACCTGCCACACCTTAACCTATGTGTAACACACAAAACCTGCCACACCTTAACCTATGTGTAACACACAAAACCTGCCACACCTTAACCTATGTGTAACACACAAAACCTGCCACACCTTAACCTATGTGTAACACACAAAACCTGCCACACCTTAACCTATGTGTAACACACAAAACCTGCCACACCTTAACCTATGTGTAACACACAAAACCTGCCACACCTTAACCTATGTGTAACACACAAAACCTGCCATACCTTAACATATCTGTAACACACAAAACCTGCCATATATTAACCTATCTGTAACACACAAAACTTGCCACATATTAACATATCTGTAACACACAAAACTTGCCACATATTAACCTATCTGTAACACACAAAACATGCCACATATTAACCTAAGTCTAACACACAAAACCTGCCACACATTAACATATCTGTAACACACAAAACCTGCCACATATTAACCTATCTGTAACACACAAAACCTGCCACATATTAACATATCTGTAACACACAAAATTTGCCACATATTAACCTATCTGTAACACACAAAACCTGCCACATATTAACCTAAGTCTAACACACAAACTTGTCACACATTAATCTAAGTCTAACACACAAAACCTGCCACACATTAACATATATGTAACACACAAAACCTGCCACACCTTAACCTATGTGTCACACACAAAACCTGCCATACCTTAACCTAAGTCTAACACACAAATCCAGCCACACATTAACCTATCTGTAACACACAAAACCTGCCACACATTAACCTAAGTGTAACACACAAAACCTGCCACACATTAACCTAAGTGTAACACACAAAACCTGCCACACATTAACCTAAGTGTAACACACAAAACCTGCCACATATTAACATATCTGTAACACACAAAACTTGCCACATATTAACATATCTGTAACACACAAAACGTGCCACATATCAATATATCTGTAACACACAAGACGTGCCACACATTAACATATCTGTAACACACAAAACGTGCCACATATTAACATATCTGTAACACACAAAACGTGCCACATATTAACATATCTGTAACACACAAAACGTGCCACATATCAACATATCTGTAACACATAAAACAGTTCTGGGAGCACCAGGAACAACTTAAATGAATAAAAGACTGTTTGGCTAAACAGTTGCCCAGGCTCTACCTACTTTTTTTTTTTTTTTTTTTTTTTTTTTTTTGTATACAAGATCGAGGCTCGTGAAAGAGCTAACATTAATCACACAAAAAGACAAACCGACACACAAAACACAAAAAACAAGGGGAGCGGTAGACAAGATGGGGAGAGAGGGGGAAGGACACAAAAGAGAGGGGGAAGGACACAAACACAACATTTGCGAGCAGGGACATCGGGAGGACTTGGGGGGAGGTGGGAGAGGATTAAAACATATGAACACTGCAAGGACTCTGGGGTGAATTACCGGGGGTAGAAAAGATCAAGGTTTTCGATGGGGGAAGATAAGAGATGGTGGTGAACAGCTGTTTTAAAGACCTGGAGGGAGGAGTGGGATTGAAGGGAGTGGGGGAGTTTGTTCCAGAGGCGGGAGAAAAGGGGAATGAAAGAGTGAAGGTGAGCAGAGAGCCTAGACTTTGGCAGTTTAACCAGAAGAGGGTTGCAGGCAGATCTTGTGCGACCTGAAGGAATATTGGGGGGACAGAGCACAGAGAGAGCTGGGGGAGCAAGGCCGGAGAGGAGTCGGTAGAAGACAGAAAGACCACCAACCTGCCTGCGGTGAGTGAGTGAAAGGCCCTCGGCGTTGACTACATCGCAGGAGATTCCAATGATTCTGAAAGCTTTGGCCTCAACAGCGTGAAGCCGAGCAAGGTGTGAGGCAGGAGCACCAGCCCAGAGGGGGGAACAGTATTCCATTGAGCTGCGGATGAAAGCCTTGTATGTGGTGAGGAGCTCAGGTGTGCCAAGGAAGGACTTCGCACGACGGAGGATGCCCAGTCGGCGACTGGCTTTGGAGGCCAGCTTGGAAATGTGGTTTTCCCAAGAAAGATCATGGCAGATAGTGAGACCCAAAAGCTTGAGCGACAGAACTTCTTGGAGAGGATTGTTGAGAAAGTAGATGGGAGGGTTGTCCAGTCGGTCCTTTCGGAGAGACATTGTAAGAGTGTGAGATTTGTCAGGATTGAAAGACATGTTCCACTTGTTTGACCAGTCTGTGATTTTGTCCAGGTCTGCAGAGAGTGAGGAGGCTGCAGACTGCCGATCTGAGGGATGAGGAATGGAGCGACAGAGAGTAGAGTCGTCAGCAAAGAGATAGAGAGGATTTTCAAGAGAGTCAGAGAGATCATTGATGAAGACCAGAAAAAGCACAGGGCCCAGAACACTACCTTGGGGAACTCCAGCCTGAACAGGAAGAGGAGATGAGAGAAACCCATTCAGGGCCACACGTTGACTACGACCAGAGAGGAAGTCCGCCAGCCATGCGTGGAGATTTCCATGGATACCAAAGGAGGAGAGTTTGGAGAGCAGAGCAGGGTGCCAGACCGTATCGAAGGCACGTGAAATGTCAAGGGAGACAGCTCTAATTTCCTGTTTGGCGTTGAGGACCTCCATCCATTGTTGAGAAAGCAGAAGCAGCATGTCCAGAGTAGAGTGACCAGGTCTGAAACCAAATTGATGATCAGAGATCAAGCCATTGGAGAAGAGGAAAGATTTAATATCTGAAGCAATGATGGATTCCATGACTTTGCTGATAATTGGGAGAAGGCTGATTGGTCTGTAGTTGCTGGGATCTGTTTTTGCACCTTTTTTGTGCAAAGCGGTGATGTTGGCTGATTTCCAAGCAGATGGCAGATGACCTTGAGCAAAAGAGAGGGTGAAGAGAACAGAAAGAGGGAGTGAAAGTGCAGAAGTACATGATTTTAGGACCCGTGGGCTGATGCCGTCAGGACCAGTTGCAGAATCAGAGTCGAGGGTTGCCAGAAACTTTTCCACCTTGTCAGGAGGAAAGGACACAGAGTCCAGGAGCAGCTGGGTACGACTGGGTACGGTGGGTACAGAGAGGGATGGGTTTGGGACACAAGATTTAGAGGCAAACACAGAGTTGAGGCATTCAGCTTTTTCACGTGCGGAGTCAGCCGTTAAGCCGTTTGAGGTGAGGGAGGGGATGGAGTGGGAACAAACACCAGAAACAGATTTGACCAGACGCCACCAGGATTTGGAAGAGGGAGACAGATAAGAGAGTTCGGTCTTGAGAATGGTGAGATATTGTTTCCTGGCTCTCCTGAGGGTGGACACACACTTGTTTCGGGCTTTGTGAAAGGAAATGAGATTTCCTTCCGTTGGATTTGCTTTCCAGGAGACGAAAGCAAGTTGTTTCAGGGCAACAGCCTCACCACAAGATTCCGTGTACCATGGACAGGAGGAAGGGTATGACAACTGAAGACGAGATGGTATAAATCTGTGCATGAGAGAGAGCAATTTACTTTGAAAGAATTCCCAGGATGAGTTGATGTCAGAGGCGGTAGAGATGGGAGACCAGTCCAGATGATTGATGGCTGCTTGAAGACCGTGCCAGTTGGCCTGAGTGAAATGCCAGACTCGTCGACGCTGAGGAGGCTCTCTGAGAATGGTCAGAGAGATGTCCACTTTGACAAGCACATGATCAGATGAGCCGATTGGAGCAGAAGAAGAGCAGCAGACATTTTCAGGGAAGTTTGTCATAACCAAATCCAGAAGAGAAGATGCTCCGTTGACTGAGATCCGGGTCGGGAAATTGACAGATTGTGTCAGTCCCAGTGAGTCGCAGAAGTCCTTTGCTGAAGAGCCATGGCTGGTGAGAGAGGTACCCACACCCAGCCAACTGGCATGGTGACAATTGAAATCACCACATATGAGGAAGAGAGAGTTGGGATGGGTAGATAGAAGTTGGTCCATATTATCAGACAGTGAGATGTAGATGGAGTCATCGCTGATTGGTGGACGGTACAACACACATATGAACAAAAGGTGGGAGCGAAGGGGAAGCCGTAGCCAAAGGTATTCCTGGGGGTGAGGTGGAGAGAGGGCAGTGGAGGGCGAGTGAGGAAGAGAGTTTTTTATAAAGATAGCAACCCCACCTCCAGGACGAGGCTCAGGTCTATCATACCGGAGGAGGGAGTAACCTGGGAGAGATACCAAGGCATCAGAGACATCATGAAGGAGGAAAGTTTCTGTTAAGCAGATCACATCTGGTTTGTCAGAAGCAACCTGTATGGAGAGGTCAGTCAAGTTTGAGCGAAGGCCCCGGATGTTTGAGGTCCATACCGTTAATGAAGAGGAAGGGGGAGCATCGGGTCCAGAACAGGGGGGGGGAGGGGTAGGGTAAGATGTGGAAGAGGAGGAAGAGGTAGGGAGAGCTGTTGAAGGTGTGTCAGAGATTTCAGAATAGCTTGGAGATAGGGAAGAATGGGGCGGACAAAAGGTTTGATGGAGATTGGGTGAGGCACAGTGAGGTGTTATTTGAGGAGGGGGAAGAGCAAGGCAGAAGGTTTGGGGAGATGAAGGTGAAAGTTGGAAGGAGGAAGAAGCAGGGAGGATGCTTTGAGGAGGAGGGGTGAGAGGGGAGTCTAGGAGGGGAGGAGCGAGGGAGAGTCTTGGAGGGGAGGGGTGTGGGGGGAGTTTAGGAGGGAGGGGAGGGAAGGGGCAAGGGGGGAGATTTGAAAGGGATGGGTGATGGGGAGGATTTGGAGGGGAGGGGTGAGATTGGATTTTGAAAAGTGTACGATTCATGGGAAACGAACATTTTTTGCAAAATGAGTTTGAGACCTTCGAGTCAAAAATACGTTTGAGGACACTGGAGGAGGGATGGAGTTCTGGATAGTTTAGGGAATGTAGAAAGGAGGAACTGTAAGAGATGGTATTATATATATTTTTTGGAATGAATAGATTTGGTGAGCAAGACGAAAGCATCCTTTTGTAGGAAAAGAAGAAAAGGGTGTTATAATATATGAGAGAAAATAGTTGTTCAGGGGAGAGATTATACATTTCTAACCGCGTGATCGCGAACGAAGAACGAACGAACAAAAAGAACAAATAAACGAATAAGACCTGGGAAGGAAATAGTTTTTTTGGGGTTTTTTGTTTTTTTTGTGAGTACAGATATTAAACAAGGAGGTACGGGGTGAACGACTGGGACGAAACAGTGAACGAAAATAATTTCAGCGCATTCGACGAATCGCTGAGAGAAAAACAAACCACAAGGTCGGAGACGGTACGGTAGTCCAAGCCTACGAGTACTAGGCCGCAGAATACTCGATACCATTAACCGACGATTGTGTATACATGTACGAAAAATTAGCACCGAAAATTTTCCAAAAGATACGCTATAGGTACATACACCGAAAAATAGATACAGTCTCGACAAAAACACGATTGAGAAATATCACTTAGCTTCGAAAGCGTGAGCGCATGGAGCAGCTTCGAAAAGACGTGACCTCGCCGTGATCTCTCATGAACTTGTCATGAGTCTGGCAGATACACAGCCCTCGACATCCCAGTGGGATTGTACGGAAGACAATACCAGGAAGATCATTTCATTCTCAATTTCATGCCACCCGGAGAGAGAACATCCACAGACACGCGTTCCGGGCTTGTTGGCGCTCACTTTATGATGGCCTTTTTTTTTTCTTTTTCTTTTTAACAAAAAAGGTAAAAACAAGTCAGGAGACGACAATAGTTCACGAGCGAGCGGTATTCAAAGACAAAGGACGGACTATCAAGTCGATCGTCACGATCATCGACGATTGATGCATCAAATCGGGACCATAATCAGTTATGAGGTTAGTTAGCTACACAATACCGAAAATCCGGTTCGATCCCGACAACTTTGAAAATTTGACCTTTGTGACCTTCAAAGGTCAAAGGTCGAGGATTCTGAAATTTGTTGGAGAACTTGTATTTCATGATGTATGTGATAATATAAGATCATGTATGACATTTCACCCTACCAGGAAGCGAACAATGTAATAAAACCATCAAAAATCGACTTTTCTAAATTTCGTGACCTTGTGACCTTGACCTTGGGGCGAAAATGAAAAATCGAGCTCCGTGGGGCTAGACACATGACATTGGCCTAACCAAATACCGAAACCCCTGTCAGATTCCACAAACTCCCTCGGAGAAGATGGAGCTTGAACTCGATTACCCCCTAAAAAGACATCTTTTTCGGGCGTGGCTCCGCCCACAATGAGCGCAATACGCCCACTCCAGGCAGGACACAACTAGATCATGATATCAACCTCCCACCCAAGTTTCATTAAGATCGGATGATATCATCGGGTAGTTATGCTGCGGACAGACAGACAGACAGACGCACACACATGACGACTATAGTGGTCACTTGATAACTTGTGAACCAAAATGAAAACATTTAACCAGCTTGGGAGGAGCACCTTGACCTCACAACGAAAGTACACAGTCCTACGAGACCGTTCTATGAGCATACACCTGCACCTGCACCATAAGGCTGAAGTAGATGGTCAATCAAACACATCCATCCTAATACCAAATGGTCATAATGCATGGTCATACAATTGGGCCACTCCCCAATAGGAGCAGGGCCCCATGGCAATCCTCATGAGCGAGGAGCAGAAGCATCTCTCCAATAGGAGCAGGGCCCCATGGCACTCCTCATGAGTGAGGAGCAGAAGCGTCTCTCCAATAGGAGCAGGGCCCCATGGCACTCCTCATGAGCGAGGAGCAGAAGCCTCTCCTCAATAGGAGCAGGGCCCCATGGCACTCCTCATGAGTGAGGAGCAGAAGCCTCTCCTCAATAGGAGCAGGGCCCCATGGCACTCCTCATGAGCGAGGAGCAGAAGCCTCTCCCCAATAGGAGCAGGGCCCCATGGCACACCTCATGAGCGAGGAGCAGAAGCCTCTCCTCCCCAATAGGAGCAGGGCCCCATGGCACTCATGAGCGAGGAGCAGAAGCCTCTCCCCAATAGGAGCAGGGCCCCATGGCACACCTCATGAGTGAGGAGCAGAAGCCTCTCCTCCCCAATAGGAGCAGGGCCCCATGGCACTCCTCATGAGCGAGGAGCAGAAGCCTCTCCCCAATAGGAGCAGGGCCCCATGGCACACCTCATGAGCGAGGAGCAGAAGCCTCTCCTCCCCAATAGGAGCAGGGCCCCATGGCACTCCTCATGAGCGAGGAGCAGAAGCCTCTCCCCAATAGGAGCAGGGCCCCATGGCACTCATGAGCGAGGAGCAGAAGCGTCTCTCCAATAGGAGCAGGGCCCCATGGCACACCTCATGAGCGAGGAGCAGAAGCCTCTCCTCCCCAATAGGAGCAGGGCCCCATGGCACACCTCATGAGCGAGGAGCAGAAGCCTCTCCCCAATAGGAGCAGGGCCCCATGGCACACCTCATGAGCGAGGAGCAGAAGCCTCTCCCCAATAGGAGCAGGGCCCCATGGCACACCTCATGAGCGAGGAGCAGAAGCCTCTCCTCCCCAATAGGAGCAGGGCCCCATGGCACACCTCATGAGCAAGGAGCAGAAGCCTCTCCCCAGAGTGATCTGGTCAAACCGTGGAAGACATCATGTCGAGATCAGACCTCGTTACTGTCGTGGTGACGAGGAAGCAAATGCCACACCAGTTATCCAATGACGTCACTTGTGAGTCTTTTCCCCACAGATGTGACTTTGCCCCACAAGCCTTATGGGCAATCATTCAAAATGCCACAAGCAGAGAAAATAGACAATTTCAGCCCTAAAGTATTTCAGCCCGAACAGACAATTTAAATAAATAAATATATATATATGTAAAGTTTTACTGAAGAGCCCGAATGATGGCGAAACTTGTCGGCAGATATACTGTTTTTATTCCTCCAGGGTCCTTGCTGTTGTTGCATTTTCGCTGTTCTTTCCGCTGTTCTCTTTTTGTTATGGTCCGCTCTGTGTTCTCGCTCTTACGCTCTGAAAATTTGTCGGGTTGATCTTCCTTGCGGAGCACGATAGTATGGCCTGAGGGACTTGACGTCTGCAATATTCACTCTTACAAAAGGTGCGCAGTGCATTTTGGGAAGATAACCTAGGACTGAATACTATCCACAGCAGGTGAAACAATCACCTGAGCAATCCTGTGAACGCACTTGCAAAAGCATCGGCGGCAAGGTGCATTAGCGTTAGTTAAGACACCTGAGCGTTCGGATTTCTATGAGAAGCACCACAACGGGCTTCCCTTTTCTAGAGAGGCTCTTGGGTTATGTCGCAGACAGGTTGCTGTTTTGTAAACACAGGTACACAGGTACACACAGACGTACGTACATTTCGTTGAGAACGTGGAAGTTTCTGCTCCACGCCAGACCAAGTCCTGGAAAATAAAGAGGTGAACGAAAAGAGTCAGACATTGGGAAATGCGACATCAATCACTTTCCCCTTATAACCTTCTGGTCATAAAACTTCTTCAACATTTCCAAACAAAAAAACTTCATCTAATTCTCATTTTGCTAGTAGGCCTAATGAAAACACAATTATGTTACTTTGTAAACATGAAAATCATCATTTGGTGTTTGAACAACACATTATTCATGTAAACCAGTCATAGCAGTGTGACGTCAGAGACTAACCTCACAACATTGCGGTGATCAGTCATTCATG
This sequence comes from Myxine glutinosa, assembly GCF_964187855.1. Taxonomy (NCBI): domain Eukaryota; kingdom Metazoa; phylum Chordata; class Myxini; order Myxiniformes; family Myxinidae; genus Myxine; species Myxine glutinosa. Next base: position 102,460,251 of record NC_136265.1, read on the forward strand.
GTGAAACAGTCGTACTATTGTGATGTCATAGCCTAAGCTCACACCACTGCGGTGATCAGTCGTTCATTGTGAACCAGTCATAGTATTGTGACGTCAGAGGCTAACCTCACACCATTGCGGTGATCAGTAATTCATGGTGAAACAATCGTAGTATTGTGACATCAGAGGCTAACCTCACACCATTGCGGTGGTCAGTCGTTCATGGTGAAGTAGTAATAGTATTGTGACGTCATAGCCTAAGCTCACACCACCGCGGTGATCAGTCGTTCATGGTGAACCAGCCGTTGTGTTGTGACGTCAGAGCTTAAGCTCACACCACCGCGGTGATCAGTCGTTCATGGTGAACCTGTCTTAGTATTGTGATGTCATAGCCTAAATTCACACCACCGCAGTGATCAGTTATTTATTGTGAACCAGTCATAGTATTGTGACGTCAGAGGCTAACCTCACACCACTGCGGTGATCAGCTGTTCATTGTGAACCAGTCATAGTATTGTGACGTCAGAGGCTAACCTCATACCATTGCGGTGATCAGTAATTCATGGTGAAACAGTCGTAGTATTGTGACGTCAGAGGCTAACATCACACCATTGCGGTGACCAATAATTCATTGTGAACCAGCCATAGTATTGTGACGTCAGCAGATAACCTCACACCATTGCGGTGGTCAGTCGTTCATGGTGAAGTAGTCATAGTATTGTGATATCATAGGCTAAGCTCACACCACCGCGGTAATCAGTCGTTCATGGTGAACCAGCCGTTGTATTGTGATGTCAGAGCTTAAGCTCACACCACCGCGGTGATCAGTCGTTCATGGTGAACCAGTCATAGTATTGTGATGTCATAGCCTAAATTCACACCACCGCAGTGATCAGTTATTCATTGTGAACCAGTCATAGTATTGTGACGTCAGAGGCTAACCTCACACCATTGTGGTGATCAGTAATTCATTGTGAAACAGTCGTAGTATTGTGATGTCATAGCCTAACCTCACACCACCGCGGTGATCAGTCGTGCATGGTGAACCAGCCATTGTGTTGTGACGTAAGAGCTTAAGCTCACACCACCGTGGTGATCAGTCGTTCATGGTGAACCAGTCATAGTATTGTGATGTCATAGCCTAAATTCACACCACCGCAGTGATCAGTTATTCATTGTGAACCAGTCATAGTATTGTGACGTCAGTGTAAACTCACACCATTGCGGTGATCAGTAATTCATGGTGAAACAGTCGTAGTATTGTGACATCAGAGGCTAACTTCACACCACCGCCGTGATCAGTAAATCATGTTGAACCAGCCGTACTCTTGTGACGTCAGAGGCTAAACTCACACCATTGCGGTGGTCAGTCGTTCATGGTGAAGTAGTCATAGTATTGTGGCATCAGAGCCTAACCTCACACCACCGTGGTGATCAGTCGTTCATGGTGAAGTTGTCATATTATTGTGACGTCACAGCATAAACTCACACCATTGCGATGATCAGTCGTTCATGGTGAAGTAGTCATATTATTGTGACGTCAGAGCCTAAACTCACACCATTGCGATGATCAGTCGTTCATGGTGAAGTAGTCATATTATTGTGACGTCACAGCATAAACTCACACCATTGCGATGATCAGTCGTTCATGGTGAAGTAGTCATAGTATTGTGGCATCAGAGCCTAACCTCACACCACCGTGGTGATCAGTCGTTCATGGTGAAGTAGTCATATTATTGTGACGTCACAGCATAAACTCACACCATTGCGATGATCAGTCGTTCATGGTGAAGTAGTCATATTATTGTGACGTCAGAGCCTAAACTCACACCACCACGGTGATCAGTCGTTCATGGTGAACCAGTCGTAGTATTGTGACGTCACAGTGTAAACTCACACCATCAATCGTTTCAAGTGTAAAAGGGAACAGACCAAAACCTTCGCACACACAAACAATTTTACAAAATACAAGCCTCTCATTTATGAATTACTTCCACCACCGAAGATGGACACAGGTTATGTATTCACCCCTGTTTGCCTGTCTGTCTGTTTGTTTGTCTGTGAGCAGGACATCTCAAAAAGTTGTAAATGACATCTGACAAAACTTGGTGGATGAGTTGGTCAGGTGACAAGAACAAGCCGATTCGATTTCGGTTCAGGTCCGAATCCAGATCCAGCCTATCAGGGGATACAAAACATAAACTGTTGAACCAGGTGGAGGTACGTGCTCCACCTTGTGCTCTTCTTCTACCTGTGATGGCTCATCGAGACATGTTCCCGTCGTTCAACAAAGTTAACAAACCCAAATTCACTTCAAACTTTTAGCAAAGTAAATTTGGTTCAAAGTGTGTTTCAGGTAAGTGATCCCGAGCAAACATTGAGGCGGTTGAGCAAACATGAGAGGACAAGGCCATCGTAGGCCAGGTGGTCATTTACCGACATTATGTAACTTCCCTGAGTGGCATTGGGACCGCTGTTAAGCTTTTTGGCCTGCAGAACCCTAATGGAGTTCTTGTTGTTGTTGTTGTTGTTGTTGTTGTTGTTATGTAGCCCAGGACAGTTCTCTCGACCAAGACCATGCACAGAGACAGCCGGCCGATCTCCCAGGAGCGACCCAGAGATCCCCCACATCTAGGATGATGGACCTCCATCTACACGAAGTAAGGGCCATGATGGAGTTAGAGAGGTTGAAGGAGAGAGCAAGGGAGAGAGAGTGAGAGAGAGACAAGAGGGAAAGGGCTGGTCCATGGGTGTCTGGTGGAATCCGGACAGCAGGGAAGAATAAGGAAGGTTCCCGACTTGAATTTGGGGGCACAACCACCACAAAGAGGCATCACCGATAGTTGCCCCTAATGGAGCAAACCACGTGTCTGTCTGCAAGTAAAAAAAAGAAATATCCAAAATGGCAAACCCTCAAATGGTGTGGAACCAGCCTTGGGAGCAGTTTCTAATCCAGGCTGCAAAATACCGACACCTGAAAAATGAACAATCATTCCAATTGTTGTCATGGCAACAGGAGTGATAAATAACCTTGCAGAGAAACTTTGGGAGAGAGACCAAGAAATCTCACAACAAAAAGAGCTCCAATTGCTCTTTTGGTTCAAAGTTCTTGTTGTTGTTGCTCTTGTTGTTGTTCTCCATTAAAACCAAATTGAAATTTGGGGCTGTCTCTGACTCAGTGGGAATCCTTTAAAGTGTCCTTGTAGGAAAGACATGACAGCCAACGGTTGAAGATATTCCTAAGCTTCAACTTGGAAAACATGGCCACTTATTCCTCAAAACGTAATCTTACTATAATTCACCAAATGTCTGTCTGTCTGTTCCCAGGTACTGCAAAAACGACTGAACCAATCGCAACAAAGTTTTGGGTGGGTAATCCTGGGATCCCCTGGAGTAAAATAGGCTATATTGTTTTTCAATTTTTTCTCCAATTTTACAATTTCCAATTTTTCCAATTTTCCAATTTTACCAAACACGATGGAATAATATTTACCGATATGACCAGTGATGTGACTTTTATTGAAATTTTAATTTGGGCCTCCCAATTGAAGCCCCACCCGTAGGGCGGGTACCGTTGCTAGCACTTAAAATAAATGAAGACGAAAAGCCAGGGCCCTGGGAGAGCATCATGCCGCATTCGGATTAACACTCATGGAGATTGGAATGAAATGTAGGGATGGGACAAGATTGACCATTGGCACGTTCAGCAGGGGGGGGGGGGGGGGGGTATAACCACTACAAGGAGGCATCCCCAATAATTGTGCTGAATGTTGAGTAGGCAGGATGTCTGTGGAACACTGGGATGACAGTTTCAGATGACAAAAATATGGATCCGCAAGATGGATGTCCACAAGCTTGTTTGATTAGGATTAAAAACGTTCATTGGGGTTATTTTGTGGTGATGAACCGGGACGTTGTGGTATTAGTTTGCTCATGTAAAGCAGCAACAACCTTCCAAAGTGAGAGGATCTCAAAAAGTTTTCAAAATAACGAAATAAATTAAAACCAAATCGACCGTTTCTGGCCCCAAGCACAACTTGAACATTGGGAAATTACACAAAGCAATTACAAGCAAAATAGCAGTCCTGACCTCGAACCTTTTAATGATGGCAATGTTTCTGTAGGAATTTGTATTTCCTCCTGTGGGCTACCTGCAATCTGTGGTGGGGCTATCCTGCCTGCACTATGCGCCGGGGCTATCCTGCCTGCACTCTGCGCTGGGGCTATCCTGCCTGCACTCTGCGCCGGGGCTATACTGCCTGCACTCTGCGCCGGGGCTATACTGCCTGCACTCTGCGCCGGGGCTATCCTGCCTGCACTCTGCGCCGGGGCTATCCTGCCTGCACTCTGCGCCGGGGCTATACTGCCTGCACTCTGCGCCGGGGCTATACTGCCTGCACTCTGCGCCGGGGCTATACTGCCTGCACTCTGCGCCGGGGCTATACTGCCTGCACTCTGCGCCGGGGCTATACTGCCTGCACTCTGCGCCGGGGCTATGCTGCCTGCACTCTGCGCCGGGGCTATCCTGCCTGCACTCTGCGCCGGGGCTATCCTGCCTGCACTCTGCGCCGGGGCTATCCTGCCTGCACTCTGCGCCGGGGCTATCCTGCCTGCACTCTGCGCCGGGGCTATCCTGCCTGCACTCTGCGCCGGGGCTATCCTGCCTGCACTCTGCGCCGGGGCTATCCTGCCTGCACTCTGCGCCGGGGCTATCCTGCCTGCACTCTGCGCCGGGGCTATCCTGCCTGCACTCTGCGCCGGGGCTATCCTGCCTGCACTCTGCGCAGGGGCTATCCTGCCTGCACTCTGCGCAGGGGCTATCCTGCCTGTACTCTGCGCAGGGGCTATCCTGCCTGCACTCTGTGCAGGGGCTATCCTGCCTGCACTCTGCGCAGGGGCTATCCTGCCTGCACTCTGCGCAGGGGCTATCCTGCCTGCACTCTGCACCAGGGATATCATACCTGCACTCTGCACTGAGGCTATACTGCCTGTACATATGGTGGATGGCGTGTATGGACATCGATGATGGGAAGTGGATGGTCAGATAGGTGGTGGGTGTGGTCGGGTTATCAGTGGTTGGGTGGGTGTGGTCGGTTGGGTGGGAGTAGTTGGTGGTTGCGTGGGTGTGGTCGGTGGTCGGGAGTGCAGGTGGGTGTGGTCGGGTGGTCAGTGGTTGGGTGGGTGTGAGGTATGGACGGGTGGGTGTGAGGTGTGGACGGGTGGGTCGTTGCTATGTTTCCAGACGGGCACAAATGCGGAATGGAATGGCACGCTCATATCCCATTGCACGCTCATATCCCATGGCACGCTCATATCCCATGGCACGCTCATATCCCATGGCACGCTCATATCCCATGGCACGCTCATATCCCACGGCACGCTCATATCCCACGGCACGCTCATATCCCACGGCACGCTCATATCCCACGGCACGCTCATATCCCACGGCACGCTCATATCCCATGGCACGCTCATATCCCATGGCACGCTCATATCCCATGGCACTCTCATATCCCATGGCACTCTCATATCCCATGGCACTCTCATATCCCATGGCACTCTCATATCCCATGGCACTCTCATATCCCATGGCACTCTCATATCCCATGGCACTCTCATATCCCATGGCACTCTCATATCCCATGGCACTCTCATATCCCATGGCACTCTCATATCCCATGGCACTCTCATATCCCATGGCACTCTCATATCCCATGGCACTCTCATATCCCATGGCACTCTCATATCCCATGGCACTCTCATATCCCATGGCACTCTCATATCCCATGGCACTCTCATATCGCATGGCACTCTCATATCGCATGGCACTCTCATGTCCCATGGCACTCTCATGTCCCATGGCACTCTCATGTCCCATGGCACTCTCATGTCCCATGGCACTCTCATGTCCCATGGCACTCTCATGTCCCATGGCACTCTCATGTCCCATGGCACTCTCATGTCCCATGGCACTCTCATGTCCCATGGCACTCTCATATCCCATGGCACTCTCATATCCCATGGCACTCTCATATCCCATGGCACGCTCATATCCCATGGCACGCTCATATCCCATGGCACGCTCATATCCCATGGCACTCTCATATTCCATGGCACGCTCATATCCCATGGCACGCTCATATCCCATGGCACGCTCATATCCCATGGCACGCTCATATCCCATGGCACGCTCATATCCCATGGCACGCTCATATCCCATGGCACTCTCATATCCCATGGCACGCTCACATCCCAGGGCACGCTCACATCCCATGGCATGCTCATGTCCCATGGCACTCTCATATCCCATGGCACTCTCATATCCCAAAGGCTGCTTCATCATGGCGACCAAGGTTGTGCGATCGTGCAATTCCACAGGTAATGAAGAGCTCATTGCAGAGCAGTGATTACATTCATGCGAACCTTCGAGAAAAGGACATTTGTAAATTGGGGTCGCACACTGGTCACACCACAAATACATCTCCAAACAATGTTGTGTCCATCACAATGGGGAGCGCTCTTACCTGGGTGGGGTCTCGTATATGTTTGATTCTTGGCTCAACTGTAAAATGTCACCCAGGTGTTACATGACAGGGCGTTGCAGCACAGCGTGGGTCATCTGTCGGATGGACCATTAATCCGGGGACCTCGCCAGCATCGATTGATGACAGACAATAATAAAGACCACCTGCTAGGTAGCTTGTGGTAAAAATCTGGAAGCCTGTGGTAAAATCTGGTAGCCTGTGGTAAAATCTGGTATCCTGTGGTAAAATATGGTATCCTGTGGTAAAAAGATGGTATTGAAGCACGGTGCTACGCGCGCTACTTGCTTAGCAAGGAGGAAGCGGACAACGCGGGAGGTTAAAAGAGTCTTTATTTCAAGAGATCCACTGTAGCACTGGAGCGCTCCGGGCTGCGCGCCCGGTGTATATACCGCGGCCACGCCTACCCCTCGGGCGTGGCCGCCGCCCACTTGGTGTGCGGAATGATGTCATCACGCCAGTGAGCTTTTGTGTCCGCCACACGCGCCCCCCCAGAATTCCCGCGCACCTGGAGGGCCAGTTTGCGGGGCAAACGGATGACCCGGCCGAAGCGCCCTCTGGCGACTGGCGGCGTCCGGGGTGCAGGGATGCCAGCTGGGATGCCTCCGGCTGCACCCGGGATGGGTGCAGGACCGGGGGGCGGCGTGCCGGTGGGCCTGGGCGGTGCCGGGGTTCTGCCCGCAGGGGGGCAGCCCCGACGCGGGGGCCGAGCCACCGGCGGTGGGTGGTCCACATCGAGGTGGGCCGGCTTGAGGCGATCCACTGAGACGCGGTCGGGAGTACCGCCGATGTCCAAGGTGAAATGTTTCACCCCGCTCTCCAGCACGCGGAAAGGCCCGTCATATGGGGGCCGCAGTGGTGTCCGGTGGGCGTCGTGCCGGACGAAGACATACTCCGCGGTGCGAAGCTCTGGGGCGACGTGCGTAGGCGGGTGCCCGTGGTGCGCCGTCGGCACCGGGGCGAACCTCCGGGCGGTCTCCTGCAGCGGGGTCGGGGAGGACCATGGTGCCGTGGGGTCGGGGAGGAACTCGCCTGGCACCCGCAGCGGTTGTCCGAAGACCAACTCCGCCGCGGATGCGTGCATATCGTCCTTGGGCGCTGTCCGGAGGCCCAGCAGGACCCAGGGGAGCCTGTCGACCCAGCTGCCGTCGCGGAGGGTGACCCGGAGTGCGGCCTTCAACGAGCGGTGGAACCGCTCGCACAGGCCGTTGGCCTGGGGGTGGTAGGCCGTGGTTCGGTGCAGCTGGACCCCGAGCCCCCGCGCGACCGCCCCCCAGAGCTCCGAGGTGAACTGGGGGCCACGGTCGGACGAGATGTCCGAGGGGGCGCCGAACCGGGCGAACCAGGTGGCGATTAACGCCTGCGCTACGTCCGTCGCCGTCGTCGCCACCAAAGGCACGGGCTCCGGCCACCGGGTGGTGCGGTCCACCATTGTCAGGACATGGGTGAAACCCCACGAGGGGGGCAGAGGTCCCACCAGGTCCACGTGCACGTGGTCGAACCTACGTGCCGGCACCGTAAACGGGGCCAATGGGGCCTGGTTGTGCCGGTGCACCTTCGTGCGCTGGCACGCGAGGCAGGTCCTGGTCCAGCCGCGGACGGTCTTCCGGAGGCCATGCCAGACAAACTTGTCGGCGACCAACCTCTGGGAGGCCTTCGTGCCCGGGTGGGACAGGCCGTGGATGGCGTCAAAAACCTGGCGCTGCCAGCCCGTGGGCACGATGGGGCGAGGCCGCCCAAGGGAGACGTCGCACAAGAGGGCCGTGCCCGCGCCGTCGAACGGCACCTCGGTGACGCGGAGGCCCGTGACGGCGGTCCACAAGGCCTGGACGCCAGGGTCGGCGGCCTGGTCCGCCGCCATCCGGGCATAGTCGATGCCAAGGTGGACTGCGTGGGCGACGGACCGGGAAAGGCAATCCGCCACCGGGTTGTCCTTCCCCGAGACGTGCCAGATGTCCGTTGTATATTCGGACACGGCCGAGAGGTGACGCTGCTGCCGGGCCGACCACGGCTCGGCGACCGTGCCCATCGGGAAGACCAGTGGCTTGTGGTCGACGAAGGCCGTGAACGCATGGCCCTCGAGCAGATGGCGGAAGTGCCTGACCGCCAGGTGAAGCCCGAGCAACTCGCAGTCAAAGCTACTATAACGGCGTTCGGGCGGGCGAAGCTGCCGGCTGAAGAACGCCAGCGGTTGCCAGGCACCACGCACCCATTGCTCGTGCACCGCGCCCACCGCGTAGTCCGAGGCGTCGGTGGTGAGGGCGATCGGTGCATCGGGCGCCGGGTGCGCGAGCATGGTGGCGTTAGCCAAGGCGAGCTTCGCACCCGCGAACGCCGCGTCCATCTGCTCAGTCCAGGTAACGTCACCTTTGCCCGGCTTCCCTCGGAGGGCCTCGTGCAAGGGGCGCAGGAGCTTGGCGATGCGGGGCAGGAACTGATGGTAAAAGTTTACCATGCTCAGGAACTTCTGGAGCCCCTTGATCGTGCGGGGGCGCGGAAACCCCTTCACCACCTCCACCTTGGCCGGTAGGGGGACGGCCCCGTGCCTGGTGATGCGGTGCCCCAAAAAGTCGATGTCGGCGACGCCGAACCGGCACTTGGCGGGGTTCACGATGAGGCCATGCTGGCCCAGACATTCGAAGAGCGTGCGGAGATGGTGTAGGTGCTCTTCGCGGGACGTGCTGGTGACCAGGATGTCGTCCAGGTAGACGTAGATGAAATCCAAGTCGCGCAAGACGCTGTCCATTAGTCGCTGGAACGCCTGAGCCGCATTTTTCAACCCGAAGGGCATCCAAAGAAATTCGAAAAGTCCGAATGGCGTGATGACCGCCGTCTTCGGGATGTCCTCCGGCCTGACGGGGAGGCTGATGGTAGCCGCGTATGAGGTCCACCTTTGAAAAGAAGGACATGCCCGCCAACCGGGTGGAGAAGTCCTGGATGTGGGCGACGGGGTAGCGGTCGGGGGTGGTGGCGTCGTTGAGGCGCCGGTAGTCCCCGCACGGTCGCCATCCCCCGCCGGGCTTTGGCACGATGTGGAGCGGCGACGCCCAAGCACTCTCGGAGCGCCGCACAATGCCGAGCCGCTCCAGCGTAGCGAACTCCGCTTTAGCTACCGCGAGCTTTGTCGGCTCGAGGCGGCGTGCCCGGGCATAGACCGGTGGCCCGGCGGTGGGGATGTGGTGTTCCACCCCGTGCTTGACGGCCCCCGCCGAGAAGGTGGGCCGCGTAAGGGCCGGGAAGCTGGCGAGGAGGCGGGTGAATTCGTCCGCTGCCGGAAGCGTACAAACTAACCTCGCCGGGACCGAACTGCTCAGCAAGCCGCTTGGCGAGCCGCTCGGTGAGCCGCTCAGTGAGCCGCTCAACGAGCTGCTCAGCACGCAAGCTAGCGAGCTGAATGTTTCAGCCTGGACGAGACGTCTGTTCTTCACATCTACCAACAACCCGTTTGCACAGAGGAAGTCCGCACCGAGCAGTGCCATGGGGACACTAGCGGTTACGAACGTCCACGTGAAGCGTTGCCTTCCGAACCGCAGGGAGAGGCAGCACTTCCCGAATGTGCGTATGGGTGTTCCGTTTGCGGCAAGCAATGCGGGGCCCGGCCTGCGGTTCGCTTGTCGGACGTAGAGGCAGGGATAACGCTCACCTGTGCACCAGTGTCGCATAGGAAACGGCGCCCGGACAAGGTGTCCATTATAAAACGAATGCTGCCGGAATGGCCGACGCTCAGGGCCGCTACCGAGCGCCGGCTTTGTAGTTTCCCGACTTGCCGAAGGAGCACGGCGGGCGACAATTCCTCGCCTTGTGGCCAAACCTGGCGTGGAAATGGCACCAGGTTTGCGGCGAAGGCGGAGGCCGCGGTTTTCGCGGTGGTGGTGGGCGTGGCGTGGCGGCGGCCACGCGGTGTGCATCAGCCTCGAGATCCACGAGGTGTGGTGCATCAGCATCAGGGTCAGCCTCGGGACGCGCGACGGCCGCGCCGAAACTCGCCTACATGTCCAAAGCCGCAAATAACTTGTCGGCCTCGGAAGCGAGAGCTCGGGGTTCCGTCGTCGCAGAACCGGCCAACGCGAGGCGGACTCGTGCCGGCAGCTGGCGTCGAAACAACGCCCGGAATAGAGCGTTCGGGGTTTCGTCACCCAACAACGACAGCATATGGTCCATGCGGACCGACGGTCGCGTGTCACCAAGCTCGGGGAGGTCCAGGAGGCGGTCGGTCCGTGCGTCCACCGTGAGGCCGAACGTGGCGAGGAGGAGACGCTTGATCGTCTCGTACCTGCTGTCGGCCGGTGGGTTCCTCAGGACCGACATGACGCGGGCGGCCGTGCCGGGCCCGAGGGAGGCGTCCACATGGCAGTTCATGGTCTCGTCCACCGTGATGCCTCGAAGTCAGAACTGGGCTTCTGCCTGCAGGAACCATACTTCAGCTTGCGCCTCCCAGAACTCGGGGAGTTTGATCTGGACCGCGTTGTTTGCCATTGCGATGGCATATTCGGTCGGTCAGCGACGGCTGATCCAACGTCGGAGGGTCACCAATGAAGCGCTGTGCTACGCGCGCTACTTGCTTAGCAAGGAGGAAGCGGACAACGCGGTAGGTTAAAAGAGTCTTTATTTCAAGAGCTCCACTGTAGCACTGGAGCGCTCCGGGCTGCGCACCCGGTGTATATCCCGCGGCCACGCCTACCCCTCGGGCATGGCCGCCGCCCACTTGGTGCGCGGAATGATGTAATCACGCCAGTGAGCTTTTGTGTCCGCCACAGTATCCTGTGGTAAAACGATGGCATCCTGTGGTAAAAAGATGGTAGCCTGTGGTAAAATCTGGTATCCTGTGGTAAAAAGATTGTAGCCTGTGGTAAAAAGATGGTAGCCTGTGGTAAAATCTGGTATCCTGTGGTAAAATCTGGTATCCTGTGGTAAAATATGGTAGCCTGTGGTAAACGATGGTAGCCTGTGGTAAAATCTGGTAGCCTGTGGTAAAATCTGGTATCCTGTGGTAAAATCTGGTAGCCTGTGGTAAAATCTGGTAGCCTGTGGTAAAAAGATGGTAGCCTGTGATAAAAATCTGGTAGCCTGTGGTAAAAATCTGGTAGCCTGTGGTAAAAATCTGGTAGCCTGTGGTAAAAATCTGGTAGCCTGTGGTAAAAATCTGGTAGCCTGTAGTAAAATCTGGTAGCCTGTGGTAAAAAGATGGTAGCCTGTGGTAAAAAGATGGTAGCCTGTGGTAAAAAGATGGTAGCCTGTGGTAAAAAGATGGTAGCCTGTGGTAAAATCTGGTAGCCTGTGGTAAAAAGATGGTAGCCTATGGTAAAAAGCTGGTTAAAATATTTACCTGGTTAAATAGTTCAGCTGGTTAAAAGCTAAAATTGAGATTTACTGGCACATCCTCACCCAACATTGACCACTGGCACATCCTCACCCAACATTGACCACTGGCACATCCTCACTCAACATTGACCACTGGCACAATGGCACATCCTCACTCAACATTGACCATTGGCACATCCTCACCCAACATTGACCACCGGCACATCCTCACCCAACATTGACCACTGGCACAGCCTCACTCAACATTGACCATTGGCACATCCTCACCCAACATTGACCATTGGCACATCCTCACTCAACATTGACCATTGGCACATCCTCACCCAACATTGACCATTGGCACATCCTCACTCAACATTGACCATTGGCACATCCTCACTCAACATTGACCATTGGCACATCCTCACTCAACATTGACCATTGGCACATCCTCACCCAACATTGACCACCGGCACATCCTCACCCAACATTGACCACTGGCACAGCCTCACTCAACATTGACCATTGGCACATCCTCACCCAACATTGACCATTGGCACATCCTCACTCAACATTGACCATTGGCACATCCTCACCCAACATTGACCATTGGCACATCCTCACTCAACATTGACCATTGGCACATCCTCACTCAACATTGACCATTGGCACATCCTCACTCAACATTGACCATTGGCACATCCTCACTCAACATTGACCATTGGCACAGCCTCACCCAACATTGACCATTGGCACATCCTCACCCACACATTGACCACTGGCACAGCCTCACTCAACATTGACCATTGGCACAATGGCACATCCTCACCCAACATTGACCACTGGCACAGCCTCACTCAACATTGACCATTGGCAAAATGGCACATTGGCACATCCTCACCCAACATTGACCCACTGGCACAATGGTACATCCTCACCCAACATTGACCATTGGCACATCCTCACCCAACATTGACCACTGGCACATCCTCACCCAACATTGACCACTGGCACATCCTCACCCAACATTGACCACTGGCACAGCTTCACTCAACATTAACAAATGGCACATCCTCACCCAACATTGACCAATGGTGCATACTCACCCAACATTAACAAATGGCACATCCTCACCCAACATTGACCACTGGCACAATGGCACATCCTCACCCAACATTGACCACTGGCACATCCTCACCCAACATTGACCATTGGCACATCCTCACCCAACATTAACAAATGGCACATCCTCACCCAACATTGAACAATGGTGCATACTCACCCAACATTAACAAATGGCACATCCTCACCCAACATCCCGACATTAACAAAGGCACAATCTCACCCAACATCCCAACATTAACAAATGGCACATCCTCACCCAACATCCCAACATTGACCATTGGCACATCCTCACCCAACATCCCAACATTAACAAATGGCACATCCTCACCCAACATCCCAACATTGACCATTGGCACATCCTCACCCAACATCCCAACATTGACAAATGGCACATCCTCACCCAACATCCCAACATTGACTAATGGCACATCCTCACCCAACATCCCAACATTGACCATTGGCACATCCTCACCCAAGATTGACCATTGGCACATCCTCACCCAAGATTGACCAATGGCACATCCTCACCCAACATTGACCAATGGCACATACTCACCCAACATTCACCAATGGCACACCCTCACCCAACATTCACCAATGGCACACCCTCACCCAAGATTGACCATTGGCCCATCCTCACCCAACATTCACCAATGGCACACCCTCACCCAAGATTGACCATTGGCCCATCCTCACCCAACATTGACCAATGGCACATCATCACCCAACATTAACCATTGGCACATCCTCACCCAACATTCACCAATGGCACACCCTCACCTAAAATTGACCATTGGCACATCCTCACCCAACATTCACCAATGGCACACCCTCACTGAAGATTGACCATTGGCACATCCTCACCTAACATTCACCAATGGCACACCCTCACCCAAGATTGACCATTGGCCCTTCCTCACCCAACATTGACCAATGGCACATCATCACCCAACATTAACCATTGGCACATCCTCAGCAAACATTCACCAATGGCACACCCTCACCCAAGATTGACCATTGGCCCATCCTCACCCAACATTGACCAATGGCACATCATCACCCAACATTAACCATTGGCACATCCTCGCCCAACATTGGCCAATGGCACACCCTCACCTAAGATTGACCATTGGCACATCCTCACCCAACATTAACCATTGGCACATCCTCACCCAACATTAACCATTGGCACATCCTCACCCAACATTCACCAATGGCACACCCTCACCGAATATTGACCATTGGCACATCCTCACCTAACATTCAGCAATGGCACACCCTCACCGAAGATTGACCATTGGCACATCCTCACCCAACATTGACCAAGGGCACATCATCACCCAACATTAACCATTGGTACATCCTCGTCCAACATTGGCCATTGGCCCATCCTCACCCAAAATTGACCATTGGCCCATCCTCACCCAAGATTGACCATTGGCCCATCCTCACCCAAGAGTGACCATTTGCCCATCCTCACCCAACATTCACCATTGGCCCATCCTCACCCAAGATTGACCATTGGCCCATCCTCACCCAAGATTGACCATTGGCCCATCCTCACCCAAGAGTGACCATTTGCCCATCCTCACCCAAGATTGACCATTGGCCAATCCTCACCCAAGATTGACCATTGGCCAATCCTCACCCAAGATTGACCATTGGCCCATCCTCACCCAAGATTGACCATCGGCCCATCCTCACCCAAGATTGACCATTGGCCCATCCTCACCCAAGTGACCATTTGCCCATCCTCATCCAACACTAACCAATGGCAATGTTGGATGAGGCTGTGCCATTGGTCAATGTTGGCTTTTCTTCATCGCTGGCTCTCTGAAATGGGGATGCTGTTCCTGAGCTGTACCGTCGCCCAGGCCCGACACACTCACATCACACCAAGGGAAGTCCTCGACTCCAAATTCTATTGTTTGTAAAAATGTGGTCTGCGACGCCCAGTGTGGGTTAGGAATTGTTATTTATTTATTTATTTACATTAATCATTGTAAAGTTTTGCTTGTCCCCATTTCCCCGTTTGTTTCTTTTGTCTCGCTTAGATTGTTCCGAATTGCTCATCCCATCCACCTTTCTCCACCTATTTATCCATTACAAATACACCCCTTAAAAAGGTAAGAAACATGTTCCGTCCGTCTGCATCCTGTGCGTGTGCAATCAGTTTCGCTTCATTTGGGCGACCTTGGGGAACAGTAAAGTCGTAGATTAATTTCACTGAACACAGTAGTTAGAAAACCGTTCGGCTGTTCCTGGAAAAAAAAGATCTTGGCACAGACGGCCCATGTTAACGCAGCCTGGCTAGTGTGACATCTGGTGTCAGGAGTGGGATATGAATCCATTTAATCTCCCCAAACAAAATTTTAAACATCAAATTGGAGCACGATTTAGCATTGAGAGATTTTGGCAGATTTGACGGATGGTGGTGAACATGTGCTCGGAGGGGAGCCAGGTGTGGGGCCTAGTGGGGAGGAGCATCGGTTTAGAACCTCCTTTCCTGATGCTGCTCAATGCGCCTCTCCTAGGGGCGTGAGTGGGGGGTCAGGAGTCTGACAAAAGATCCCTGCACCGAGGCACATCGCGTTTGCGAGCCTCAGACGTGACTATATAAATATATATGTATATGTATATGTATATTGTATGCAAAGTCAAGGCTCATGAAAGAGTGAAAACACAGAATAGATCAGGACACAACAGCACAAAAGGAACAGCAAAGAGAGGGGGAAAACACCAACAACGAGGCCGAGGGACAAAATAGGCGGAGATGCGGAGATCGCCAAACGAGAGATGCGGGTAAGAATGTTAGGAGGGGAAGATGCATGGATGGGGTGGATAACATGGATACAGGAGCAAAATCTGAGGAAGTTGGGGGAAAAAAAACGTTTTTGGGGTAGGAGGATTTGGTTTAATGTCGGTAGAAAAGTTCATGGCTTTTGGAAGGTCTGAGATGGTGACGAGCAGCTGTATTAGAGGCCCAGACGTCCTAGACCTCAGATTACATACCATTCCAGGAATTCCTGGACAGGGCTCGATCAATGAGAACAACAATACTTACAATCGAAAATCTGAGCTACAACTAGAATCCGAAAGGACATTGAAGCCACCGCGCCATGCTGATGATCCTCAACCTGGGAGAAACCTGCTCACACCTGTACTCTTCTGCTTTTAATTTTCTTTGAAAGAGCAATAACTTCAAATTCAATTGCACGTGGAATGTAAAGAACTATTGGTGGGTTAAATCTTTCTTTTTTTCCTAAGGAGCATAATTCCCAGACCCGACATTGGCTAAACCTGATGGAAGGACATGAGAGCTTTCTCCAAAAGGTTGGTGTGCTCAAGAAGATGGTGGACAGGAAATCCCTTGCAATTAATGTCCAAAGGCAAGAAAAAAAGGCAATCCATTTACCCGGTACCTTGTTTGCACCTTTCTCTGTGTGAAATGCTCAACACCGGCCTCAAAGCTCTCAGGACGAACGACCGGGTGTCACCGACGAGCGGAATAATTGCCGCCATATCTCTCTCATCACGCATTCCAGGGCAATTCACGTGGTACAGAGTATGAGTCAAGAATACCAGATACTGAGGCTGTCTCGATATAATGTACACACTTTCTATAATATCTCAGAGGAATTATATAAATAGCAGAGAAAAGAGCAACAGTGAGTGTTTCTAATACCCAGCTAACGGATGGTCATCAGGAACCTGGGACTCCAACCCAAGGACCTCATCACTTAGGCGTTGACAACAGCCCACCGGGCAAAGGAGTCTTCAAGATATCCATATGTATACATACATATGCATATGCCGTCGTGGCCAAAAGTATTGGCACCCTTGCACTTTTTTCAAATAACTCACAAATTTGTCTAAAAATAAGTTGAAATTGATAAAAGTATTTGGTCTCCACAATTCTTCATTTCACTGTTAATATTACAGAACCTTGGTTTTTTATTCAGACCTTAATATTATTGACACCCAAGACTTAATATTTGGTAGCACAGCCTTTAGTCAAGCGCTTCCTGTAGCCATGAATGAGCTTCCTACACCTCTCTACTGGCAGTTTGGCCCACTCTTCTTGTGCAAACTGCTCCAGTTCTCCCGGATTTGAAAGGTACCTTCTCCCAACTGCTGTTTTCAGATCTCTCCACAGGTGTTCAATGGGATTTAGATCTGGACTCATTGCTGACTACTTCAGAACAGTCCAGCGTTTTGTCTTCAACCATTCCTGGGTCCTTTTTGAAGTGTGTTTGGGGTCATTGTCCTGCTGCAAGACCCATGACCTTCGACAGAGACCCAGGTTTCTGACACTGGGTTGAACATTGCGCTCCAAAATGCCTTGGTAATCTCCTGATTTCATGATGCCATGCACACATTCAAGGCACCCAGTGCCAGAGGCAGCACAGCAACCCCAAAACATCACTGAACCTCCTCCATGTTTGACTGGAGGGAAGGTGTTATTTTTTTTGAAAGCTTCATTTTGTTTTCTGTAAACATAGAGATGATGTGCTTTACAAAAAACCACTAATTTGGTCTCATCTTTCCACAGGACATTCTCCCAGAAGGATTTTGTATTGTTCAATTGTGTTTTGGCAAAACTCCAGTCGGGCTTTCTTATGTCTCTCTCTCACAGTCCTCCTGGGTCCTCCTGGGTCTCCTACCATAGAACCCCTTTTCATTGAGTTGGTGACAGATGTTACGAGTTGAAACTGTCGTACCTTGTGTCTGAAGGTCAGCTTGAATCTGTTTGACAGTTGATCGAGGTGCTTTCTCCACCATTCGAACAATCCTTCGCTGCAATCTTTGATCAAGTTTTCTCTTGCGGCTATGTCCAGAGAGGTTGACTGCAGTGCCATGGGCCTTAAACATCCTGATAACATTGCGTACGGTAGATACAGGAACATCAAGGTCTCTGGAGATGAACTTGCAGCCTTGAGATTGTCCATGCTTGGCTACAACCTTGTGTCTGACCTCCTCAGACAATTCTCTGGTTTTCTTTCTTTCCTCCATGCTCATTGCGGTTCACACAGTGACACAAAACAGCAGGAATGGGAGGGGGAAGGGGGGAGGGGGAAGGGGGAGGGGGAGGGAGGGAGGGGAATGGGGGGGGAGGGAGGGAGGGGAATGGGAGGAGGGGGAGGGGAGGGGGAAGAGGAGGGGAGGGGAACAGGGGGGAGGGAGGGAGGGGAATGGGAGGAGGGGGAGGGGAGGGGGAAGAGGAGGGGAGGGGAACAGGGGGGAGGGGAGGAGAGGGGGGGAGGGGAGAAGAGGGGGGGAAGTACCCGGCATTCCGTGTATAAACGTGAGGGAGAAGAGGGGGGAGGGGAGGGGGAGGAGGAGGCGGGAGGGGAGGAGAGGGGGGAAGGGGGAGGGGGAGTGGAGGAGAGGGGGAGGGGGAGGGGGGAGGAGAGGGGGAGGGGGAGGGGGGAGGGGGAGGGGGAGGAGGAGGGGGAGGGGGGAGGGAGGAGGGGAAGGGGGGGAGTGGGAGGGGGGAGGGGGGAGGGGGAAGGGGGAAGAGGAGGGGAGGGGGAAGGGGGAAGAGGAGGGGAGGGGGAAGAGGACGGGAGGGGAACGGAGGGGAGGAGAGGGGGGAAGGGGGAGGGGGAGTGGAGGAGAGGGGGAGGGGGAGGGGGGGAGGAGAGGGGGAGGGGGAGGGGGGAGGAGAGGGGGAGGGGGAGGGGGGGAGAATAGGGGGAGGGGGAGGGGGGGAGAATAGGGGGAGGGGGGGAGGAGAGGGGGAGGGGGAGGGGGGGAGGAGAGGGGGAGGGGGAGGGGGGAGGAGAGGGGGAGGGGGAGGGGGGGAGGAGAGGGGGAGGGGGAGGAGAGGGGGAGGGGGAGGAGAGGGGGAGGAGGAGGGGGGAGGAGGAGGGGGAGGGGAGGGGGAGGGGGAGGGGAGGGGGAAGAGGAGGGGGAGGGGGAGGGGAGGGGGAAGAGGAGGGGAGGGGAGAGGGGGGAGGGGAGAAGAGGGGGGGAAGTACCCGGCATTGCCAGGCGGGGAAGAGGAGGGGAGGGGAACAAGGGGGAGGGGTTGGAGAGGGGGGGAGGGGAGGAGAGGGGGGGAGGGGAGAAGAGGGGGGGAAGTACCCGGCATTCCGTGTATAAACGTGAGGGAGAAGAGGGGGGAGGGGAGGGGGGAGGGGAGGAAAGGGGGGAGGGGGAGGGGAGGAGAGGGGGGAGGGGGAGGGGAGGGCGGAGGGCGCGCGAATCGTCGAATCAGCGCGCTGCTCTGCCACCGATTCAGATTCCGTGTATAATATTCCTCGCTGAAAAAAAATATGGATCTAAAGATGAAAGAAAAAAAAAACCTATGTGATGTGAATGGCAATGTTCCTCACTGAAATGTGAAAAAAGGCAATCGCGCGGCAAGGAACATCACGTGATCGCTCTGAGCGATCGATTGCAACTCTGCGTCGTGTCGTGGGCGTGGCCAACGTGGCCTCATGCTCCCAGGTGATTGGCTAACTCGAGCTCGAGAGAGCCATAATG